>NC_073728.1:8300082-8606548 GCF_023634155.1 Falco peregrinus
AATGAGGTTCCTAAGGTTGCACATCTCTTCACAGAAGCCATTAGCTATTTTGATCTAGTTATAGGCTTTTTTTAAAAAAAAAAAAAAAAAATGTAGGCATCTGGAGGCTGTATTTACCATACAACCAAATTCTGTCGTTCATGAACAAAAAGAGGATGCGCCCCAGACTAATTTTGTGTGTTTTGTTTTTATTGAGCAAGCTGGCTGACATGTGAATGAAGAGCAGAGCAATTTGTCCTCTGAATATGTACTTAAATGCTTTTATTAGGAACTTGCATGCTTTTTCACTCATGAATTCTTGGAATTCTAGAAAGTCGTCATCATATGCATACAAAATGACATGTAGTTTATATGGGGACATTTTGCAACAATCCCAAGTGCATATGAGTTCAAAAAAGCAACATTAACCTTAGAGTCCCGTTTTGTGCTGCTCATGCCACAAAACATAGGGAAGCTGAAATTTTTTGTGTTAAGTTCAAATTCTTGGTGCAACATCCAGAAGCTTACATAGCACTTTGTGGGGCAGCTGAAGCTATCAGACTACTTTTTTGTCTGTAAAAACACAGACAAGCGCTGTGTTGTGTGCAGGAGACAATGACGACTTCAGCCATGTGCTTCAAAATTCTCTCTCCGTTTTTTTGTCTTCTGTTTCGTTATAATAGGATCAGCTGATTATTTTTATTTGGCATTTCATGCTGACATCCAGATATGAAATAACACTTGTCTTTTTTGATGATTTTGAAGTATTGCTGCAGTTGGCTCTCTGGGGCTTTTGGAGCCTGTCAGGCTTAGCATGAAAGAGTGTGTTTGTGTGTTCTGCAGTCTCCCCTCTCCAGCCCTTCCCTCTCCTCATCCTCCTGAGACTGCCTGCGTGGCTTAGCGAGCACTTTGAAGACCTCTCTGTTCTAGCCGGCTTTGGCTACTGTTGAAAGTGTTGCACATATAAGGAACTATGTTAATTAAAGGAAGAACTTAAGTATTTACTCTTTTCCTGGAGAGAATGTGCTGAAGAAGCAATTTCCTAGAAGGGGCTTCCCTTTTAGGTTGCGTGCCTTGAGGGTCGGCTGACCTTTAAGGTGATGTCTTTAACATGTTGCACCTTGAATACTCAAAGGTTTTGATGAGTAGTGTCTGTAGGATTTGCGCCCTTCTGTGAACAGGCTCCTCTGAAGGCTGCATCCCAGGTGAAAACTGTAATTCGGATTTATAGCTCCTGTTAGAACTGTAGTCTCTTAATAGTTATATGAATGACTTGGGACTGCGGTGCGCTCTTTGCTTTCTGCTGGTGTGGAGCCAGAAGCCAGTTTGGAGTGGCTGCTGCTGCAAGAGGGGCCTGCCTTCCATTTATTTTTCAAATGTAACTTCTGGGTGTATTTCTAAATCATAGCCCAATGTTTAGCTCTTGGTCTGAAAGCAGAATTCTAACGTTTCTTTGAATTTGTTTCTTTTTCAGCTCGTATTTCACTTCTTGGTGGGCTCTTCTTTTTTTTCCTTCTGTTGAATCTTTCATTGCTTTGGGAAGTTGTATTGGAAAGTTAGGGCGTAGTAGTTAGCTGACTTTATTCACAATGTGTTTAATTCTCCATAGATTTCTTTTATTTTGCTGCTGTAGCAGGCTGTCACTAGGTTTTCTGCCCGTATTAGCAATGACAAGGGGACTAAGTGGCATCATTCCCCTTTTTTCCTCCTTCTTGCTCCCCCTTGGTTCTGAGTGATACCAATATAAAAGGCATTCAGTGAAATACAGAATACAGATCAAAAATAGATTATTTTTTTTTTTACCTGTAAGATACAGTATGTTTTTACGTAATGACCCTTCTCTTCTTGTAGTTGAATTGGAATATTTTAGGAAGTTATTTGAAAAAACCCCAACCAAACCACACCAGAAACTGAGATGATGATAGTTTCTTTGTCTGGGTTTTCTTAGTAGATCTCAGTATGAATTTGTGTGTGTGTGCAGGCAGATTATAGTATAATCACAGCTAGCTAAGTCCAGTTTTAACTTTAGGGTTACTATTTGTAATGTAAAACTGTAATGAAAGGACAGATATTATAGAAGCTGCCTATAAACTTAAGTATAAAAAGTGAGGGGATATTTGAAAAAAAAAAATAGGGGGGAGAAACCTGAAATCTGTGCTTGAATGCTTATAGGAGTTAAATTTTTGGCATATCTTGGTTATGCCATTTAGGATTTCTTAGTATGTGTATGTTAAGATCTTAGAGATTACATTGGAAGCTTGTGAAGTTGAACTCATACAGAAATTTTGAGCAGATGTTGGCAGGAGGTGATTTATATATTAGATTGAAAGGTAGAATGGTGTCTGGAAGATGAAATGTGTGATAAGCCAACTTGTAAGGAACTGCAGCAAAAATGAGCTATGATCCTTTTAAGTCATGTGGCTAACTTTGTAAGGAACTTTGTTTGGAAAGTGGTGTTTTGGGGTGTAAACTTTTAAAACTTGAGAAGACTGGAAACAGGTAGGAGTATACTAAAGTAGCATCATATCCTGCCAAAAGAAGTAGGCTGCTCCTGTTTGGGTTTTCTTTGTCTCCAGCTGGCTTGATAAAAATAAAGCTTTTAAAATTAGACTTGTAGTGTATACACAGTTAGTGGGTGTGTGATATGTATGCAGCTGTCTGCACCTGCTGTCCATAAAATAAAGTAAAAAACAACACAAAAAAGCTATGGGCTATGCCTGATTTCCTATCCTTTTAGTAGTAAGGGAACCATTAGTTATAAGCCCTTGTCACCCAATACTGTGGGGACAGACAGGTTCTAGGGATCCTTGGCAGGATGGTGACAGCACTGTATGAGACTGCCTTATAAAATGGTGTTGGTTATGGTGGCCAAAATACAGGAGTCAGGAGTAGCTGGATACTGGACATACCCCTATAAATGTACAAATACTTTTTTCTCTTCCATTTTAATACTTTATAAGGCATAGCTTTTAAAATACTTGAGCACGTTCATCGGAAGAGTTTTACTGTCGGAATAGGCTCAAACATCAGACGTTTATAATTGTGCCCCGATGAAATTTAAATAAAGCCGTGCGCTAAGCGAAGAGATTGTGGTGCTGGGGAGAATGCTAAATACAAGGAACAAAAGGAGCCGTGCAGGGATCTTAAAGTAATTTCAAATTGTAATTGCAGGGTTCAGTGGATGGAGCAAGTCCTGCAGGTGATGCAGTAGTATGGGTGGCTGCCGAGGCTCCTGACACTCGGGGGTTGGGGTGAAATCTGGGTGACTGCTGGAGGAGGAGGTTCCTTGCAGGTTCCTACTGGTTATTTCTCATCCCCTTTAAACTGTCAGAAGTACTTTTTTTTCACATGAATGAACTACCAAAAAGGGCATCCTCACAACATATAACGTATTCAGCTTTTATTTGCTCTGTGCCAAAGTTGTTGTATATTTATGTGCAGTAGATGTCAGAAGAAAATGTATGTTCATCATGTTGAACAGATGGGTGTCCACTAACTTGTTTGTGGAGTAATTTTGGAGATGTGAGCGCTAACAGGCGGGACACAGGTGCTTTATCACTTTGCAAAAAACGTTTCAGAACTTTGCAAATTCACGGTAGAACCTTGGAAAAGTATTAAAATCTCAAACCTATTTATTGTATTTAAAAATCGTATATAAGTTGGTGGTGTGCCTTTCTTAAGAGGAAAGACAGCCATAGCTTCTTGCCAGGCCAAGTATGAAGTGACAGGTGTAATCCTAGTGTATGTGCTAAAAATCAGCGTGCTGATTTAAATATGAATGCAGTTGTCTGTATGGTACTATGGTACTGTTTCTGCTGGGTTGCACGCTTCAGTGTTACCTGACCACGTTTTTTTAAGCTCTCTCTCAAAGAGAGGGGCTACCTGTATGGCTTCTGCAGAAAAGGGAAATCCAGTGGTAGTCCCTGAACCAGACAAGTTTAATAGAGTAGACTCTCTAGTTTTTAGACAACTGCTCAGATAAATGATAGGCAGGGTATCCTGAGGTACGGGGATGCTTCCAGCCAGGAGAGTGAAATCGTATAGGATTTTAAATGCTCTGAGGGCAAACTGTTTTAAAATGCTCATTGGCAGTGTGGGCTTTCCCAAGTCCCGTTCTGTTAGTTAGCTTTGCTGTTGGACTGTAGATCGCAAGGTTTATACCTAGAATTGTGGTGACTCGAGCAGAGCTTTGTATGTCTACTGCCACCTGATACTTTTGCCTGTTTACCTGGGATCATAGTAAAATAGGAACTGAAAAAATGGTAAAGGTCTTTCCCTGGCCCTAAAGTGGGATTGGCATATTTCTCTGTAAGAACCCTCACCTCATCTCTCTTCCTAATCTGTTCTGTTAAATAACCACAACTCATACACTGATTTTTCTTAGGTTTTTTTTTTTTTTGTCTAGGTAGTGTTTGGGTTTTTTTGTTGTTTGTTTGTTGGGTTTTTTGTTTTTTTTTGTTTTTGTTTTTTGCAGGTGCTTATGAGCTCTTTTCCTTCGGTCTTGATCTTCCATGTAACGTAATGATACAGGGAGTTCTGGCTGGGGCTTTGTAAGCTGCTGGCGACATGAGGGCTAGGAGGAGCTATCCGCTTGTCTGTGCTCCACAGGAATGCTTGTCTGAAGTGCCATGGTTTGCCATCCTGCCCCATCTTTCTGCAGCTGGTTGGGCTGCTCAGGTGGAGAATCTCCATTTGTCCCTATGGTGCTGCTTTTGTTTTTTCCACTCATTAAGGTCGTGTTGAACTGCAATTCAATTTTCTAATATAATTGCAGTCCCTCCTGCTTCATTATCTAGAAATTAAATAGCCTGTTCCTTCCATCTTTGAGGTTATTAATAGAATACGTGCATGAGACTTTAAATTCCTGCAGAAACTTGCATTGGTATCATACTTTGAGTAATTTGATGAGTACCGAGCATGGCTTACCTCTACAGCTGCACTCACATCACAGGAATTTTATTAGTACTGGGCTTCTCTAGTTGGCTTACAGGCAGTATGCCACTGACTGTCAGAAGCTTTATAAACATAACATGCATATATAAATGATATGTACAATATATACACACACATATATATAAAATATATATAGCATGCACTACTCTTCTCCAAGTCCTGCCTCCATATATTGAAGGAAACTTCCTTGCTCAGAGGCTGGCTCTTTTTTTTTTTTTTTTTACTCATCTTGGTAGTTAACTGATCATTTCTTCTTCTGTCTGAAATATAATATTGGATGGGAATCTCGGCCTGTTTGCTGTATTTCTGGCTTCTTCTCTTTTTGCCAAGCTCCTCTAATGGAGAGAGAATCTGCTCTGGAAGTATTCCCTCCTTGCACCCAAATGCCTAATAACTGCATTTGTGTGTGAGAACACAGTGTTGGCTCAAATAAATGCTCTTTCCAGACGGGTCTGTGAAGCACCACATTTTCTTTGTTTCGTTTACATGCTGGCAACTTGTTTAAAGATAACGGAAGCAACTGCAGCACGTTTCATTCTAGCTGGCTGGTGTTGAGCCAGGAGTGGGTTGCAGCAGGGTGTCACCCTGTTTCTTATTTGTCTAATTTGCAGTCCTAGTCAGGCAGTTCAGGACGGCAGTACTCTTATCTCCTAAATTTTCTACTGCTTGGAAATGAGACCATAGACCTCTGCAAAAATGTCATCCAACATAACTGCCTCTATTTGTCCTCAAGATGAAGCCTCCAACTGTCCATTTTCTATCTGATCATATAAAATGACATTAAATATGGTCTCTGGTTCTGTGCAACTTGAGTAGCTAAGACTTTATTTTGAAGTGTAAACTTTATTTTCGTGAACACTTAAAAACTTAAAGTTTAGTTGATCTTAATTCAAATCACCACCAGGTTTTGTGGACCCATCAGATCTGGCCCTTCTGTGGAAGCACTGCAAATTTCTTAACGAATGTATCTCAGAATTAAGTTGTTAAATGTCATTGCAGCCACCACTAAAATTACAGAAGTAAAACTTCCTTTCATGGAATTACAAGTTCATATATTAACGCTTCCTTGCTCGTTTTTATGTGATGATAAGATGATCTGTACGATGTAATAATATTACTTTCATGCATGGTGCCTGTGGGTGTACCTGGCTTTAATTGGGTATGGCTTGGTACGTCAAGGAGAACTCTTAACACAACCCGTGATTTTATCCACGTATTTCCCAAAATACATCATAAACCAGTGGAGAGAAGCAGATGGTGGGTTTTGAAAAGCTCGGTCTAGGTCGCTTTGTTGGTTTGGTTTACCCAGGTGCTTTGTTGGGAAGGCAGTGCAGTTGTCTGCTGCAGGGACAGTCTCGTGCGAGAGCCATGGTTCCCCAGTCTTGGCACTTCTGTGGTTATACGCTGAACCGCATAGGTTTCTGAAGTATTGTCTAGCGCAATATTTGCATTACGGAAATACCCAAAAGCTAAATTTACATGTGGCTGAATGATAGTCTGAGATAGCTGCTCTGCTGCTAATACTAATAGGAAATGACATCGAGCACTGAGCGCAGCTTGATTTGGTAAAAAATTTAATTTTAATGCTTCTTGTGTAATACACGTGCTTTCCTGGGAAATGTTGAGGAAAAACATTTTTTAAGTAGTTTGTTTATATAAAATAAAAATTGGGTAATGATGAGCTGCAATGCTGGCACTGGTTTACCGGGCTATTGGCAGTTGTCATTATTTAGTGCTTCTGCTTATTTGCAAAAGATCTTGTGAGCGTTTTTTTGTTTGTTTTCTTTTTCTGAGCGTAACCAACAATTTTCCTATATTTGGTCCTGATATATATGTGTGAAAGGGGGGAATAAACGACTTGTTTCCCTGAAGAGGAGCCAGGTTCTCAGCACTGTCATTTCTATCTTAAGGGCAAAAGAAGGAGAGAATCTGTGTAAGACAACTGACCGCTGTTGTCAAAATTCACGTGTCATTTGGAATATAAAATACAGGCTTTTGTGGCTGCTTCAGTCTTACCTTCTGTCTCTCCTCTGCTGCCCGCTCCTGCCTGCCCTGCCCCGTGGTTATGGTACACGCTCAGCTGCTGCGTGGCTTTGTCATGTGGACAGCCCCCCAGATTTATCTTACGTGGCCAAATACCTTCATCCCTGTGGCAATTTGCTTGAATAAAGAGCCTGGTGAATGCAGTGGAGCCTGGGGGTACAGTATGAAAATCAGCGGTTGCTTCAGTGAGCAATTAGGCAGTGAAACAGCGATCATCAGCTAGAGGAAGAGGCGGCCAGGCTTTCATAGTCAAATGAAAACCTTCATCCATGGAATTCCCAATGTAATACAAAGCTTTCACAATACGGAGCACCTCTGATTACCAACGTATGTGGTATTTAAAACGGGTATCAATTTTGACTGAAGGACAGTTCTGTGCTACTGTGGAGTCAAAGCACTAACCTTTGTAGGGTGACATGCATAGAAATGAGGTTAAGCAGCTTTGGTTGATTCCCTCAACCTGGTATTCTGACTTGTGCTGGGTCTTTAGCTGGGGTTGTAAAGCACTGATGCACAAAATTTATGTAGCTTTATACTGGATCAAAGCTGTATTTTTACGTGGAACGTTTTATGGTAAGAATTTGGCCTCATGCATGTAAGAGACTTGAATGGTTTTAGGGGTTGCATCAGAAGCACTGCTCAGCATCTTCTGGTGGGTACTGTGTGTGGTTTATATGCAGGAGTAGTATTTGCCACCTTGTGCAAAGTCTTGTACGTGTGTGAACTGGTAATGATTTTGCCCTGGAAAACTGGGAATAACGCAGCGATTTATAAATACAGAGATTTAGAGAAAATAAATGGCATACTAAAATTCTCCTAAATTAAAGCTTCCACACAGTTTCAGTGATTTGTTTTTATAAAATTGCTGTGACATATCATGAAAACAGTTTCCAGCTCCATCTGTCTAGCTGCAGAGAGTTAGGTATTTGCTGGCATGTCTTTTGTACAGCTTTAGATACGGGGTTGTGGCTGCAAGTAAACGTAGTTCAGCTGTTGACTGCACGCCTTGCACATCTCTGTGCTTTGACATGTCTGTTTGGACATAGCAGGAGCAAACGCTCTGTCCTTCAGAGCTGTGGTCCAGGCTGCCAGTCTTTCTCTTTCAATGACCTCCTTTGGCAGGTACATAGAGGAGGTGAGATATTCCCTCATTAAAAAGCTGCATGTGTCATAATACTGACGGGACTAGAACAAAGCTAGCTACCTCCCTTGGGACTAGTGCTGTGGGTTTTTGAGCTCATCCTATAAATTAAGAAGGTCATTTCTTTGTTTTCAGCGTCATCACTTTAGACGGTATTTTGTGGCTTCATCATACACAGACACTTTGAAAAATACAGTGGTATTTTGTAGCCATGGGAGACTCCTTGACTACTTTGACAGGTTGTGGTACTGCGGTATTTCAGCTGGCTGATCTCACTAATTCCTCTTTCCTGATGGCCCTGTGATGCTTTCCAAAGATGTATTACTAAAAAAAATATCTAGTCCAGGGTGAACCATCCCAAAATCGCTGCCCTTGCACTGCTTTTACTTGCCTGACCTGGAGATGGGTCACGTCAGGGCTCATCGAGTCAAAGGTAGAATCGGCCTATCTGTGGTCATAAGATTAAGGCGAACAGCATCCGCAGGGGAACTGCATAGCCTGGTTTCATGTGCTGGCAGAAGTTTGTATATTCTTCACTGTTTATTCTTTTGCTTGTGTCAGTTCTTGCTATTAAGGCATATTTTCTCAATCTCTGTGCTATGTAGTACTTAATTTTATGATGTGCTCATGATAAGGGCTCTTTAATGGTGTAGAAACATAAATTAATAGGGATCCATCCTGCTTTGATCTGAGATTTGCATAAAATCTTATTTGGGGGATGAGCGTGAGTCTGCTGTTACATTTCTATATCTTCAGATTTGATTTGAAACGCATAGTACAGATTGGAAATGCAGGGCATTCTTTTAAACGTTTTGGTTGGGGAATTTACTAGATTTAAACAATTCACCATGAAATGCCTTAACCTGAACAAAAATAAATGAATGCATGAGGATGTGCCAGGAACTAGTGTGTATTCTAGATAACAAGGATGCCCAGCTTTTTAGGGTAAGGAAGCCCCTTGAATAGATCTGAATTGACTGGATGCTTGTCGACTGCGGCACTGCTCTTCCAGTACAACAGACGTGGTACAGCACATCAAGATTTGAATTTAATACTAGAAATAAAAATACATTAGCGGTGTACTGAGCTCTGCATGCAGTGTTTTGGGGGGAAGGCAAGGAGCAGATATACAAGCTGGTCGCTTAGTGTAGGTTCCTATAGGAAGAGGGCTGTTGGATAGATAACTTTGTGCCATGTTTATTAAATATAGTACGCTTCCCAAAGCGGCTGCCACAAATAAAATCATTAGTGACCATGAAGTGACTCTGCAGAATAAATTTTTTAGTGCTCTCGTTTGTGGTCTGTGTATATACGTTTTAATATGACATCTGTGGATGTATTTTTTTTTCCTTTTTCAATTCTGCACTTCAGCTTTTTATTTCACCTTGTCTGTACCTTCTTCATGCCTCTGAGGACTGTTTGAAGATACAGTGAGACTTGAAAGGCGTCCTATTGACAAGAGGGAATAATGAGTTGGCTCTCAAATGTATTCAGTTCATGGTATTGTATAATTAGCTGTGTGAACTTTCAGTGTTTAAAAAAAGGAAATAGGAAATGGCAATTACGCAGGGCTTTCACTCTTCAATCACATATATACTGTGTTTCCATTGTTACTTACAACTTTAAAGGGTGTCTCTGGAGGGCTGTATGTTAAGTAATTCATCTTATTTAACACTTCATTGTGAAGAGTATACAGTTAATTGACAGTGTATAGAAATAATGATCTGGTTAATAGAAATTCAGTTCCTGAGAGCTGAGACTATTTTCCTTTAAAAGTTTTATGCTTGGTTTTGATTGTTCTCTTCAAGTTCACTAATGATAAATATTTATCTGCCGCTTGATCTTCGAAGGCAAAAATGAAATTCAGTTTGTGAGCAGCAAGATAATTAAAATCTATACATAGCTTTTTTACTCCTTTGCAATTAAACAACCAGAAACGTGACAGTCTTAATTATTGCATGTTTGGTACTGTTAAGCATTCATAATAGGATGGGTTTGGTTTATTTAAAAAAAATAAACCAAAGCAAAAAAACTCAAATGAAAAACAGCACAGAAACAACCACAACAAATCCACAAACCAACCCTCCTGTTCTTACGTCTTTTATTAAACATTAAATGTGTTTAAACATGCTTAAATATTGTGCATAGCTGAATTGTTGAGTGATCTTGATTTGAAAGCTGCTGTAATGGTTGGGCTGGGGGGATGGTGGGTTTAAGCCAGTTTGTTTCCCTAGGGCTAGCAATTTTTGTGCAAATGTTTTGAGGATCAGCGTTAGCCTGTATGTGCTGACTTACTTGCTTAGAGAGCTTGTTTAGAGAACGGTCAGTCGTTCGCTCGCCTATCGCATGTTTAAATGCATTGGCTTTGATGGTGTGACAAGTTCTGAAATAAGTGTAATTGGGAAGTGGGGTTCAAATCGGAAATAATTCCAGTTAAAAAATTAGATGTGAAGAAAGAAGTTTAGGGTGTGTTAATAGACGTGTTTTATCTTAGTCTGGTAAGTTCAGAGGCGAGGCGGTTGGATGATGGTTAGAGACGGAGGCCTTGGAGCCTTTGTGCCTTAGGTGGGGAGATGAGAGTGGTTTTGCTTCCAGGAGAGGAGTCTAAATGCAACCCAACTACTTAGGCAGGCCAAGTTTGCTAATCCTGGCTTAGGCTCGGTCACACCAGAAGCTCTAAATGTGATTTGTCATTATCTGAAGTCCGTCACGAGACACAGCAGGATGCCCAAAATACGCTTAATCCTAAAGGAAAGCAATCCCAGTTCTGCCCTGGGGTCATGCTTGGGGTCCCCGTGAGGCCATCGGAGAGAAGGTAACGGTGCAGCTGCACGCCCCGGTTTGGTTTCTTAAGTTCGGTGCCAGCTCTTTGGTCTTCACAAGTACTCAATACTCTACATCTCCCTGAAATAATAGGATCAGGAATAGAATTTGGCTGAAGGCTGTAAGTCCATTCTTTTTGTCTGGGTCTCCATAGCAGGTCTTTAATTCATCCCGCTAGTAAGCAGCACGATGTTCTCTGTTAGCGTAGCACATCTCTAAGAAGGTACCACCATTGTAGTTTTTTTTGTCTAACATGTGTCTAGTATTTTCCCCTAACTGTGGTTTGTGAATATAGAAGTTTCATTTTCATAACATTACATGTGTGCTGTAAGAACTGGGCTTCTCTTGAGGAAATGCGAAGTCACACCAGAAATTTATTTTAGTTGTAATACACGATACTGTTTGTATGCAACTGTCCCATGTTTGCCTTTCTCAGAGATACATTTCTCACCATTGTATAAAACAAAGGCGACTCTCTTGGAGCTGTTTGTATCAAAACTAAGGCCACTAATGTGGGAGTTAGTGTTTATAATGCAATGTTGATTTTTTTCCCATATTAGCCTTATTCTTAAAGGATGTGACTTAAAGTAGTTTCTATGTATATGCATATGAAATTACATTCACAGTAGTTCATTAATTTGCGAAAGATCTTAAGGACGCCTCTTTTCCACAAGCGAAGCCTTTTTCTGTTTTGTATTTTTTACTTTTCCTGCCCTCTAACGAGTTACTTTGTGTGACAGGTGGGAGATTCAAGAAGGAAATCGTGGTTGATGGACAAAGCTATCTGCTGCTGATCAGAGATGAAGGGGGGCCTCCGGAGGCACAGGTGAGCACTGGGGAGAGCTCTTAGCCTCCTACCACCATCTTTTTTAAAAAAACCTGCCTTGAAGAGAACTGGCTTTGTTTTGATCTTTCCTGGGGCCTTCTCATTTTTCTGCTGGGAAAATAGATACATCTGCTTTAGGTGAAAAATACTATTTTGACAAAATACTTGGGATTTCAATTACAGTGTGAAACTGTGTAGTAAAGATGTACACTTAACTTACGTTGGATGCTTAATGAGTTGCATGTTACAGTGGTGAGTTCTTTTCTGAGTTAGAATCTTTAAATTGTTAAAATACGAAGTAGAGGTACGCGCAGTGACACATGTACTTGTGTACAAATCTTTGCATTCCCTATTGCTTCCACGTTTTGCTCCCCGTGCTGTTTCAGACTCAGCTTTGGGGGTTCCAGTTCAGCACCATTGAGTTTTTGGATTTCTGGCTTGGTTTCCCTATACGGTGCATTACCTCCTTGCCTCGTAGAAGGTGACTCATTGGGATTTGCCTTTGAGAAGACACTTGTGGGTTTGTGTGCTTAACTCTGTTACTCTGTTCTGAGTGAAGCATTTGCTTCTGTGATACTTAAAATCACCATGGACCGTGCCAGCCTGTCTGCAGGCAGCATCCTTGTCTTCAGGCATCTTCCCTGTCTCCCCCTCTACCCCTTCTTACCTGGGCACTAGCGTTGGCTGCCACTGGCTTTCCTTTGCTCAGCTGTTTGGTAGTGGATCAGTTTCCAAAAAAAAAAAAAAAAAAAAAAAAAAAATAAATCTAGCAGCAGGAACTGTGCTATTGCCAAACAGCTGAACGGGAGCGGTGCCAGCAGCAGCAGCTTGTGTTTCAATGCTCCAGTATTGCTCGTTAGCTGCAGGAGGACTAGAGCATGGGGGAAGGTGCCCAGACAAAGGAGAAAAGAAAGGAGGTGGAGGAAACGGAGACCAAGAGAGACATCCTGGAAGGAAGTTAAAAGAAAAACAAGAAATTAGTGTCACTGACACATCTGCAGCCGTGTCAGGCAGGAACTTAAAAGTGGTTCTCTGTTTGAGGCTGTGAATAATTTGGCTGAAGTACACAACAGTTTCTAGACCCTGATGCTTAGAGAACATTCATTCATATAAAAACATATATGCCGGAGTTGTAAGTGTACACACAGCAATCTAAATATTTTTCTGCCTGAAGAATTGGTTTTGCAGAGTTGGAGCTAAATGCAAACTAACAAACAGACACAATGGTTTGCTTTTGATCTATGTTAGGGAGATTTGAGAGTTTTAATTGCTGTTGTGGCTGAGATGGTTCTTCAGTAAATCACAAGGAGAGAAAAGTTTAAGGTGTTAATGCTATTTCACCTTTCAGAAGATGAGTTTCACATGTAAATTCTCCTTGTATTTTTGGGGGTATAATGTCAAGTCATATGTCTATGAAAGATTTTAATCTGTATTAATTCCTGGATTAAAAAGTTTACTTCTGTGTTCGTGAATATTTATAACTGTATGATGAAGATGGAATACTATGGGAATAAAAATGTTTACCTCCCGCTATTTGCTTATAATACAGAAAGAATTGGTTATTTTAGCCTTAAGGTTCTGCTTTTTGCAACAGTGTAGCATATTTTTGTGGCTAATTGGGATAGAATTACAACTTCATTAAGTAGCAAGCTGAGCTGGGATCTTCCTGGCAGGTGGTGCACTGGGTCAGGGAGAGTCCCCCAGGTGATGGGCGCTTCTGTGTGGAAGCTGCAGCTCAGCCTTCAGGTTACTGTCACCTCTGTTTTGGTAGGAAGGGAGGGGAAAAAAAACTAACCTGAAAACTCTGGATTTATCTCTTTATTTTGTCTAACGTAAGATTGTTCATAGTTGAAAAAAATTAAGAAAGAAAAAAAAAAAGCTCATTTCCTAGACTGAGGAGGAGGTGAGGTGCACTAGCTGACGCTGCCTCCATTTGTGAATACTGCCCATTTCTCTTGCTCAGCAGGTTTGATTTTACTCTGGCCGTGATCTGTTGCAAATGTAGTGGCCTCCTATTGCAAAAGCCGATTAACATAGCAATGGAGCTGCAACGAGCTGTCACATGCTAATTTTTTTAATTTAGAATGTTTTATGTAATTTGTTTTTGTTTGGGCTTATATGTAAGTAACAGATCCGCTCAATCGCAGCAGTAAGTCTGAAGATGGCTTTGTGTATCAGCAGCTGACCTATCCTCCTTATTTGAAGCCATTCCCTGCCCAGTGATGTGGATAAGACATCCTGGGTTTCCAGACCTTGTCTGCATTGTCCAAAATTCCTATGTTTTTTTTTTAATGTCACAGGGCTGATATCCACAAAGTGTAAACTGATTTGTTAATTGTCTTCATTAGAAGGCTGCTGCTACACACCGATGAAACATTTAAGAAAATATAGAGATACTGTTAGATTCCAAACTGATGCTTGAAGGATGTCGTAGCTGTAAGGAAGAGTTCTTGGCATGATGCTGCTGAGTCTAGTCAGTGAGAACCATTTTATAGTAAGACCCAAACCCAGGTCCATGGTAATGATTCTGTCTCCAGTTCCTTTGGTTAGATCTTCTGGTTTGAATAGTTTAAACTTAGTAGTGTGGTAATTGACCTTATTCTGGCAGTAACTATGCTATGTGTAAACAGTCCTGTTGTTGCCACCTAGAAGATTGTCCTCCTGACTGTCCTGAAAACCTCAAATATTTTTGGCTATTTTTACAGTGTAACCAGAAGAGACGAGGTACTGTTTAGTTTCAAGTACCATACAGTCATGAATATGCACATTAACTTTAATTATCAGCTGATTTTCTGTATGAAAAATAGGCAAGAAGTACTACTAGCTCCTGATTCTGAAAAAGGAGAATTTAATGAGCTTAGCAACTTGACTTTCTAAAGAGCTTTCCAGATCTACACTGTTGACTCCGCGCGCCCCCCCCCCCCCCCCCCCCCCCCCCGGCATTTACCAGCTTGGTATGCCTTGCTAAAAAGCTGAGATTGTGTGAATCTACAGACTAGTGAGTGAAGCTGTTTAAGTACTCGAGAGCAGAAACAAAACTGTAGGGCTGGATTAAGTGCTCACAAAGCTAGGCTGGTGGCATAAAAAAGGTTTCCCAAATGAACCTCCTTCCAGCTCTCTGCGTGTTCAGTGTCCCCAATCTACCTGGCATATTGTAGTAGTATGTGATGAAAAGCATGAATTACCCATGGCTGAAGCTTGTTTTCATTGGTCTAAATTTGGGTAGGAATGGAGTCACTTAGGGAAAAATAAAGGCAGTGAGGTAAGCTTAACTCAGTCTTTTTTCGATGTCCTGTATATGTTTGTTAAATGCGTTTAAACACTCTTATTTCACTTGTGAGCTAAAATTTTTTCACTTGCATGATCACTTAAGGAGCACCTTGCCTTGGCCTGTGTATATGCCTCTTGTTTAGCAGATTACTGATGGCAAGAGAGAGTAGTTTGCTTTCACACGGAATGCTGAACGAGACATTTGGTACTGTTTGCTCAATTAAGAGTGTCCGTATACTGAAGGACTGGAAATCTGAAATTAATGGTGTTGGACGTTGATCAAAATGTGAGAATTACTAGCAGTGCTTGTAAAACCACAACCATAATACTTGTCCTGGCATTAACAAACACATCAGTGTGCATGTAAATCACAGGGTGGGGAAACAGCAACACTAAATGGGGCACTCAGTCAAGTGCCTAGAAATAAGTGTTACTCACTTAAAATTCACAAATTCCAAAATCCGAGGCTGCGATGTTTTCTTCTTCTGTGAATCAAAACCATTGTGCACTGATAGTAGCCGGGCTTGTAATATATACCAGTGAAGAAGAGATGCAGTTGTGAGTGTGGGGAAAAACCTTTGTGTATCCCAGATCCCCATCCCTTGCAGAGTGATGAGATTCATCATGTTAGAAACATACACCACTTTTAAGCCTTCGTTATTGTCACTGAGTTTCTCTGATGTGTGTTTCCTCCAGGTAAGGTAAGAATGTTTCTCTTTTTCTTTTTTTCCCCCCTCTTTGCTGCTTTTCTCATAGTCGGGCCTTTTCCTTTTTTGTTCTGCAGTTTGCCATGTGGGTGGATGCCGTTATATTTGTCTTCAGCTTGGAAGATGAAATTAGCTTCCAGACTGTTTACCACTACTACAGCCGTATGGCTAACTATCGTAACACTAGTGAAATTCCAATGGTACTAGTGGGAACCCAGGGTAAGTGCAGTCTTGATTTACGAGTGCGTTTTCTTACGACCATGTAGACTGTTTCAAGGTGGAAAAGCCACCTCCTGTCCTTTTCTCTCTCTTGCATCAGCACTGCCGCTCACCTGATGAAAAGAGGTTGTGGATAAACTGGCAGGTGGTCAGCGGGGTGGTGTTGGGCTATTTGTGCTTCCTTGGCTGGCTTGCTACAACGCCCTGGTGATGCAAGGACTGGTTTGAGCTGGGAGACAAATGTCCTTGCGGCACTCTTGGGAGAGGGAGTGTAGGACTTGAGAAATTATGACTTAGAAGAATATTTTCAGAAATATTTTCAGTGCTTGCTAGTCACACTGGTTTTCCTTGATCAGCAGGGAATTGCCAGTGTTGAATTTGGGCATGTGAATGAGTTGTGTCATGAAGTTCTGAAGTCAAATTGGTTTCCGTTAGCTTGACGGTCTAGAAGTGATCAATACCCTGGCATTCCTAAGAGACAGACAGATCAGAGATCAGATACCTCCAACAGTGTGTTAAGCAGCAGAACTGAACCGTGCCCCTGTGCAGTGTCTCAGTGAGACCATTCGTTAAATCAAATAGAAATGCAGCTTTTTGCCACCTGAAACAACCTTCCCCAATTCTGTTTTTCCAAAACCCCTTCTGAAGCAGCAGCCAGCTGTAGCTGTCCTATGGGGCAATGTGGCAAGGGAAAGGCACTGGTAACATTTCAGTCTCCTCTGCATCCGAGTTGTCTTTTGGATATTCCCTGCCTTGTTTGGCCAGTGCATCACAGTAACGTTTCACCAGTTTCCCATGTTGTGGTTGGTTTGCTGCACGGAGTAGACACGCAAGAGCTGCGGCTGCTCTGCACCTAACCATGTAGATATTCCTCCTGTGAAAATTCTGACCAAAAATGAGGAGTTCTTGCATAGGGGATGAACATCAGATTTATCATTTCATAGAGCTGCTGTTTGAGAAGCATAGTACAGACATTTTTGTGAGTTCTTTCTGCTGAAACATTTCTTTCTGTGTATATCGCCAGGTTACTGTGCTGTGTTAGAGGAAGAACACACAGATACCCTAAGATGTTCTTACAGGTTCAATTTTGGGCAGCTTCTTAGTGCATGCCACTGGTTTTAGTGGTGATAAAGCTTTTCGCTTCATTCTCAGCTTATTCTTTTGTCAGTCTTATGGTCAGAGAGCAGTTTGCTATCTCCTGCCTGCAGAGCTGTGGCACCAGCGCTGCCACGTGAAAGCGGGGGAAGCGTGGGCAGCGTGAAAGGAGGAATTGCAACTGGGCCGTAGGGTGGAAACGGATGATAAAAAATAAAAAGGGAAGTAGGTACACAAAAAGTCCTAGGATAGCAGAAAGCTACAGCCAAAAAGCAGAAATGAACTGCTTTCAAGGGCTGTTCTGTCAGCTTAAAACTGGTGTTGAGAAATCAGAGGGGAAACTTTTCCCTGAGGTGTCTTTCTTTCTGCACTTGGGATGCTTTGGGGTATGGTTTTCCATCTCATATTCCTGTTAGTACCAGAAAGGAATTTGTTTTTTCAAAGTCAGTTTTCAGTTGCAGCACTGATGCAAAGAGGATATTTTGAACATGTGGCTAAAGATGGAAATACTGCTAGTTCTGGGAGTAAGCATCAGAAGAAAAAATACAGCTTTTTGGCTACATTGACTATGTATGCAGTGATACCAAACACATATATATATATATATATTTGAAGATATGTGTATATATATATATCATGGCTGGCAGGTGGAGGGAGGGGATTCTGCCCCTCTGCTCCGCTCTGGTGAGACCCCCCCAGCAGCGCTGCGTTCAGCCCTGGGGCCCCCAGCATAAGAAGGTCCATGGACCTGTTGGAGCGGGTCCAGAGGAGGCCACGACGACCATCAGAGGGCTGGAGCCGCTCTCCTGTGAGGGCAGGCTGGGAGCTGGGGTTGTTCAGCCTGGGGATGAGACGGCTCCGGGGAGACCTTACGGCAGCCTGCCAGGGCCTGAAGGGGCGGCGAGGAAGCTGGAGGGGGCTTTTTACAAGGACGTGTAGGGATAGGGCAAGGGGCAATGGCTTTAAACTGAGGGAGGGTAGGTCTACATACAGATATTAGGAAGGAATTATTTACTGTGAGGGTCTGGCCCAGGCTGCCCAGAGCAGCTGTGGCTGCCCCATCCCTGGCAGTGTTCAAGGCCAGGCTGGATGGGGCTGTGAGCAACCTGGGCTGGTGGGGGGTGGCCCTGCCCATGGCCAGGGAATTTTGAGGTGAAACTAGGTGATCTTTAAGGTCCCTTCTAACCCAAAGGGTTCTGCGATATGAAATACAGTAATTCACCTTTTAAAAATATATTTGAAATATGCTACTTTGATATCCAGCTTGTGGGTTTTGGCTGGTATTCTTGATGTGAGCTGTGAAATTAAATCTCACCCAAAATATTGGCGCTTGTGTGATGCTTCCAGACCTTCTGCAGTGCAGAATTTGCTTCAGTTGTCAAACTCTCTGAAGCCGTGGTGATGCTCGGCAATTCCTCTCCGGTTAAATGTTTTCAGCGCCCTCTGCTGATTAACAAAGAATTGCCGTTAACTGCTTTGGGTTTATTAATTAGGTATCATGAAGGTAGTGATAACATCAATTGAGATATGATCATGTCACACCCAGAACCGAGCCTCAGACACAGCACTGCAATACTCACTGATTTCATGCTCAGGTTAAAGTGACGCTTTTCTCTCCCCCCCCCCCCCCCCCCCCCAAGAACAGATGTAGTTTTGCTGCGGTGGAAAGTAGTAGAGTTTTAGGAAAACTTTCAGAGCAGCTCTAAATGCTGAAATTGGTGCCTGTCACGGTGGTAAGGTGGTAGCTGCAGAGTTCATGGAATATGTTGTACTGCTCTCTCGCTTTATGGCTTACTTTGCCAGAGTTAAGAATTACCATAATACTCGGGGTGGGGGTGGTGGGGGAAGTTGTTTTTTAAGATTTGTTCACAGTATTATCACTTTACAAGTAGTCTAGCAGTATAACCTTTGTAGAGTGCTTTGCTGTGATGGAGTAGAAATTAAGAAACTTCTTCATCTGTTAGCAGGGTTGTCTTGAGGTTGTTTTTTCTGCTGTAAGGTTTTTTTCTAGCTCTATGGATAAGCTCCAGCAGTTGGAGTTAAAAAGTATGCATGAAAAGTAACGCTTGCAGAGAGGTATGCTGTAGTGTTATTTTTTTAGAGAAATACCACTTTCATTGGCTTTGCAGTGTGTTCACTCAATGTCTCACGGGTGCCTTTACATGAAGGTTTGAGACTCGGTCGTTTACGGTAAGTTTCCTGGATCCGGCCTCGGCTGTGGCTCCGCAGCCAGGTCAGCAACGCGGCCTATAACCATGTGAAAAACCTCAGAGTCTTGTTAAACCGGCGAGGGCCTGCCTTGGCCCAGGCCCAGCGTGTGCTGCGGGGTCGGGGCTGGCATTCAGCAGGGTGCTGGTGCCTCCAGCCCGACCTTGCTAGCACGCTGTCTGCTCGCTGTGAGCAGAACACCGAGAGCGCTAGCCTCGGGAACGGCAAGGGCCAGAAGTAAGCACCCAGGGCAGACTTACACGAGGAGCGGTGGGGAGAACTGGGTTCTAGATTTTTTAGCGACGTGATAATGGCAGCCCTGAATAATAGCTTTATCATTTCTTATCTGCCGTTGTGTTTTTTTTTCCCTAGTTTGTCTTAGTGTCGGCTAGGTTTCTTCAAAGAAAAGCATCGCGTACGTGCAAACCTAACGCTTTCCCTGAGTGTTGCAGTAATACCTGCTACCATCCCCCCCATTGCTTCTCTACTGAAAATGTCCTTACAAACATGTTGTATTTTATGCTTCACACTCTACAGGTGAAGGTTACTTCTAAGCCAGTGCTGATATTTATAGGAGGTCTAAAAATCATGTGATGTGTTTATAATAATCAGTCACCCACTTGTTTCTTTAAGTATGTTTTACATCAGAGCTCATGTTCTTTCATGTGATTGTGTATTTTTTTGCAACTAGCGACCTAAATACATATGTAAGGTAATCAGAAAGCATTTTACTTTTTTCCTCATTTTTAGAATCAAACACTGTGTCGATGTTTTCATAACAAAGTAGAAAATTGGTAATGTGCACCCCTGTTGGTTCCTAAAAATTTTAAGAGTCTCATGGTTTGTATTTAAATTCACTGCTTGGGTATTGGTAATCATAAGACTGCGTTTTCAGGTTTTATTTACATATGTGGGTGTGTTTTTTCTTTTTGTGGTTGTAGATGCTATAAGTTCCAGTAATCCACGTGTCATAGATGATGCCAGAGCAAGGAAGTTATCGAATGATCTTAAGAGATGCACTTACTACGAAACCTGTGCTACTTACGGGCTCAATGTGGAGAGAGTCTTCCAAGACGGTAAAGATGAATTTTTTCATCCAGCATATCACACAACTCTAGTAGTTTTTTAAATAGCCGTTGATGTCTGATAGCTCAGATAGTTGCCTGGTTTGCAAGTATTCATTAGTGTTTAGTTAATGAAAATGCTTTTGTTTTTAGGAATTGGTTTTGTTACTTTAAGTGAAGTAGAGGTCTCCTTGTGCTGAACACAGAATGCACACTGTTATATTCTCTTTAATCTTACAAATGTTAAACTATTTTTAGTCTTTATTTTCCAGTTTTCTTTGGTACTTTCTTTATTTTAGCAAGGTTTTCTTTGTTCTGGTTTAGTGCTCATGGAGACGTTGAGAAGCTGTTTGTGCAAAGTAATTGAAAATTGTCTTGCACACTTGAGAAAGTGACAATAAATTGAGAAAATTTATAGGAATAAGGGTAATCTTGAGAAGTAACACAGGGCATTCATTGAGTGTTAGTCTTGGGTAGGGGGTTAGAAAGTAGTTGGCTGCTTAATGGTGATCTAAAATAACAGCAATGTTCTAGTTTGCCTTGTAGGAAGTTCTTGGGTTAACTGTGTACCATTTTAAAAAAAACCAAACCAACAACAAAAAAACCCCCAAAAAAGCAAAAAAAAAAAACCCCAAACCCGAAATAAAACAGTACTTTGTGATCATCCGTTACTGGTTTGGATCAGTTTCCCCTTGGAAGAACTTCTGTTGCTGGAGAAGGGATGCTGAACTTGGGCTTTGCTGTATGAGGTGGGCTTTGTGCACCCTCTAGTGGAAATTCAGCCGGGTGTCTCGGGACTCCGCTGTCTTCTCTTTTAACCCTGGGTGTCTACTGACCCTTCATCACCGCAGTTCTGCATGTAAAAACCTTCTTAATTATGTTAAGATGCTTCTCAGAGCTACTTAGTTCTGCAGGGTTTTCTGCTGCCAGCTTTTCATTGCAAAGCCCTGTGCCATCTGTGGTTATGTGAGATAGTGTCGCACCAGTACCTATCGGAGATGTCTTCAAAGGCAGCTGAAAGTAAAAAACTGGAAGGTTTTGCTTTCTTTTTTACATGAGGGGAAGAAAAAAACACTATTCAAATTTCTAAATGGAGGATTCTGCCGTGCGCTGCACTGTTCTGCCATCCTGTTGGCAGGATTTCAGAGAAAAGCAGTTGAAGTTGTATCTTTGTGCTTTGCTCGCTCTTTTCTCTTGAACTAGTTGCAGAAATTGCTGTTTTCACTGCCTAGATTTTTTTATATTGAATATGAGTTTCAAAGAACCATTAGAGTTTTGTTGTTAGTACATTTGAGTGCTAGCTATAGTTAGATTTTTAATTACATATTCCAAGTAATGTTGTTTATGGATCTTTGTGCAGTCTACATTATTTTTTTTCCTGGAGACCTTTTGAGAGAGAAGCCTCTTAGCGCAAAGCTAGTGTGATAAATCTGTAAGCTTCCAGGAAGCTTATTTGTGTGTCTGCTAAATTTAAGTAGGAAGTAGGAAGAATGGAGAAAGATTATGTATTTAGGAAATATCAAGGTTTTGTTTTACCTACGTGGCAGTCAACCAACTGTTTAATATTTGCTAACTAATAGGATTAGGAATGCTTCTGTATAAATGTGCTAGAGTTGCCAGACATGTCTGGGACCAAATCCAATTCCTGATAATTTTTGCTGTTTATTTCAGCAGGAAACAAAGCAACTTCTTAACCCCATTAAATGAGGGGGTGTGAGTGAACAGGGCAAGTTGTTAATAGGGAGCACGAGATTAAATGGCACTTCGTTTCTGCAACTCTGGTGTTTGGGTTCAGTGTAGGTTTAAAGTCACTTTTTTAGTGGCTTCATATAGTCTATATGTAGAACTTTGAAAGGCAAAGGGTAGAAATGCAAAATTGTAGAATCACAGAATGGTTTGGGTTGGAAGAGACCTTGAAGACCATCCAGTCCCACCCCACCGCCACGGGCAGGGCCACCTTCCACCAGCCCAGGTTGCTCCAAGCCCCATCCAGCCTGGCCTTGAACACTGCCAGGGATGGGGCAGCCACAGCTTCCCTGGGCAACCAATGTTGGAAGAAAGTTTGGAGAAAACTTCTGAATTATTTTTCCTTTAGAAAAAGGACGTGGTACATCAGTGGAGCAGGTACTAGTGGGCTGGTTTACTGGGAGATAAGTGGTATGTTGGGGAAGGCTGTCGCTTGGCACCAGCCAGTGCTGTATCACCGTTGCTTTCATGGCCATTAATGCTGTGAAAGCCTTTGACTAATGACAGTAACTTTACTTTTTTACTTTTGTGGCAAAGAACAGGTTAGGTCTTCTGTGAAATTGTATTCAATAGGAAATAAAAGCTAGTATCAAGAAATGCACACTGGTTTTACACACCACACCCCCCCCACACACACACACACACACACCAGTTTTGTTTCAACTTCTTTGTATGTTGGTAGGCATGAAATGTGGAAAGTGAACAATCGCACCTGATGTAGGTGAGTGAAATTCCCTGTGGTGGCTTGTGACTTGGCTGGCACGTCAACTGTGGAACATTTCAGTGCTTTGTGAGGCTGACCGTGCAGCCAGTGTGTTACCTTGCCGGCTTCTGCTTAGATCACATCTTCTCTGAAGCTGGTATTAAACTGGAGTGGTTCTTCCTCATCTTATCCTAAAGGAGTCAGGCCCCCCCTTCATCAAGGGAGCCAAATGTCTGCCTGGCTGTGTGATTTGGACCCCACACCCATGGTTTAATTTTTTTGTTTTGTTTTGTTTTAAAATGCTAGTGAATTCTGCTGTACAATTTTTGAGGGACCTTTTTAGCAAGCAACACACAGCATTGGTTCATAACTTCCCTTTGTGTTCAGATCCTTTCCAGAATAAATGAAGCCCATAACCCAACATCAGAAAGCCTAGTTGGACTTGAAAAAAAACCCCACATTTCTTAGGGTAAATGTTGCTAATGAAGAAGGCAAAGAAGGGTTGACTGGAGGAGGGACAGGCAAAGTAAAGGTCTTCACATAGGACACGCTTAAGCATTTCTTACTATTTTGAGGAAACCCTGAGTCAGTGCCAGCAGCCTTCATAAGTTAACTGCATTTCTCAGCAAACCTGAAAGGGGTACAGTCCAATTATTGTGTTTCATCAATAGATAAATGGGTAAGACAAGTTGTTTTTTTATTGTGTGTAGCTGAGAAAAAACAGTTGTTGCCAAGTTAGTAGCTGTACGCAAGACACGGAGTTGTTATACCTATTAAGACTGCTTTCTGTGTTTTGAAGTGGTTCTTAGCTCCCATCTGGATGGGTATCCATTTTTGAGGTTTAGGTATAGGATTTAACCACTTATTTATTACATTCCAGGGTAGGTAGCAATTGGTGTTTACGTGCTTCAAGTGTTTGGTTTGGTAGGTCTGTTTGGGGTGTTTCAGTATGTTGACCGAGGTCCCACAGCTTCTGCTGGCATGTAATTTTGATGAACGCTTCACTTCTGCATTTTTTTAAATTATTTTTTAGAATAACGTTGATAGATATGGGTGGGTTTTGTCGGTTTTGTTTGTTTTTAAACGCAGACATTGCAGCAGATGCAATAGGCAAATAGGTTTGGGTTCAGTCACATTAGCTTTAGTGCTGTCATTTTGCATGCAACGACTCCTATTTGATACTATTTAATCAGGCCAAACACCATGCAGTGGTTCGCATCAGCTGTGATTTACGTACATAAGCTATGGTGCAAATGCACCCTCTTGTTCAGCTCCCCCTTCTGTTCCTCAGGAACTTTGAGATTGCCACTGCGTTGGTAAATCTGAAAACTGTCCTGTAAACCTCTATTTGTTGTTTCCTGGTACCCTGTAAACTGGTCCAAACCTCTGTTACCAGTCCAAGTTACAGCTGACTTTTAACCTACCGGTTAGAGGTTTTGTTACAAAAGGTACTCTGTACAAGGTTTTTCTAAAATCTAGTCTTTTGTTTCTGTTTTCTGCCTTGATGTGATGTAGACCTACCTTTCGGAGGAAGAAACTGGAAATAGCACTGAAGGAAGTTTTTTTTATTCCGACATTGCACACAGGTTTAGAAATCAAATTTCTATTTTTTTTCCCTGCAAGCATCCACTGAATTCTTGTTAGTGGTCATATATTATCATTTTTGTCTATTATAATTAATTTCCTATTTTCTCCACAGTTGATTTATATTTAACTTGATTATTCTTACTGAAATTCTACTTTATTCCTTAGCTAAATACATTGTTTACTGTGCTCCACTACAGTTGATAAGCTCACTATTGATTGTAACAGAGTATATCATCACTTAGGTTGAAAAGGACCCCTAAGATCATTGAGTCCATGGGTTTATATTTGTTACTGCAAACAGTGCTTTACAAAAATGCTTCGTTTTTGCCTGCAGAAAGTTTTTATCAAGGCTGATGTGTAGTTAATGTACATCTGCGTATTTTTAGATAATTTTTTTTAATGCTTTCAGAAGCTGAGAACGATAATTTGTAAACAGTAGTTGTCAGGGAGGTTATTCTTAGTCCTTTGGAATGTGCGTATGATGAATCACTCATTTTCTGATACCCTAATAATAATTTACAAATTAAACTGTTAGTAATTTACATTTAAATTAAACTGTTAATAATTTGCAAATTAAACTGATAGTGTGATAGAGCTTGTAATTTCCTAAGTGCAATAAGTATTCAGGTGTCCTGTGATACAGCCATCAGCTGTTTTATATAAAAGTTTGTGTGCTAAAGCAAAGAAGGATTTTGAACATTTCAGAGTGCTGTTTTTAACCTTCAGTATTGTCCCACTTGAGCCTAATGGCTGATGCTCTTTGAAGCTGGAGCTGACCCTGAATTTCAGTCTGAAATAAAAAAGAAAAATTCCAGGTTCCGGGGGATTAACTTAACATTGCCCAGTGATGGAGGGTAATGTATTCTTTTTTAGGTTTTGATATTTGGAGTTGAGAATTGTCAGGCAGGGAAATGATGTTTTAAAAATAAGATCAGATGCTAGTAAAGATCTATTTTACTTCAGATTTACCGATTCATAATGTGGGGGAGGCTGTCCTTATCAGGCTTATCAGAATGGATTTTATCAATGACGTAGGAAATGATTATATTAATATTTTTTGTCAGCCCAATATTGTAATGACTCTGTACTGCCCCAGGATGCCTTTTTAATGATTTTAGCCTTCTTGAATTAGCTTGATGTACCATTAATGCATAAGAATTGCTTTTATTTTTGTTCATGATGTATTCATAATTGCGTGTCTTCCCCTGCTTTATGAATGCATTTTCTTTGACCCATTTAACTGCGTGCTATGCAATTCTCTGACGTCGCAGAGGAGCAAAGCAAACGCTCAAATATTTAAGAGGATAAAATTTTACCATTGACGTGGCTTGCGGTGCTGGCTGTGAAACAGAAGGGTTTGAATCTAATGTCGGTGTGGGGTTGAGTCCGCAGCAGGTTAAACACGTATGGCCGTGGTGCCGTAGGTCGTCAGGCAGAGGTTTGGGAGGCTTTGCCTGCTGCGGGTGGCGGGTTTTGAAATAAAAATGCCCCCAAAATAGCAGCAAACCTCTGAATATTGAGGCAGAAGCGACAGGTCTCTGATGGTGGAGGCCCTCGCTGCCTTGTGGTTTGGACCTTTAGTGCCGGTGCTGGTTTTTGGGGTGCTTTATTTGCAAATTAATCTTTTATTGTGGAGCGCGTGTCTGTTGTGTGTAAACATTCACCAGAAATACTTTATTTCCAAATGATAACTCTGATGTTGGGGTGCACGTCCGTGTCCCACGGGGTACCTCGGTGTGGGAGCTGGGCCATCGGGGGACAGAGGATGGCAGGGCAGGGCTGTGGGTGTGACCAAGCCAGCTTTCACTGCTGCGTTTTCACTGGGAAGCGTTAATTAGTCTAATGGGGAAAGCAGGGGAAGCCTCAGCCCTGTCCTGCGGGCAGCCACCTCAGGCGGAGGCGCTGTGCCCTGGGGCAGCGGCCTGGGGGCGGCTTCGCCCCCCTGGCTCCGCGGGGCCGGGGTCAGACATTTATTTTGTATTTAAGGAGGAGTGGAGGGGGTGCCGCTTCTGTCCGCAGCACCGCGGGACAGCCCCTGCGCCCCGCTCGTCGCAACGACGCGCTGCCGTGCCCCCAGCGACAGCCCTGCGGCGGCGGGGCGGCGCCTTCCGCTGCGGCCGCCAGGGGGCGCCGGATCCGCGGGAGCGCCCGGCTGGGAAGGAACAGCGCCCACCCGCGCCCCCCGCCCCGACCCCCGCCGCTGCACAGCGCCCAGCGCCCCCAGCCCCCTGCCCCGACCCCCACCCGCTGCACAGCGCCCACCCAGCAGTTCGCGTTCTGCAGTTACAGGTTTGGGATGTTCTTCGTTCCGTCGGAGAGCAATACATTTGTTTTACGTGGCTCGTGCATCCCGGTTGTCAAAACAAGTAACAAACCCCCTGAAGAGAGCCACCCGTGCCCTCTGAGAGGCTGGAGCAGCCCTTGCCAAGCCCGCCGCTCCCACTTTCCCAGAAAGCGCCCTAGCCGAGCACAGAAGCCGTAATTCTCCACTGGGATAAATCCTTTACTTGAATGCCACCATGTGCTATGTTCTGCCTTTTCCTATTTTGGGTCGCTTGGGGAGGACCCAGCAAAATTTTGTTTTGGTAGGCGTTAATGGATCTTACAGACAGCATTTAGAGAGTTTTCTTTGGAGCTTGGTATAAACGAATCGGAAAACTCAGAGTTTGGTAATAAAAGTCAGTACGAGAAAAAGTACAAATACACAGATTGCTACAGCGCCTTGCAAAGTCTGTTTCTGTTCTGTTCTGGACTTGATGTTATTTCAGTATGAAACTGTGCCCTTGCTCCTGCCTGCCCTTAAATCTTACGTGCCATTAACAAATGAGAAGATTTAGTTTGTGCATTCTGGAAACAAGAATTTCACTCCATTGGTGGTTTTATAGGGGCTGCTTTTGTTTACACAGACCGATTTCCATTTAACCCCTCAGAGCCACCCTCTTTAGATGGCATGTTCTCCGCCTGTCCTGGGACCGTTAATCAGACTACATTGTTACGGGAGGGTCCCGCCTTAGTTGGTAGGACGGAGTTATCCGATATCCAAAATCAGTATCTGAAATCAATATCCTATAGAAAGGCTTCACATAAGCTCTGCAAATTGCGTACTCCCTGGAGTCACAGCAGGCATGTGAACGATGCTACTTCATGCTGGGTAGCAGCTTAGCATCAGCAGGACTGGACCTGGAAATGGCAGGTACTTGTGCCAGCCACGTAACAAACTATACCGGAACCCTTTTTTCCTTGGATTTATATTGTATGATTGATTAATTGAAAGTCACGCTTTATATGTGACAGTCCAAAGGTTTTTTCTATTGTCCTTGGGGATGTATAATGTCTTTTTTGTATGACATTTCCCTCGTGCTTGGCAGTTGATTGATGCTACAGCCCTGCTGTTTGTTGGGACTCAGGCATGTCCCAGGACTTTGCCTGGTAGCCACTTTTAATGAAGATAGCAGGGACTTTGCAAGCTTTGGGGATTTTGAGACTTGTACTGCTCCCTCAGAGTTCAGTTCTGTGCCCAGATTCAAAAGTGAGCGGAGGAAAGAAGAGAAAGATCTTCCGATAACGTGTTTGCATCCATCTTTCTCATTCTGGAATCAAGTGCTGGGATGAGGAGGTATAGTCTAGGGTATGGCATTTAAGAAGTGCTGTAATTTGTATGGAGGAGTGAAATGATGTAGTGGTGATAAAAGATCCAGGGAGGCAGAGTTTTTAGCGATGGTGTGTTATTCACTAGGTTACTTGTAGAAAACAGCCTGCAGAACTCTCACAACTTTTGGTTTTATAGGGTTAGTGTTATGACACTTTTAAGTCTTAATTTGAAGTGGATATAGTAAGGCACTTTACTTGAAACCTAGAAAAAGATGGTGATGCAGAGCTACTGATACTGTGGAGTAGGTGATGGCTCTTGTATTTTCTGGAGAGTACGATAAATCGAAGACCTAGTTCATAGTGTGTGAATTCCTCGCTAAATGGAAACGAGAATGTTGCTACATTTTGTCAAAACTGGAAAGACTTTGAAGATTCAGAATTGGTCCAGCAGGTTTATATCGTTTCATGCAAATTCGAAGAGAAATCCTGGGGCAGGAACCATGGTAGTTGTGTGGTGGGCAATTGCTTTTTATTGGCGATAGACCCGAGGGTGAGAGGCAGAAGCAGTCTGGTTTATGGGATCATGTAAGTTGTGTTTGAGAGATAAAATGTTATAAGCACATTTGCGGAGTGTCTTGCAAACAACCAGGAATTGTTTTCCATCAACAGCAAAAACTGAAGTGAAAACAAATTCCGGAAGAGGGAGAAAGTGTGAAAAGTCTTTATTTTTAAAAAACCTCTGCTTTTTCTACAGCGGGAATTGATAACTTGAAAATTTTGCTCCTGGATGTGTTCTGCCTCATCTGCTTATGCATTCAGTATCATGAATAAAATGGGGGTGGTGGGGTGGTGGTGGGTTTGTTATTGTCCCACTGTATTAATTTGTCCTCCATCAAATGTTAAAAACTAGTGTTGAACGTGCATGTGTCAGTAACGTCTGACTGCACCCATAAATTAAAATTTGGTGCTGTGTGTTGGTGTGGACATAGGCACTAATCTGAAGGACTGTGATTGTTCTTTATCCAGAGAGGGAGGTTGTGTTCAATTTTGTAAGCTCATCTGAAAAAATGGAATTATCTGGTCTAATTTTTTTTTTAAGCATCTAGTATAATTTCTAATCTGTAACAGTTAACTACCACTTTTTTAAAATGTAGGACATTGTAGATATAAGCCTCTTGGAATACCTGGTGTGTTTTAATACCATGCAGAAACAGGCTTTTAGTTTTTTGTGCTTATATTTTCATTTCTAACCTTTTCCTGCTTTGCTGTTTTACCGTTTGTGTTGCTATTGTGTTTAATACCTTGGGAGAATATCGCTGCTGCTAAATTGTCTTGCATCTTGCAGAGCCTTATTCTCAATAGAGGAGAGGAGGAAAACAAGAACAGAAATAAGTCAGATGTCCTGTCAGCTTGTCAGAGGTTGAATTATGGAAAAAGATGCTTCTGCTAGGTTTTGTCATGCTGTGGTTCCTGGTGGAGCGGGTGACAGAAGCTGAAAAGAGCAGTGACAATTTCAGCGATTTTTTTCAAGCCAAGTGACCTGAACAGCAAACTGATTGCGTAGCGAGTTAGGTGGTGACAGCGTGGCCATTAACAGGGCTCAATTGCGGGGGATGTATCCAAATGCAAGGGTTTTTTAAAAGGAAAAAAAAAAAAAATAGTGCTTGGTAATATCTGTTAGCTAGATGATTGTTCAGCCCTGCTTTTGCAGTTGCTAATGATGCTGTAATGGAGGGTGCCAGAGCTGACCACAAGGTTAGATAAGGGCCAAAAAGAGCATGAGCTCCTTAAAGTGCCAGTTTACATTTTCTTTATTATAGTGACAACCTTTTTCTTACTTGTATCTGTCTTATTTCTAAGAGGCCTGTCTGAACTGTGGCTCACTTGCTGTGTTTTGGGGGATAGTCTGCCTTGCTAGATCTTTGTTGCTCTTCCTACTGCTGTGCTCTTTATTATGGTGTGATCACTTAATCTGATTTTTTCCCCCCCTTAAATTTTTATTAACAAATCTTAAAACATGTTAACACCTCATCTGCTGCCTTACAGCCTGTGTTCTGTACGACTTGGCCAACAAGTTTTCAAATGGAGGGCGATGTGAAGTGTCTAAAGCTTGATTTCTTTAATTACCCTCAAGACGTTGTTCCTCGGTCATTGGTTTTTTAACTGCCCTTTGTGGGTTTAACTTTAAATTTTTTAGCACAAAACAGCTTTGCTGGGTGGATGAAAGAATAAGAACTGACATGCAAGGTGTCTTGTCTCAAGATAGACGCGAGGGAAAATGCCCCTTGCTATAAACCTGACACGGAGAATACTGCCAGCCTGCTCAGAGCATCCCCAGAGTGTTTTGGAACCCCTGGACACAAACCCAGTGCTCGGGGTGGAAAGCAGAGGCTGTCAGAACAGAGGCAGGAGGCAACACCAGCCCTGGGGAGTCTTGTAGGAACCTGACTTCACCTTGAGAAGCAGCCCTGGCGTGTGCTGTTCTGTTGGTGCATCGTGCTGTGGTATTTCTAGCCAGCCCTTGAGGTTCCAGAGGGTTATTGCTGCTCTTATGTATTTGTTATTTCTGGCATACGGCATACTGAAGCTCTTTCAACCGAGCTGTCAAATAAAAAACTGTCAAAATGCTGATACTACATTTGTATCTCAGTTTCTATAACTTTTGTCTGTTCCTGGGTGTGTTTGCAGTGTATCTGGTAACATTTATTAAACAGAATAGCTGGCTTTCCCCTCTTATAATAAAAGGGATGCTTTTGTCTGAGCTATCAAACGTTTAAAACGGGTGTAATAAACATAATCCTTTTGTAATGTTCTCTGTTGTGTAACAAACATTTTGAACATCAAAGTTTATTGTTAGCATAGATTATTCTTCAAAAGCGATTTCTGAAATGCATTGCAAATCGTTCCCTTTCAACTAATCTGTATGTATATGCAAATCCTATTGAAACTGTTTGCTTCTCTGGGATTAGCACTTGTGTATTCAGAGTTTAAAAGCCTGCATGAATGTATGGGGGTGGTGTCTGTAGTAAGCCAGAAGAAGTGTTGGCATTAGTCTTCTGAATTCCTGCGCCAGAAAACATCCAGCACTGCTACTGAGTTTAAAATACATCTTTTTTTTTTTTTTTTTCCCCCCTCATTCTCTGTAGAGAATCCTTAAACTAACTGCGTATAACCTAAGTTTGAAATTGAAGTTTGATCTGATGAGGCTGTTCGCAATGGTAGGTCCTTGGTGTTGCAGAAGGAGACTTACGCCCGTTAAAAGGCTGAACTTTTGCTTCTTCCCACTTAAGGAAAAAGCATTTGCACCAATGTTGTATCGTGACTTTCATCAACCCTACGTGCGCAGCTCCTTTTATTTCAGGTTTCAGAGAAGATTGACCAGTCTTAAACAGTGAGTTGCGTAACAGGCAACTTTCTTTACTGCCAGTCATGAAGGCTGCCGGCGGATGGTCAGGCCCACCAGTTCAGGTATTGTGGGATGCTTGTTAATGGATATAAACCTTAGCTGGATGCAATATTGGGCTAGGATAGCTGTTGGCATCTGGTCCTCCCAGATCCTTTGGTAAGGGTGAAAATATCCCTTGAACATCGGGAAGCTTGTGGTCCCCTTCATGTGGTTACTTTAATGATGCCTAGATTCTTAGGGTAGTGCAATCTTTTACGTGTATCTTGTGAAACAGTGTTGTTCACTTGTATCAAGCTCTTTTTGTTTGTTTTCCCTAGTTACTTGAGTTGTATACGTGGGTGTGCTTAAAGCAGTGTGGCCAGACTCTCTCTGTTGTAGGATCTAGTTAGTATTTTGTGGAGAACAGAGAATACAGCAAACTATTGTTTTCTACAGCTTGGAGATAAGTCTGTAGAATAGAGAACTGCTTTTTGAATAGCATCTCTTTAAATATTTTGGTAATTCGTCAATTTTGTCTTTCCAGAGGTAACAGTCTTCCTGTGATCCACGTAGACTTATTTTAGTAATACATGCTCCATTTTGTTTTAAGTAGTAAGCTGGAAAGTTAGTTAGCAGATGGGTGGACCATGTGGGCTGTGTTATGAAAATTATCCCGACTATTAAGTGTGAGTATTGGGCACAGCGGCTCGATTAGTTTTACTAAGGGATTACAGAAATTGGGGTCTTGGCAAGCTTGTTTGGTGTCAGCTAGTTGTTCCCTGTGCACAGCCCCATTTAGTAAAAGATTTTTGAGAGTTTTTGGGGTAAAGTACCTGTGCTGTGTTTTCTTGGCTGTTATTGCCTGCCTTAATGCTGACAATTGATTCTTGTAGTGTGCCTGCCCTTTTCTTGCCAACGCCTGTGCTTGTAGTACTGCAAATGTCACGTCAATAAGCTAGCTTCCACCAGTATTAGATTTAAACATGTGGAGGATATGTAGGGAAGTGATGACTAAAATTTGAAGCGTACTATAAAAATTTTGCCATGAAGAGCTTTTTCTTGCTCATTTGAACTGCCTAGCGTCTGAGACTTGGGGTGGGGCGAGAAGTGGCTTCCTGATGGGTACCCTGACAGACAGCCCATCTGGCTTCCCTTTGTTATCTGCTGATAATTGGTGACTAATGTGATGTAGCCAAGCTGTGTGCTTTGGCCCTCAGTTTGCTGTTGCTCGGTATTCTTTGATTTTTCTCTCTTTTCTCCCTTTTCTTTTGGCAGCTGATTTATAGCCCTTGAATGAAAGTTTCCTGGAACTTGCAAAACTTCCAATTAACTTTTTGAGGTACCTTACACAGATGGAAACAGAAGGCAGGTTTCTTAGCACGTTTCAGTCATCTGTGTCAAGTGCTCTGTTTTGCTTGGTCAGAAACACCGCATTCCCTCAGGACCCTCTGTGGAGGAATGGAAGATCTTCACCATCCATTCAGGGCCAGTACACGTTTTGCAGTTGTTACTTAGGTGGCAGCACTGCTTAACCAAAAGTTCTTGGATTTTCCGAATTACTTAAAATCTTCTCACTGGGATTAATTTCTTTTGTGCCTTACATGTACGTGCGCAATTGAAACCTTATTTTCCAGTAGAGCTTCTTCTGAGGAAGACTGCCATCTCTGTCCTTGCAGTGTTGGGGTGAGATCCAGCAATGCAGAGGTTGCCCCATTTTCTGGGGAAACCAGCGTGGTCCCTTTGCCAGTGGATTTCAAATGAGCAATTAATGTAACTAAGCATGAAGCAGATGCGGTAGGAAAATGGAAATCTGTTTTCCTGTGGTGGTGAAACATTTACGATCTGTGTGTGAATTATTTGTGCTTTGTGAAACAAACATCATTTATCTTGCATTTTAAAAGTAGTATCTAGGGCTTGTTGTCGGTCAAGGGATCCTCTGCTTTACATGGAAGAAAGTGAAGCAGTGCGCTGCTGTCAGCCAGGCTTTGCGGGGTTGGTGTCAAGTGCAGAGAAAGCAGTGCTTCACTCGGAGCGTGAGTGCTGGTCCCTGAGGACCCTGAATTCGGAAGAATTATTTTTACAGAGCTGGTATAAGACTAAAAAGCTAATAGTTTTGGTAATAAATGTGGGAATGCATGTTCTTTTTGGTTTGAGTATAATAAACCCCAAGGTTTTGAAGCACGTAAGATACTGCTGTCAGGTACCTTCTGGAGTGTCTCGCCACATGCATGCCCTTTGAAGAGGCTGAAGATGATATTCAGGGTCACAAAAACAATTTTAAATTTAGAGCTTGAAGAAAAAGCCCATGCCTATCTGCACTTGATGAAGGAACATTATTCACAGATCCTGAAGAAATATTTTTTCCATAGAAAATTGGATTTTGTGCATAAAACTTGTTAATGTTAATAAAGACAGGTCATTTGCTGGTTTCAAGTCATATATGCAAACTCCAAGAGATGTAGTGTGCTAGTGGCACTTCCGTTGGTGAGACTTTTGTGTAAAAAAAATCGTGAGGAGTAAATCAACTTCAGTTTAGCATATATACAATTGACTTGCTGTCATCATTTATGCCTCTTCTGATGGCTGATACAGTTGCTTGTGTCTTAGGCGTCATAATTTACAGTCTTGTGGAAAGGTATGTTTAGATTTAAGCTGTGCAATAGTGTAACTAATGAGAAATATAGGAAATTTATAGCACTTGATGATTGATTGGATAAGTACCTAGACATTAATTGAAATCTGAGGACTCCCAGCTGTCTTTCAGTTTAAAAAAAAAAAAAAAAAAAAAAAAGGTCTTTTTGGCCAAGGAAAACTATTGCTTTGTAGTATTTTGGAAGTACCTTTCATGTTGGCAGTGGAAAACATGGTTGGAATGAAAAAGTGGGAAGCTGGTAGAGTTTGTTTGGTGGTTTTTTTTTATTTATTTGTCAGTGTTTGGGTATCTAGTGTGTATCCCCTAATCAGCTGCATGAACTAATTAATTTGTACCTATAGCAGCACCACTTAGCTCCTTATTTTACAGTCTCAGTGTGACTTCAGTCACCTTTCCCTGAATTGTGCATTTTGGCCCCAATTCGGCGCAGCAGCTTGGCTGTAGTCAGCAGTTTCTGCTTATCTTCCCTGTCGCTGTTTAGCAGAGAGGGACTCAGGCCTAACTGTTGTGTGACAAATTAGCTGGATAAATACTTTACGTTAATCTCTCCATTAATAACACCATTCAACCGGTCATCTCTAAAGAGATCGCACAGCTTTCTTCTGTGCTGTCATTCTGTAAATGTACCATTCTTGCTGAAGCTTAGTCTTGTGAAAATGTCTAAATTTTCCCATTAAGTGCTTAAAAAGTAATAAAACTAAAGCCATTAGCCTTCACTCGTCAGATCTGTATCAAGAGAAATATTCTTCAGCGCAATAAATCTGATCAAGTGTTCGACATTTATATCATTCGAATTCATTCTCTGGAAATGGACCTTTGAAGGTAAATTGCATTAAGTAGGGCAGTTTAAATTTTTAATACAATCTTATTGTAACTGTTAGCAAATGATTAAAGTGCAAAGGGGGGGCTTATATGTTTTGTGAGATTTATGTTAAATGCTATATGATGCTTCTACCCTGGCGGGTAACAGCTTTTATGACAGCTGAGTGTGCATAAACCCCACAAAAACAAATAAAGAATCTATCCTTCCTTAATAGAGTGGGTGACTTTATATCTACTGTTGGATTTGTGGAGATCATTTTAGGAATGGGATTTATTTCACCTGTGAGTGAAGCAGCAGCCTTGGTAACAGTAAGCTTAGCTGTTTTTCTAATGGGAATTAATGTGTCCGAGCGGCAGGTTTGGATGGCTGAGTGGACAACGAGCCCATCAGCTGAGGTGTTTTATTTAATCTTGTTTAGATCCATGGTGGTTTGTTTTGAGGGAGGTTTTTCTTTACAGTACAAGAATATTGTTATATTTCTTGATTTTGCTGGTGAGCAGCGTATATAGCTTGTGCTTCAGAACCAGCGGTGTATTTGTGCATCGTTTGGATGTTGCTGCAGTGTTATTTTGCTTTGCACAGAGTATATGTTCTTATGTTTTGTAACTCGTTTTTATACGGGAGATTGTCACCTTTGGGTGCAGCTGCATCAGGTTTGTAATAGTGAAGTGTAATTGTCTTACAAGTACCTTGAATTCTTTTATTTGGAAAAATTCTGCTAGAGAGTCGTAACAGCTATGTGGTGTCTATCTAGTGTTCAAAAGCCATCAAACTGATGGTGTCCACAGATGCAGCACTCCTTGAAGACAGAGCTGCTGATGTTTGGGGCAGACAGTCAGGAGCCTGGAAATATTCTTCACGAGACACGATACCTGAGTTCTTTTTGGGGTTTTTTGGTTTTTTTTCTGAGGACAATATTCACATCTTGAGGAATAATACCCATATTCGAAGTGAGGGAAGTAGCATTTGTTCAAATGATATAGTGGACGTAACTTTTTTGGCACATCCCAGGAGTCGAGTTAAAATGGAGAGAGCTGTCAGGGGTTTCGCTGGCCCTCCAGAAAAGCACGGATGACTCCCCCACAGGTAAACAGGCAGCTTTGTAGCATTTGGCCTGCCGTATGACTGTCTATGAGATGTGCCAGGAAGGCAGGGGAAGACAGAAATACCTCACTGTTTGTTTTAATCCACCACTACAGAGCTGAAGCGTGCCTTCAGTTATCTGGTTGTATTAATCAAGCTGCAGCGTGGAGCAGTGGCATCATGCTTGCATCACACAACAGCAGGGAAAGTGCGATGGCTGGAAAACGGGATAAAGGAAGTTTGGGAGACAAAACGCTGGGTTTGATTATAAACATATGCATTACAACAACTCCGCTGATGCAAAGTTTGATATTAAAAAAATGGAAACAGAAGAGAACCAACTTCTTGACAGCAGAGCCACCTCTGTGGATTTTTTCAGATAGATTATGGCTGAAAATGAATTGTGAAGCATGTTAGGGAAGTGCCACAGAGTACCAGTGCAAAGTCATGAGTATTCAGTGGTTAAGTAGTTAACACCTAGATGTAACAGCATAAGTGAGGCTGGATGTTTAAATGCTAGCTAAAATGAGGTAGTTTCCTACAAGAACAAGTAACCATTAGCAGAGCATCAGAAAGATGGATAGTATAGCTTGTGCTTGGAGTGCCCATTCTGTGGGTTTTTTCCTATCTTCCAGCCTCCTCGTACTTGTCTTGCAACTTCAGAGATTAGCATCTGTCTGCTTTCTGCAAATTCCGGCTGGAAAGGGAATTTGACAAAAGATCGTGCACCATCTTGAGGTGGAGCAAAACTGTAGACTGAGTCACCCAGGCTCGCAGTGATCATCGACTCTGCACGGTGCTGTTAATCCTCCATGCAGGGGGTGCTAAATCCTGCCCTTACAGCATCCAAACTTGTCTCGCTTACAAACAAGCTCATTTTAAGGTTGTCGCAATGCTTTAATATTTCAAGATACGTAACTTCTATTCACAAGTTACATTTTCTGCTCTGGCATACTGGGCACGTGGCGCTTGTTTTGGAACCAGGTGCACCGTGTATGCAGGTGGTTCTGAGATCTCCAGGTGCAGTTGCACCTCTGGGTGCAGGGACTTTGGGCTGTTAGGAAACAATTTTAAATCATTTGGGGAGTTTAAAAAAATAATAATCATTGATTATTATAACGAAAATCCTGGGGGTTTGGCAACAACCTAAACTTTTTCTGCACAGGTGAATTAGTAGAACTGTCTGAATGAGGCACAAGTTGAATTTGATCTAGTAAATGTGAATAAGTTTTGTTCTGTAAGGATGGGTATGTCTGAGTTGCGGGAATGTAACCAGAAGATTCCTATCACTTTGTGTCCTTGTCCCTGCGCTATCAGTGAGCTTACTGGGTGTGCTTAAGTCTTTGGAAAGTAAAAATGTTGTCTATGAAAACAGTAATTTGATAGCATGCCCCACAAAATAGGTTTTCCATGAAACTACTTCAAAATGTAAATATGAAGTTGCTTGCCAGGTGGTAAAATTCTACATTATTTAATTCTGTGGTTTGACGTGGTTAATAATATACAACGATACTGTGCTGAAGAATTTCATTCTTTAAAGGATATTTTAAAAAAAAAAAACAGTTTATTTATAGGCATTTCATGAAACCCATCAATTTGACATCATTATATTTGAATCTGCTGTTTTCTGTTTGTGGGGTTATGGTTTGGGGGTTTTGGGTTGTTTTGGTTTCGACTTTTTTTTTAACCTTTGTATGGGAAATAACAGGATTTACGACTTCATTCCATTGCAATGGAAAGATCAGCGTTGTTGCATGATTTACTGGCTGGGTGAATCTATGTGCAAAAGTCTTTACCTGTGTGTTTGACATGGTGTTTGCCTTATAAATCCTTAAGCCATATGCTTCTACTTGCAACACAGTTCCAGCAGTGAGGAAAACGTAGGTTTAGTTTTTAAATTTCTTTACATGCCAGATGCTCTCCAGATTTAGTGCATTGATTGATGTATTTGCTTATCTAATCTTGGGAGACAATGATTTGCATCAAAGTTGGAAATAAGTGATATGCAGTGTTAATCATAGTTACCTGGGGAGGAAAAAAGCATATACTGGCATTCATGAGAGATATTTATCAGTGAATCTTACTTATTTTTGTATCTGCTAAAACAAGAACAGTTGTTATTTCTGAGAGCCAGAGCTGAAATGCATAATTCGATGAAGGCATCGCACAAACCCAAAGGTGCCAGTAAGGTGTGGTTTTAAATTTATTTTAAGGAGAATTGTATTCAATTCTTTTAGAAACATGAACATGAACTAACCCCTTGTATCTGAACTTGATTATTCAGCGCGGTGATTGTGGAAGAGTGTTTTTCAGTATAAAATTTGTGTGTTCATATGTGCATTTCCTATTTACTTGTATTATGACATAGCCTAATGGTTCTTAAAAGTATAAACCAGCTATAATAAATCTGCCAACTTTTTTCCTTGTAATGTACCTGATGTTCAGTGTATACGTTTCTTCTGCTAGTTAACTACAGCCAGGGTGAGCTTGAACTTGCTTTGAAGAGCCTGCTCCGCTACAAGTAGGCTTGCTGCTGGGCAGTGTGTTAGCCCATCGTTCCCAGAAGAATGTCGATGGGTGTATCAAACCATCGTCTATAGCTTGAAGTTTTAACCATCCCACCTTAGAGAAGGTGAAGTTAATACAGGTCAGCAAAGTATACGGTATTACTTACCCTGCTTTGTTCATGTTTTGCAGAAGTTGTGTTTCTAGCTTCATAGCTGTGTACTTGGCTGTTCTGGCAATCTTTTTTTCGTTTCACAATTAACGTGAGTAGCCTTGACTTTGTTCCATCCTGAAGGTAACTGTTTATTACAGACGGCATTTAAATCCCTCAAGTCATAGGAGCAATCACCTAATAGCTTCGTTTCAAGCAAATTAACAGCCCTACAAGGTAATGGAGACATAAATGAAGATAAATTTGTTTTAATATAATGAGATAAAGGGAATTCAGGTAAGAATTGGATCCTATATTAAAATTTGTCTTCCTATTTTGGGAGCAACTTTGAAGCTCTTAGTGGATTAATCTTAAATAAGCTCCTGTCTACTTTATAGCTTTATATTAAAATAGATACCACGAGGAAGATATCGTGTTAATTGGAGAAGGCAGTCTTCTCTGTCAGTGTATGGTATTCACTTACAGCTAGTGAAGGATTTTGCTTCTTATTAGAAACTTGTGACAACAGACATATAGCAGTACGTCTGAAAGATTAATTTATTTGCATAAATTTACCTGCATAGTGTAAGAGTGTAAGCTTCTCTCCAGCTTAGGAAACCAAGTGGCTTTATTTAGCATTACCAAGTTAACACATCTTTTTAAAGGTTTTGGAAAACAGTATCCAGTGTTACTGTGATTTCAAAAGCGATGCACAAATTCAGTATTTAACAGTGAGAGAAGTGAGGGAAGCGGAGAGTTACTGAGTCTTCAGAAATAAACCTCTGGAAGCTCAGGGTTTTTCATGTTTCTTCCATGTCCTGAGAGTGTAGGTACAGGCTGCAGGGAGAAATTACGCTGTCATTGGCAGCAGTACAGGTTTGGGTAGGGAAGGCAGGAATATTTGCTGCTTGTCTTTCCACAGTGTGAAATTGTGGTGGAGATGCCTCTGTTCTTGTCCAGCTGTTTTAATGGCCCCTTTACCTTTTGACTTGCCAGCTGAAATTGTTGCATTTGCTTTGGCACTGGCATTGTTTAATACCATGTCTCCTGTAGTTTGTCTTTCTTGAAACCCGTTTTAATGTTTTGACCCTTTGGAACCTGCCAAAGCAGGTAGTTTCACATAGCAGAATAGATTAATAGGACTGAAAATGAGTACAGTGGTTTAAACAGGGTACCTGCTTACCTTATTCGCACTGGGAAAGAGGCACATCTCATCTGAAATACCTTCCTTGGTAACCAGAAGGCTGCCTTGAGATGCTTCTTTTCCTAGGCTGTATAGGCGCTTGAGAAGCACAGGCAAATAATGCAAGTACAGGGAAATAATGCAAGAGTGAAAGCTGTCTGGTTTATATGGCTAACCAGCACTTCAAAGTAAAGTGTGCTTTAGTCAAGTAGTAAAAACGCAGGTTTCGTGTATGTGTGTAATTAACTTGTTTTAAATAGTAAAGATTTGTTAACTAAGCACTTTGTCCTGTAAAAGTTCCTAATGCTTCCGGTAACTGGCGCTATTAGATACTATTATTTTTTGATCAGATGGTTTGCCTCTTCTTGCTGTGCAGGGTCAGAGGTAAGTACCTGCACACTTCCATTTTCCCTCCCTTGTTGGTCGTGCTGTAAAGCAAAATAGCAGTTATCCTGGCAAGGACCGCTCTAGTCTGTTAGAGCGTTCAGTGGATTTGTGTTCAGGGCAGGGTAACTCACCTCTGCAGGTATGGCTCTACAGCACACTGTTTCTGCGGGGAAAAATAGCTGAAGAAATTTCTGGCCTTATGTTGTGCTCATACCAGCTGATTGCTGGATCACTGAAAGGACCTGGATTAAAAGGTTCTGAAGCTAATTTTCCTGCTAGAAGTGGCATCTCGTGCAACTACAAACTATGTTGTGGACTGCTTGCATTGGCTTTATAGATGATGTTCTTGCACACAGGAATACAGTGCAAAATTGACTACTAATGATGTTGCGTGGAACAGCTTAATCGTTGGGAAGAACTGAAACGGAAAAGAGTTCTGAGGATGAGACTTAAAGATGGTTTGTTTGGTTTTTTTTAAATATATTGACATGTAGTGGAGGGTTCCCTTGGCAGGAGTGTCCCCTCAGCAAGACAGGGAGGTGCACGTTGTGATACAGAGCAGTACTGCAATTACGCTTCTGTGCTGCGTGCAGACGCCTGGATCCTCTTGTGCCCTGCAATGGTGAGCTGGCCTACAAACAGGCCAAGAAGTTCCCCTTAACGCATTTGTAATTTTTTTTTGTTTGTTTTTTGGGGTGAGTTTTTTTTTTTGTTGTTTTAGTCTAGTAATGGAAAATAGTGAATTTGTACTGGCAACACATTTAGGACATGTGCAAATACATACTGGCTTCCCCCGGCCTCAGAAATTGCTACATCCAAGCCCAAAGCCTACAGGTGCCCAGTACTTGTTTCTGTATTACAGCTGCCACATGGTATGCCAAGATCTCCTTTTAAACAGAGAAGTATAAAGGTTGTTTAGCCTAAAAAATGAATTGAATTTAAAATAACAAGCACAATGGCCTTAATAGTGGATACTTAAGTTAATGTTTCCCATTCAAAAGCATTTGTGGTTAGTGCTTGCTCTTGTAGTTATTACTGCTTTGCCTGTAATATGTAATTGTGGAATAAATTTATTTTTATTGAACACTTATAGTAAACATGGAATATTATGCTAAAACGCAGCTGCCGTAAATATGTAAGCTGCTATATATCTTAACTTCCCACAATTTTTTTCATTTAAAGGGCGAATCGGATTTCTTAAGTAAGCCTCATGATGAAACGTTAATTGCCTCCTACCTAAAAATATCACTGTGGCCTTTGACTTTACAGTGAGAACGTGCCCGTTTCAGAGGTGAAGTACAGTGCATATATTGTGCAGCCTTCCTTATAAATCATCATTTTATCAAGCATCTTGTTTAGTACCAGTTGCAGCGAGGTTAATATTACATGCTTTTTGTACGCAGAGATCTTTTGATGGCCCGTGAAAGCATCGAATCAGTAGCTGCCATAAATGTTACTCCAACCTGCAAGGTTTTTTTTTTGAGGGGGGGGAGGAAAATAAAATTTTGGCATAGCATTTCAAAAGGCCAACATTCCTTTTCAGGGATCTGGCTCGTGTTAGGCAGAGCACTTGGGTTTCATTGAAAACTATTTCTTCACCTTTTACAGATTGCTAATGGGTGATGTGAGTTGAACAGAGACTTTCCACAACAATACAACGTAGTTTGTCATTCAAAGTGATCTGTGAGTATGGGGGGAGTGTTGTATTAAGATGAAAGGTTATCTTTGTGTAAACTTTTAGGTTTGGGGCTTTTTTTGCCCAGCGGTTAAAATAGATATTCATGAGCGTTTATCCCTTGTTATTTTTCAGCCAGCCATGAGTATTCCAACTTTGGCTGAAAGCTATTTTCTGTCTGTCAATAAGTGGAAGAAAATTTACTGCATGGTTCTTGCATTCGCATCTTTTGCACACAAAGTGGCAGGTTTTAACCGAACCTGACGTTTACTCGTACTTGGACACACAGTGGAGATAGAGATAAATGGTCTTACACATGTTTTTATGAGAAACCAATTTTGATTTAAATTAGTGGTAATTCGGTAAGACCATTTGCATCTCCTAAATATGCAATGCTTTTGGACTGGTGGTAACTGAGAAGAGAAATATCACCAGATGTTACAGGTGTTGTGTGCCTGGAGTCTTCCCTTTTATTACTTGAAGCGTTCCTTGGTAAAAAACAACGTAAAGGGCGCAGCAGTGATGCTATTCCCTGCCTTTTGGGAAAGAGCAGTGATCAGGTTGTTGATACCTCTGGACATTTTCCAGGACCCATCTTAAATCTTGGAAGAGATCAAGTCTGGGGCTAGGTGAGGTTTCCCTAAGAGCATCTATTGTGGGATGCAGAGGTACCTTTGTGTTTTCGGTTTTAAGAGGTGTGGAGCTAGATGAGACAGTCTTTCTTACCTTGTGTCTTGAACTTCTTGTAAGGAGCATTTTCCCCCCAGGTCTGTCTCTGCCTTTATTGTCCTTACACTTGAATGAAGCTGTGCTAATGAGATTTTAGAGACCCGGCTGCCCCTGCCAAAGCAGCCTCACACTGCACAAGAAGTTGACATGTGAACAACCCTTTGAACCAAGGAAAGACAACTCTGTCAGAGCAGTTACTCTGGCAACAGTATTTCTAATGGTGATTAGCTCCGAAATGGAGCACAAAGAGGAGTCGGTTCATTATGGAGGTGCAGCTCTGGGTTTCGGGGAGAGGAGGTGACCTGCTATTCCTCCCACGAGTGAATTTAGTCCTCTTGATCGTCAGCCCCACGCTGTCTGGAGCAGAATAGGAGAGCTCTGTTTGGCAAAAATTAGCAGATGGGTAAATTTTTCCCTTGTGCAAATGGAAACGGCGGTGGTTTGCCTGCAGGTCTGCTGAGCTGGAGTGCGGAAACATTGCTTTTCAGCTCAGACTGCCGGACCACCGTGCTTTCTTGCTTAGTGGTACGGTCCTTCCCCGAAACGATCCGGTGAGAAGTTAGCAGGGGCTGCTTACGAATGAGTGGTTTGACTAACAAAAAGTAGCATTTGAGATGAAAGTGGCAGGGGGTGGGAAGGTTAATTTTGTTTTGGTGAGCTAGGTCAGGCATGGAAGAAGAGGCATTCAAGTCAAGAGCTTTTTCTCCAAACTTGGGACGTTTTATTCATCTTGCAGACCAGGAATTTCACATGCTTCTAATTAACAAGGCCTTAAAGCAAAATATAACTTCTAGTCATTCTGGCTTGTGAAATTAAGTTTAAATATATAAGAAATAAGTGTCAGTCTTCAAAGACCGAGCATTTGCTAGGTATCAGTTCTCCTGGTTTATAACTCTAAATATCCTTGGCGTCTCCCTGTTTATTTGCAGAAGAGTTTGTGACTTTGCAAATAAATTTCATTTCGCTTTTCATACTACAGATAGATGGCTTACAATAAAACAAACTCTCTGAAATTGATACCTGAATTGAGTATCTAAGTAGAGAGAATGCAGTTGGTTTTTAAAAATAGTTGAAATGCTTGTCACTATCCTGATTATTTCTTGTATCTGCCACAGATTAAGTCGGTGTTCATCTGTTTCAGAAACATATTTTAGCAAGTATATTTAGATTAAGTTCAGAATCACTGAATCATCTTTGGGATGAGATGGAACCTGAAAGCTCTGGGGCAAAAATACTCTGCTTTCTTGCATTCTCTCTTCACTTTATAGAACAACGTTTGTTTTAATTGTGCAGCTTTCTCTGTACTGACATTTCAATTATAGGTGCTTCAGTATTAATCTGAAGGTTTTAACTCAGAGTAGCCTTAAATTGGTTAATGAAGTACACTAGCTGGCTTTCATTAACAGCAGAAAAATGTTTGCATATGGCTGCAGCTTATCTCAGGAGTTCCTGTATTTATTGCTGTATATTTTTCAGTGAAGATCCTACCTAGCCACTAGGCTGCCTAAAGTGTTATGGTTGTGGTACTGCCTTCTGGACAAAAAAACCCCAACAACAACAACAAAAAAACCCAAAACCAACCCCACCCACCCCCCAACCAAAAAAACAAAACAAAACAAAAGCAAAACAAACCATAATTTTGAATATTTTGATGCACTGACAAAGTTGATTGTAAATCCAGTGTGAACTTGTAGATAGTTGTGGAAACAAAATGCGTTGGTTGAAGGATTTTTCCTACCACCACTAAGCTGCTAATGAGTGATCACTTTGAGTCCTAACAAAGATACAATAACAGAAATGGGTTGCAGGCTGAACAAGCAATATAGTGTGGCTGTTCTCTGGATCTGGTGTTAGTTCTTATAATTATGGTGTATTTCTCTCTTGCTACACAACCATTTAACTGTGGGTTTTTTTCCTCACTAACTACTGTGTCTGAAGATGTCAGCAGCAGGAGTTGGCAGATCTGTGGGGTTTTCAGTGCTAGGCATTTTAAGTTTTGTGTATTTCAGGGCTTTCTTCTCTGGAATAGAAGATGTAGAAAATGTGAATTTGCAGCAGCACTGCTGAGGAGATATGTGCTGAACCCCTTTTATTGACTTCTGATGGGCAAGATTTAGGTTTCATCTCTTCTCTCAAGGTAGCTGTAGAAAAAGCACAGTAGGTCTTTTGACAGTCCAGCGATTGCCCCACAGATGATCAGTCATGTCTTTCATATGTTGCAAACTTTGAAGGGTCAGGGTACTCCTTTAGGTACTTCTGAAGCTCGTATCACCATCATATCCAAGGGCAAGTAGCCCTGAGCACTTGAATATTGAATGCAATCTAATTATGGAGTGGCAGCTACACGACTGCAATGAAAGAAGCAAAAACTGTTTGGTGTCTCAAAGGAGAGCGGGTTGCCTAATGAAGAGAGGGGAGAGGCAGGAGGAACCGTGCTCTGGCGGGGGATATTAGTCTGGTTGCCGAAATGGAGGGGGAATTAGGAAGGTTTGGCAGCTCAGAAGGGGATTTTCATTAGGGGGCACATCATTTTTCTAACGGAGGGAAGAGCTAAGAAATTTGAGGCTAAGAATGGTCTTGTCTAGAATTTGTAGCACAATTTTAAGTAGGCAACTTTAGGTCTTCTGCTGCAATTTTACCATTTATACGGCGCACAGGATAAATTACCCTTCATGCTGCTCTGTGTAAGGTTTAGTTTCCAGCTGCTTTGTGGATTATTCTTCACATTTCTAGAGTAACAAGTTGTGGGCTTTTTTGCTTTTTAAAATGTATTTATTCTTTTAGTGTCTGCTTTCGTAGAACTTGGCTAGCGTTCAGGTTGTGGGTTTGAATAGGTGAATTCAGACTATCCTGGGTTTTTTTCTAGTTTTTTCCTTCGCCTTCCGAGAATGATAATTTGGCAAGACGGTATTGTTTGTGTTAATGTGATGGCACAAACACACCTATATTCAGGTTGAAGGAAAGAGGTAAATATTTTCTTTGACTAATTACCTCTCTCATGTGAGAGTGGAGCTTTCGCTGAGAAAGTAGTTTTCATTCATGTGTGGTTTTAATTCAGTTTTGGTCTTAATTTAGGTCTTTACCACACATGATGAAGACAAATCCATGTGCATATGTTAAAATCTGACCTTCGGTTTGCTCTCTGTATTCACTAATGTGTTTTAAAATATTTTAATGTATGGCTTTCCAGGCTCCAGATCAATAAACCAATGGCTCTGAAATGACAGAGTGCTACGATATTCCTCTGTAATTTAAACATGATTAGCTGATGAAGGTTATGATCAATATGCCAGGGAAAGATAAATTAATTGATATCATCCTTTCAGGATGATAAGAGGCCTATTGGAGGTGGGATGTAACTAATGAAGCTGCTGCTTCATATATATAAGCCATTTTTTATACAGTGTATTCTCACTAAATCATGGTTATGCCATCATTCATTTACATGAAAAACATAAGCCACAGACCAGTTTGTTATTAAAATTGCATTCATTTGAGAAGAAATTGTATGCTTACACTGCTAAACAATATCTCTGCCTGCGTTATAATGTATTGAGGGAAAAAATCTTGGAATTTACATAAAATATCTTTTTGTATTTTCTGAACAAGACAGATGGAATGCTGTTGGTTTAATTACGGCCAGTTTCTGTGCGACGGCTTTTTAAGTAGATGCCAATAGTTGTTGCTGTTCTGCCTGATTGACTGGTCTTGGAGACCATGCCAGTGACTATGTTCATGAAGTGCTTCACTTGGTGGAGATTGCTGCATGCAAGGAAGATAAATTTCACAAGTAGTGCTTTTTAAAAAAATTTTAGTACTGCTTTTGGTTAGCCATGACACTGGTTTCTGTTTCTGAAGACTGAAATTTTGATTACTTCTTAATTTGTGACCTAAAAGGTAGGCAACAAATACAGCATTAAGGATTTTATTTTTAAGTATTTGTGAGCTAAAAAGAACTCTTTCCAAAGGCCTTAGCTGAATGGCAGATTGAACTGAAATGCAAGTGTATCGAAGAAATTACTGAAATAGTGTGACTCCTTTAAAACTGAAAAATTAGGGACATGTGTGGAAGTTGCTGCATGTCGTATCAGATCTTTTTCCATTTTTTGTTTGAGTCTGCTAATCTGTATATAGAGATGTTAGTGACTCTGATCCCTGTATCCTTTTCCTTTACTTGTCGAAGAAGATTCCTTAGTAAATGGCAAAATAAATTCAGCATTTTTCTGGCTGTACTAGTGCTGCTAAGTAGTAAAAGTTAAAACTAGAAGTTGTGATACAGCTTCTTTCCGTAATGAATTTGAACGGACGGTGATGTGTGGCAACACAAATCCAGGTACTCTGTGTCGGGGACCCTTTATCAGTTTCATTACTTTGTTTGTTTCAAATACTTTAAATTTGTGATTGCCAAAACTGATTGTCCTAATGCAGCGTCTGGTAATTAAGAAAAGTCCGCCTAATTCCTCAGCAGCAGAGAGTGCACACCGCCTTGTAAACCAAACCTGCTTGGACTGGGAGTGAGTGATAGCTTTCCTAGTGAACCGGCATTCTGTGATGTAGGACACCTTCCAGGGCTGTATCAGTAAACAGCACTGAGATGCACTTGAACTAGGTTGGTAGTCAAGTGTTGTTTATACTTATCTTCTGTCTGCAGGAAGAACATCCCAAAGAAGAATGGAAAATGCGTAATTACCATAAGCTTTACTAGTGTGGTGTTACAAGCTCCTAGTGGACTTGGAGCATTCCTGGTATTGCTTTCTGTAACTTGTACACCTACCTTTTCCCCTTCGGATTGAAGGTTGCTGGTTCTCTGGAGCTCACCTGGTAGAGCGAGAGTACTGGGGCAATTTCATCCATGTGCAGAACAGAGTCAGTCTCTCACATGGAGCATGTTGTGGAAAAACACCATCTGTCATCTGAATTGGATGTGTTACAATGAATTTTTGGAGCAGGCTTTGGCAACGGAACACCGTGTCTTGTGTATTACGCATTCTATATATTTTTGACATGCCATGTTTTCCAGTATGTGCTATAGCTTACCCACCTGTATGTTTTGTTTTTCTTTAGTTGCTCAGAAGATCGTTGCAACTAGGAAGAAGCAGCAGCTCTCAATTGGACCCTGCAAATCCCTACCAAACTCTCCAAGCCACTCCTCTGTGTGTTCTGCCCAGGTTTCTGCCGTACATATCAGCCAGGTACAGACTATGATGAATGCTTGCTTGAAAAAGGAGCTGATAGCTTGCTTTTCATCTAATGTATTTAATGCCAGTGCTTTTTTTACTGCTTGATACGTAGTTGCTTTGTGGTTGTCTTTTTTTTTTTGAAAGGTATTGGTGATCTGTAGCTTGAAGCAATATTTTTTTTTAATTGGCTTGACTTTGTTTCAAGAAGCTGCTGCAGTAAAATAGTTTGGCTTTAAAGCCATCTTTGATGGTCCTGATTTATGCCCAGCAACCTGCTGTTCTGAGTAGGCCCATTGTTACGATAGCAGGATTTGCTGTACTGTGTTTTAAAATTACCTCACTATGTTTTTGCTTATTGTTCTCATTCAGTTGTGTGCTGAGCGATAATAGCTGGTGTATCTCAGTGGTTAGCGTGCTGGAATTTTACATTTGTGAGCACTGTGCACAGCTGTAATTGCCTGTCTCAGTTATGCTCAGTTGAAATGATTCCCCTTTAATGACATAGCGATACATACGTTGCTATTGGCTTGTAGATACTATGTGTAAAACCAGAACAAAACGCTACCTTTAATGTATGGCAGGAAAGTGGTGGCCTTGAGGATCTTTTTGGAAACATACGGTTAATACCAAAATTTTCTAACTTGCACAGTTTTTACCCACATATGGTAATACACTCTCCTATGTGCCCCCTTCCTCAACGTGACTGTCTCTGTGGACGTTCTCAGTTAGGATGTCCGTAAGCCCTGTCATTCAGACCCAAGACCTTTGCAGCCAGGCAGATTGTGTTCCCGCGCTGCTCTCGGCAGATGGATGTATAGGGCCACCGTCATTTTGACCCTTACCGTCTGTGGCCAGAGCTGTGGCCCCGTGTCCTATAGCAGTCTGAAATGTTAGGTATCCACCAGGTCTCCTGGCATGTGTTCCAGTCAATAATATGCCAATAATGTCTTCTAAAGTGATGTTGCAGTCTTGAGCCACCCATGTGAGGTTTTGTTTTATCTATGGACCTTTCTGCCACACTGAGAGTGTCTGCTTTCTGGCAAAAAGCAGTAGAGTGAAGAAGTTTTCTATCTTTGGGGAAAAGCTTTTGTTGTCTTGTATTTTTTTTGTCCCCTTTTTTTCCACTTTGTTTTTAATTTGAGGTGTTACTGTCTTCTGAAAACACTCTTGAGGTTTATTCCACAGGGTAAGGTCTCTGGTTTATCTGTGGTCTTGGGCACAGGAGACCAGCCACTTGGTGGAAACTTCTGCCATTGGGTTACCTTTAAAGATGCATATGCTGGTTTGGTCTTGGAATTCTTTGCTCTGAGATGTTCTGCCCTGAGCTGAACCCAGATACCAACCTCAGACTGTGACTCTCACTTCTGCTGATTATGCCAAAAGAAAATACTCACGTTCAGGCCCCCCTTTCTAAAGCAGGTGTTAGGGTACATGGCTCTTTTGAAGAACCCTGGTACCTTCTGGTGAAGTACAAGTTCCTCATATGGAAGAGGTTCTCCCCTTTCTTGTTGTATGTGACATGGACTGTTCCCTCAGCCGCTCTCTTTCTGACCAGTCCACTGCTCAAGTGCTTGAACTAACCCTCTGTGTGAAATGCTTTTCTTCCAAACAATTTCCTCTGGGTACTTGTGTCTGTTCGTACTTCTAGACCGAGAAGAATTATGCTGCCTGCAGGGACTAGCTGAGACCCACCCTATTCAGTGGTGAAAGAGGAAACATGCTGTCACAGAAATGCGGGCAACGCGTGGCACCGTTTCCAGTACTGACCTTACTCTTGGATCCGAGAATGTCCTAGTTTATTATTATGGTTTTCCAAGACTTTCTAAGGAGGATAGATGATGCTTTGTGCAACCCAGTCTTAGCCGCCTGCATCTCAATGCTCTGCATTGTCTTAGAGCAGTTGCGGTCACTCTTCTTGTTAATGAATCAGGTTTGATGAAGAACATCAAATATCTAGGCTCTCACTGGTTTCCTACCCAAGTCTCATTTGGAAGCCAACAGCAAATAGCAAATTCTAGACAAGTACTTCACCTATGCAGCAAAGTTCTTGCCAGTGATAAAGACTGTTTGGGAAAATCAAGACAAAGTAGCTTTTGTGATAAGGATCCTTACAATCTGTTTCAATAAAAATGAAATAATGTTCTTTACTGCCTTTACCAGCTGGCATAATTATCTAAAGGGGCAATTGCAACACCAGTCAAAGAAGTTTGTCTTCCGAGACTGATGTCATGTCTAAAAGTATAGGCCATAAATCTGTTTCATGTCTCAACCCCTTTGTGCTACACTTAAAGGCAGTATGACCTTGTTTAAGGAAAGGAAGCTGAATCCTTATCCTAGACTTAAAAGAACTTTGCAACTGCAATTCCAGGTTTAAGATGATCTGGGGGAAGATTTACCATCTCTGATCTTGGCTGGAAGACTGGCTGGTGTCTTGCCCTTTAGAACATCTCTTTTGACGTAATGATGTTTCACTGAAGATTTCCTCCATGAATCAAAAATGTTATCATTACAGTGCCCTGCCACTTGCATTCTCCACGGGAGTGAAGGCCTTCAGAAGCAGTGGTTACGCGGATCACTTCAGATAAAGTCAGATATTGTTCCTTCTCTGGTTGGATCACTCTGGCGATCTTAACTCCTGCAAACTGTCCGGATGACATTGCAGTCAAGAGCTTAGGCTTGAGAGAAAAGAAGAAATAAGTGTCACCTTACCCAGTCTAGTCTTTAGCATGCCTTGGGGGAAATTCTAAGGCTTAATACCAACAAGGGCTTCTCTACCCAGTAGTTTCAGTTTTCGAGTGGTGAAAGACTTGTTGGTGTGTTTGGATGCATATCGATACTCACGTCCAGCAGTCCGAGGTGGTGATCGCCCGGGTCACATCTTCCAGAAAATGCTCTCAGATACATCTATGCTTACGCACTTCCTGTATTTCTAGAGGCCTGTTTCACAGCATGAGATGCTGCCTGTTCCAGTGACAGAACCCACTTGCGTTTGCAGCAGGTGCTATTGCTTTTTGCTTCTCTGACTTCTTGTTTACAATGCATGTATGTCAGTGAAGGTGAGGGTGGAAACCTTTGATAGCCAGAGTCAATAATCCTTGGTGCAAGTGCTTCACATACATACGTTGGCTTTCAGGGCAGCCCAGAATGCGTGCAAAGAATTTTATTATTAAAATCCGAGGGTATCATTCATGATGCGTGATGGACAGAGCTATTGTATACTCTGTCAACAAGAAGGATGGTATAATACTGCTTATATTCTGCTAGGAAACAATTAATCTGTCTGATGCATTGAGAAGTATTTCAGTCAGCAGTTCACCTTCTGTTTTTTTCTGAGCTCTACAAGGGGTAGACTGAGCTGTTTTGAGAGCAAGAAGTGTTGTTTAGTGTACTGAAGGCCTCTTACCAGCCACAGGGCGTCTTGGGAAAGGTCTTTTTACTTTGGCCATCAACAAGAAATGCATACCAGGCGATACAGACTTCTGTATCTAGTGTCCTCCCCATCTCTATCCCACCTTTCAGTCCTCTCACACCCCCGCCCCTTGCCAGTCTTTCTAGGCATGATATGCTTGTAGACCATGCTAAATCTTATTTCAGTATAGGATGAGTTCCCCTTACATCACAAAACCACATAGGCATTCCTTCCCCCTGAACTCATTCCTGTACTGAAGGAGTTGCTTGTCCTTTACACCTGACATACCAGGAATGTGTTTTTAAGAGATTAACCTACAAGAGCAGTGCCAACATCCAGCAGTTCCAAAGGGCTCTTTTCTCTACCCAGACCCTGAAAGTGGTGACCATCTTGTTCCAAAAACCATGAGGCTGCTCAGGTGAGTCCCACCTCTGGTCCCCAGTGCATTCCATCTGAGCTCAAGATGCATCAGAAATCCATGGGAAGCAGCCCTGTACTGGATAACCTGTTGAGCAGTCACCTGGAGCTGTGCCTGTTCTTAAGTTTACACTGCTGTAAAAACATCTGAAAATCCCATGGCACGACACCTGTAGTTGCTGTTTGTGTGAAGGACTTTGGGCCCTTCTTCAGACCAAGTGATGATGTGAAGATTCCAGCTAGGAGTCCCCAGCAGTGTGAGCTTACTGAGGGGCTACAGTTTTGAAGGTAAAAAATGAAAAAATATTTACAAGTTACTGTAATTCCTCGAAATCTGTAGTCTGCATTTATTTTCACACTTGCCGTCTTCCCTGGAATTCAGCTGCTTATGTTCTGCTGTGAGAGGGGACTGAAATGGCACCGTGTTTCCATGCCTGCCTGTACTGCGTGTGTTCTGCTGTGACAGAGCAGGACCTTAGACTCCACACCTTCCACGCTCTGCATTTAAAAATACTACCTGAGTAGTGAGTGCTACCATGTAAAGTCACCTGCAAAATCATTATACAGTGTGGACTTCAGTGCCAAGAAATGTGTTTACTGGTCAGCAGTGTCATTATCCTAGGAGATTTGCATTATACCCAAGAAAGGTATGGAGCTTAACGTACATTTTACTAAACTGCAGCTCAGGTATGGCTAGCTCACGAGCTTTGTCCCTGCTACCTGCTGCAAATCTGTAAACATGCATTATTTATGCTTGCCCTATGCCTCCATAAAGTTTTTACTGCAACATGATTGTCTAAATATGTAAATTAAACTATTAAAAGCAAAGTGCAGTCAGCTTAATCATCCATTATTTTATTGTAGACGAGACCTGATTATAGATAAGCACTAAACAGTATAGGGTACAATTATCTTATTTGTAGTGGGGGTCATTTGGGATGAAATATTCTGTTGTTGTATTTTGCGCGCTTGAATAAAGAACTACATTGCTCAGCTAGCTTTTCCTTCTGCTTTTTCATGTCATTGCAAAATGAAAACAATATTTTTGTTCAAAAACAAAATTTTCTTCAAAACAGAGAAAGTGGAAACAATATTTGATACCATTGCAACATCTATCATAATCCTTTTGTATTTACAGGGCTATTTCTAAGGAAGCTCTAATATTTATTTAAAACGAGCTTTTTATGTACGTGTATGTATCCCCCTTCGTTCACATGCATCGTTTCACAGGCAGTGCACATGTATATGGAAGTGCGTTCTCCAGGACTCAAGTGTTGACTCAGTGCATCTGCTGGTGTACTTTTTCTTCCTTTCTTTATCTTCACAGGACAGCAGTTACATTCCTGTGTTAGTGTTTGTTATGCCTGTTGTTAAACTTTTCCTTTTTAAGGTCTCTGAAACTTCAGACTCAGACTTGATCTTCTCTTAGATTTTCCAGTTTGTAAGGCAGTTGCTGCTGCTGTATTATTGAAGCCTGTTGTCACATTTAGTTCATTAAATGTTATTACTGATTTCATTGAGATGACTTTTTTGAGTGCCAGCTTAGTTTGTCTTTAGAAGTTGTCTTCACATTCTTGGGGCTCTTTGGTCTGTCTGATAGGACAGATCTGCTCTTTCCTCTGCCTTGCTGTTACAGCGAAAAAAGGCAAAAGCTCCTGAGATGGGACAAGTTTTAACACGTCCCAAAGGCTGAAGTTAAATTGCTAAATAGGGGGAAATAATACAGTTACCACAGGACAGTTTTGGTCTTGCTAGACTTACTGAAATCTCCAGAGTTGTTTTTCGGGGCTTAGGTCTGATATCTGCTGTCAAATTTGTATTCCACAGCAGCGTACTCAACGATTTCTGGCTTTTGCCGAGGCGATGACTGAACAGTTTCTTCCTTGATATGTCTTTGGATGTGTGACTGTATATCACCAAAATCCCTTGAATAAATTGGACTCCTGCCTATAGTGTTTTCAGATGAAAGACTGAGATAATGTGACTTGCAAGAGAAAAATCGTACACAAGTGGGCAAAGAAAAATGTGTCCCGACTAAAGAGTTTTCTGTGAGGCTTCGGTGTTTCTATAGAAATATGTTTTTCCATGCTTTCCCCAAGCACAGAAGGTGCAGAGACCAAATGCTTTCTGTTGTAGGGTATGTAATCTGTGCTTTTGATCCAGACTTGCTTTATTCCAGCTGTTCCCAGACTCCCTGAAGCTCTGGCAGTCTCTTGCCTGTTTTAGAATTGGGACCTGCTGCCTTCGTTTTCTCCTCAAGCAGTGGTTCGAGGTATTTTTTTCTGGAGAGTGTCCTGGTATATCCAGAGAACAGGAAAAACTTTGATTCTCTTTGTGTTGGCTTATTTGTCAAGAAGAAAAAATTCAGCTTTATTCTTCCTATGCTCTCATTTACTCGCTTGGCCTGATTTTTATACTATGTAAGCTTTATGAATCATTCGGCAATACCAGACAACTTATATAAGGTACAAGGTGAATATTTTGCCACCTCTGTGTAAGTGGCCAGTCAGGAACACACCCCTTGCAAATACAAGGGTAAGTCCAACCTTTTCTTAACACAGGTCACTGTCGTGCCAAGAATTACTCCCTGGTTTGTTTACTGAGGAAATCTGAAACGTGTACGAGCTTTGAAAGTGTGGCATTTGACTTGATTCGGTCCTGTTTCTGCACAGAACTGCGGATGCTGTGTACAGCTCTTGACAGGCTTTAACGCTCTCGTTGGCACTGGCTGCCTTTGAGGTAACTGCATTGAACGGGCCTGTTTGGTCAACTTAGGCCAGGTTGATAGCTTCATCTCGTTGGTCTTATCTGGTAACAGCGTAGTGACAATATTCTGCTAAATCTGTGCTTGCTGCCAGGACTTGGAGGTTTTTTACAGCATCAGTCTGTGTGGCAGCAAAGCCAGAAGGCTGTATGAAGGTATACATTTCTGTGAATGGAGTGTTAACTAGTCACACAGGGTGTGTTCTGGAAATAACGTATCCCCAACATGACAGACTTTCAGGGTTTTCTGTAACAGTGTTCTGAAGCTCATTCACCACCATCAGGCGGTGTACCTTCCTAGCAGGAAGGAAAACCAGGGTTGTACTGTTTATATCCGGAAGCCGAGCACATTTGAGGATGGGCGTGCTGCCTTAATGAGGGGGGGAAACCAATCACCCGAGAACACAGAGTAGGGACGTATCTGAGTAAACGGTTCTGCTGAGACTCAGTTTCCCTACCTAGAGTCGTCTGATTGACTCTGTCCCTCTTGCCATGACTGGTTAGAGCACTGGCCCTTTATATTGACATCTCTCTCAGGTGTATCCAAGTCTCGAGAGCAGCTTAGTGGGAAGACTTGTTTGAAAAGGTAGTGTTATCCTGTGCAATGTCCCAACGGGTGTTAGAGTGCTTATTTGGTTGGGTTTGAGTGCCGCAGATTTGACCGGTTTGTCTACAGTCGGCAAATGGGTTTATATGGGACACATGTTGGCCTACATGTGCTGTGAGGAAGATTATTCTTCAGGTTCACTGACTTGATTTTTATCACTTGGGACAAACATAAAGTTTGTGAATTATAGTTATTGCCGCATGTCCTAAATCCTGTACTTTGCGCTAGTGAACTTGTTATTAAGCGCTTGCATACCGATGGCAGGGAACTCCTCTCTATGATCTTAATGTAAAAAAAATATAGGCAAGGTCCCTAGACTTCTGCTTTGGTGCAAACAACCTGACAGAGACCACTCGCCACTTTTTGTTTCCTTCAGTGCGTAGGTTCAGATGTTACGGAGAATATGGTTTCCAAGGGCTTGTCTGGTTGCATTTTTCATTGCTTCTGTCTGTGCAGGCTACAACTTGGAAGTCACGTCTGGGCTCTTTCTCGTCAAACCCATTCTCTATATCGAGGTGTTTCCGAACAGCCGTATAGTTTTATATGTTTGCTAATTATTAGCAGCCTTTGTAGGAGTTGGAGCTTGTTCAGTATTGGTAGCTACGCTTTTTTTTTGTGGTAACCTTAAAGTTTTCCACTTCTAAGTCTTTCATTGAAATAGGTAGGGCGGTGGGTTTTTTCCCAGCCAGTGGATATGATATGGCTTATTTCGAAACCAGCTCGATTTTATTTACAAAGTTGGAAACCTAGTGGGGTTAGTATGTGCGAAGAGAAAAATTGCCTGCAGGACTTATAGAAGCTGCCTGTATAGGAATATTTGTCTCTGGGGACTAGAATGCCCAACATGTGTGTGTTTTCCTGTAGGAGTTACTCACTCCTGGAAAATAAATCACTTAAAAATCCAGGAAAACAGTGCCTCATTGCAAAAAGTACAGAATGATGCTACAGGATGGCAAAAGCTTTAAAATTTTAGGGAATCCTTTGTGATGTCTGCCAGGAAAATAGGCACTTAGGGTAGAAATCTGTTAATTTTAGTTTTGTTTTTTTTTAAAAAAAAAAAAGGTGGTGGTGCATAGTTATCAAGTTGATCAAACTGCAAACAGAAGCATAGCTGTATCCTTTCATTTTCAACAGTTTGCCGTTCGAATCCTGTTATCAGCTTACAACATCAGAATCTTTCCTTCTTGCCTTTTTCCTCTCCTTTCTGTAGAGGAGGCTTCTTCTAAGTGTTTTGAAGCATAACCCTGTTGTGATCTTTCTTTTCTCCACCATTTTCATTGCTTATTGTCACCTTTCTTCTCAGGTGAGCCTTGCAGCTGCATAGTTTTAATCTTAAATGTGTTCAGTGCCCTTTCCTGTTAATGGTTGCTTCCTTAGGTTTCCTTTTCCCTCATTTTCCCTGCCCCGGGTTGGTTCAGATATGGCAGAGTGGACAGTAGGGTTTCACCACTCGAGTCTGAAAGCCGTTCCTTGGCACCAACATCTTTGGTCTCTTTCCCTAATGCTGATTGTACAGTTTTTGAGGTTCCAGATGTTCCCCCCTAAACCTCCTTTTGTCAGCCACATTTTAAGACTTTCATACTACCCTCCTCATCTCTGACATGTCCAACAGTTTGAGTACTCATTTTCAAAGTCTTTGGCTGTTTGAACTTCAGCAAAGTTTTGGTGATCACTTTGAGCATCCTAGGTACGTGTTTATCCGTGACTGTTTCTCAGGGAAGAGTCTTTCCTGTGCTGCTTTGGAGAGGTAGTCTCTGACTTCCACAGGCTCAGTGTGCCTTTGTGCAGGCTGTTTACTCCTGTATGTTTGCTGTGCTGCTTGGTGTCTCCGCATGATGCCATAGAGAAAGAGAAAGCAAATGTAGGGCAAATTAAGATCACTTCTTCCCAGATTGTCCTGCTCATCTCTCTGGTGTTACCATTCTGTGTTAGGACACTAAGAATTACTATTTCAGCTCTCATTCTTTCATCATCTTTGTTTTATATGCGTGGGCCATCTCCAAATTTTGCTTGCTACTTCCTCTGGGTAATTGAATATTAGAAAAAAATTTCTGAAGATCCTCTGCTACTTTCGGTACCCTTCCCTCTGACTTCCTGACTGCCAGTGTAGACACAATGAAGGGAAAATGAAATTTCATGTCCTTTATATATGCTTAGATATTTAAAGAGGGCAAGAGGAGGACTTTCTCCATCAAAAAGCTCATTAGCGGTGTTGTCAGTCCTATTTTGTCACACAGGAATGAGCTGAGGAACATGTTGTTACTTACAGAGAAACAGTGATTTTCAGCTTGGATTTTCTATCTGCATTGATTGGCCCTTTAGCCCAAACATAAGCTGCTTGTTTTTTGCCTCTTCCTTTTTATCCTTTGCTTCTTAAATTAAAAAAAAAAGGGGGGGGGGGGGGGGCGGGGGGACGACGTGACACAATTTGGAAAAGCTGGAAGAATCAGAAGAGGATTTAAAATCATTAAAAGAGACTTCAGCCGGATGATATAAAGGATTGTCTCCTACTTGGTTCTCCTTCAGAGGTTTAATCTTGACTGCTTGCAAGTTAACATCCTGGTCCGTACGCTGACCTCCCCGGAGCGTGAGAAGTCCCATCGCGCTGCTGGTGCCTCCGCTGTACGGCAGCTTTGGGCATGTGTAAGTGCCGTCACTAGTGCAGGTGCAACGCTGAAGAGCAGACAGTGGAGTGCCTGCCTTTCCTTTGGAGCAACCTAACCTGGGGAATTCCCACCTACAGCAATTAAGATGAGACCAAGTAATGGGTTAAGTGTCATGGGAGAACCCTTCTCCTCAGGCATCCTGGAAACACCCTCTTACCTTCTTTCCTCACTTCTTTTAGGAAACTGGGCTGCTTTAAAGACGCTCTTTCACCCTTTTGTGTGTATCACAGAGCTTTTATTTCCCCCCTCATAAGTTATGTGTGAGTTGTTGCCCAGACCCTTCACCCACTGCTGCTTTTCTGGTGAGCTTTATGTCAACAGCGTGCAGAATTTTCCACCTTTGCCCTACCCCAGTCCCCCATCAGCACACACAGTATATCCTGAAAGGGTATATTTGTATCTGACAGGAAAAATACTAGTCCTTTGGCCTTTCCAGACTACTTTCACATCCTTTGCAATGATTTTTTTTTTTTAGTATTCCTTTGTTATATGCAATAATAATAAAAAAAACAAACAAAATCAAGCCTTTGTTCTTAATCACCTTTTGGTCCTTTCCATTCTGTCTGGTTTCCTCACTTTCCTGCTATTAGTAACTTGTTACCTCAATTCATTAATTATTTTAGAGGCTAAGTGCTTTATTTCTTTTGAGACTATGATATAACCTTAAGTTTGGGCTACACTGAATAAATTGGAATGTCTCCCTTGAAAGCTTTGTGTCTCTGTACCAGCGGCTTCAGCAAATATGTTGGGAGCTGTCTCACAGCAGCAGCCATTTCACAATACTGAATTATTTGCATTTGCTTGATTAGCTCTCAGTGAACTGATGTCTTCAGACTAGGATTAAGTCCAGCTACGCAGTTCTGTGGCGCTAGGTATTTTTTCTTAGATTTGAGGCAGAATTTGACTTAGCAGTTTTTGAACTACAAAGCCAGAATTGGCACACTTTTCCCAGTGTTTCGCTTACTTGTACACTAGTAAAACAGACAAAACTGTTTCTATCCAGTTAAGACTATGTTGTGTAGAATGAAATGTGAAAATAGGGTATCAACAGAACTATCATAAGTTTTCAAAAAATAATGGTGGAGAAAATATTTAAGGGCTTGGAATAGAAATGTGTGGAAAAGTGGCAGTAGGGCAGTCCCGCTGTGTTCCTGAGCCTAGGCTGCTGTTCTTGAGTATCAGGACTAAGTAAGATACAGCTGTGGATTGTAATTTCTTGAAAGCAGTGTATCACTGTTTAAAACTAACTTTAATCCTTGCAGACCAGTAATGGAGGAGGGAGTTTAAGTGATTATTCCTCCTCTGTCCCATCAACTCCAAGTACCAGCCAGAAGGAGCTACGGATTGATGTTCCTCCCACTGCCAACACACCAACTCCTGTCCGTAAACAGTCCAAGCGCCGATCCAACCTCTTCACGGTGAGTGAGCCAAGGAAGAGACTGTTGCTGTGTTTTGCGTAGTGCTCTGTGGTGGCGGCCTGAACTTCAGCCCTGTTGAGTTGAGCTGGTCTAATCCAGACAGGAGCATTGAGATGGTTCTGTACGCTTGAAAACAGAAGCAGCCTTATAATTACCGTGGGGCAGTTCTGTTTGAGGACGTAAACAGAAGCTAAACACAGTGAAGTTATCCCATTAGGAACTGCAGTGAGAGAAGTGAATCCACAGTTGAATTCTGGAGCCTTTATCTGACCTTAATTCTCAGGGCTGCCTAGATTCCCTGGGTTGGCAGCAATCAAAGAGCAAGCTGGATCTCTGCTCCCCTTGCAAGTCCTGCCCTTACCCTGAGCATCGCTGCTGACTCGGGGCTGCCTTGGGAGGTCTCCTGTGTTCGCAGAGAGGTCTCGGGGTTTGCCATGGGAATGCCATTCGGTACTGCAAAGCGGATCCCCTACGCTACCTTTATTACTATACTGCCTCAACTCACTTTTCCAGGGTTAGGAGAGATGATGGAGATTAAAATGAGCTTTCTCTTCCCAAACCATCTGGTTTTTGCTTCATTGAGAGGCAAAATAAATGTACCAAATAGAAAGCTTGACTGGTCCAATATGATAGGTCTTTGTTATGCATAAGTAGCTTGGGAGTTGATAATGAAGCCTTGAGTGATGATTTCCTTAGTTTAGCAGCCTTGCTGAAAGCTTTGGCATTGTATTGTGTGCGTAATTGTGGTTTTGTAAGCAGTTTTTTGACACTTAACATGCTTTATAGAAAACGCAGAATCCCTGTGGGCTCGCATGTCAGTCCCTTGGTGATTGTAGCTACTTGTCAGTTGTGTTTAGAAAGCCACGACTTCATAAACAGTTTGTATTCTTTTTTTTGTCCCAAAGGCGATGTCATGTTTGCTTCCCAAAACTAGCTCACCACTTGGTTGTATCCAGGGAATTGCATACAAAAGTGGTAAAACCATTTCCTTGTACTCTAAACAAAACCAGATCTCTTGGCCTTTAGCAAGTAGAAAGTTTTGTCATCGCTATGGAGTGCTGCCGAGTGACAGTACGGAGTCTCAGGGATTGTATTTCATGTGTCCATCCCAACAGGGGTGTTTTTTTTGGTTTTTTTTTTAATTTAAAATAAGGTCTTAGAAAGGAATGAAATCATACATTTGTGTTTAGGTGCACGTGTCTAGGTGCAAAACAATAAAATGCACAGAAGTGAGTGATGTGATAAAAAGCATCCTGTTTTGATGCTGATACTCTATCGCAGTTGTGCTGTTTTCCTCCTGTTGGTGGGAAGACTTGCTGCTGCCGAGGCTTACTCAGGAGTTACCAACCCCACTAGATGTCAGTGTCAGCCCAGGAACTGCCAGCAGTTACACCTCTGGAAATGCACCGAGATGCTACTGCATCCCTGAAAAGCATTTGACGACCATTTCTAGTCTGAAGGATGCATAAAACGCTCTAAGGGTTCTATGGATGTTGTCGACGTGGGAGACTGGGGATGCTTTAAACTGTAATAAATGTAAATTTGAGTAAGTGAATAGAGAAGAGTATACCCATCTACAATTGCAGAGAAAGGTTTGAGAAGAACATTGTCAGCTGCATTTGCTATAAACAAATGCACTGAAGCTCTGGTCTGTGATAATTAACAGTATAATGAGGATCAAATTTACTAACATGAGAGGATGTTGATAACTGTCTTCATGTCCAGTAACTGAGGGGAAATTGGGGGAAAACAAGACCTGTGGGGAAAACAAAAAAAAAATATTGACTTTTCCGAATTAGTTCAATCTTTTAAAATCTGGTCATACTGAATGTTGTGTAATGAGTTGCCCTGTAATCCATGTCCTGAAGTATTTTAACAGTGACCCAGCTGTAACCCAGGTTTCATACTGTATCATCCAAGTTATAAACTGGACTTATTTTGCTGAATAAACAGAGGACCGGTATTTTCTGTCTAGTTGTGTTTAGCTCTGGGTTTTTTGCTGTGCTTCTTTCCTAGTCTGTTACTTGCTTATGCCTTTATCACTCACAGAATCAAATAGATCTCTATTAAATTGCAAATTACCCCTTGTTATCTAGCATAGGTAATATGTTTAGTTTCCTACATGAAGATAATTTTAGTGTTGGAAGAAAATTGGGTTAAGTAGAAAACGGATACTATTTTTCATAAATTGATTGTAGCTTTTGAGTAGGAATAGGGTTGAGAATTTTAAGCATGTTCGTGTTTAAGCTTTATTGCAACAAGCTGACTTTCTCCTTGGGTGATAAAATAGATCAAATATTAGCAGAAGGGTAAATGTGCTTTGTTTTGTGCAGTGTATTAAACAGGGACAACTAAATAATAGTGTATAGTGCAGGTGGGGATTTAAGATGCACTTGCATCTTAAATGAGGTCCCCTTCAGCAAAGAACCGATAATAACGGTGTGTCCAGCCAGCCCCATATGGAGTGAGTGACCTGCTGTAGGGTAGGATGCATCTCCTTTCCCATATTCAATAATACCTATCTTACAACTTCACAGAATTGCAAGCAAGACTTTTTTTTAAAAAGTTGAAATGAACTCTGTGTCTCAGTGTCTACTATTAGAGATCAGTATTCTTGCTTTTGGGGCTCTGTGGACTGCTGGCACTGGATTCTGGTTGTGCCCAAACTCGGGTGCTGTATCCCTCTGGGATTAAATCTTGTCTTGATTAAATGTCTTGACAGACATAACTTGGGTAAGGTTTTATGTTGATGTAAGTCTTTGTATGACTTCCAATGCAAAGGGGAAGTCAGTCAAATAATACTACTCATGCAAGTGTTTTAATTTTATTTATTTTTTACTTTTTCTGGTTTGTTTCAATGAAGCTTTAAATGAATGACTAAATGTGTAGGTGTGGCATCAGAAAAAGTCCTAGCAAATATTGATCCAGAATGGTTTAGTGTCCTTTCTGCCCCCCACCCCCCACCCACCCCCACTCTCTAGGGTGTAAGATATATTGTGTGTGTCATAGGTACAAAAGCATAAAGGATCAGAATATATCTATTTCACCGCACAATGAAGAGCGGAGCCTGCTAAGATTCTGCCCTTGAAAATTTTGTGTATTTTGTGATTACAAGCAGCTAAAATTGAATTTGCCTAACAAATTCCCGTGTTTCTATACTTTTGGCATTTGGTGATATTTTTCATATAGACATTTCCCTTCTGTGTGCCATGTATTATTTCCAGATGCAGTTACTTTTAAGGGGTGGAAGATGTGATGGTTTCAAAATAAAATTAAAAATAGCACATAGATATTTAACTTGCTTTTCAGAGGCAGGATCCTTTCTTTAAAAAAAAAAAAAAAAGTCAGATAAAAAAACGAAACATTCAAGTTGACAACTTCCCTCCCAAGGATTTGGCTACCTTCACTGAGTTTCTTTAAAATGTCACTTACGGGCGCTTTGCGCCATTGAAGCATTGTTTTGCCTTGTATTATTGGGAAGTGGCACTTTCAGATTCAGAAATCTGTCTTGAAGGACGAGGAACAATAGTTATCCTGAACATTGGATTTCATCCCTCCCACTTGTTTTGCTTTCTTTCATTTATTCTTTGTTTAATTCCCCGGCACGTCATTCCATTGCCCCGAACCATAGTAACTAGTGATAGGAGCCCATTCCCGGCGGAGCGGGGAAAGCAGCATGGGATCCCTGCTGGGTGAATGTGTTGCTTAGAATGGTGTTACTTGAAGTCCTCCTCCATGGGTTTTCTCCCTCCCCTTCCCTCCTCTTGTGCCCAAAGGCAGCTGTTTTGGGGATTTTTTTTCTCCCTTCCACCCCTTCATATAATATGGAAAATGGGTTTTAGCTATCAGTGATCCTAATTGTTCTCCTAATTTCCGTGCCTTTCAAACATCTCTTTCTGCTGAAAATGAAAAGCGGGATCTTGTGTCGCTCTGGTTTTCATTAACTTCCCATTGTGGTACTGGACATCACAAATGTGTTCATTTCATATATCATCTCTGATTTGAAAAGCACATGAAAATGTTTTCCCATTTTCGAAATCGTGAAAGTAATGTTCCTATTGAAAAGTAATGGAGTGAAGTTGTCACTTGTCAGTTCAGTTATTAAGGAGGATGACTCTCAGGTCTTCTTTTTGTAATAAAATAAATCTGTCAAAATCATTATGCTCGTGCATTCTTTCACAATAATGGACTGGAATCTGAATAACTTCTTAAAATTCCTATATAACTTTATAAAGTCATGAACTAAGCGCTGTGAGTTACTCCTAGGGTGCTTACAGCATCACGTGAAGCCAAGATGGGGCCATTCAGGTTTTCATCATTGCTTAAATTTTTCTCATGCTGATTTTTCTTCATCGTGTTCAGGTAACTTATTTCAGCATCAATCGCTACCTTCCGCAATTCCAACTTTTAACCACCCAAAAGTAGAAAAAAATTGAAAGTTAAAGTCAACATGATCAAAACCAGCATCATAGAAATTTTGTTTCTAAGTAGTTGATAACATTTATAAAAACCATGCAAGGGAAGTTAAACGTATGCATGTATATATCAGATTTTTTTAATGAGAAGCTGGAACCCTCGTTCCTCTTTGGAGCTGCTGTTGGAAACTTCAGAAACGTGCCCCCTGATCTGCTGGGTCTTCAGGCAGTGAAACTGTAACTCTTTAAACCCAAACGCCATTTCAGACTAGTGGATGGTTGAAAATTACAGGCGGTATTTTGAATATTCAGATTTTAGGACGGTTGTATACTTTTGTAGATTCTAACTTGCGGCCTTGGAGTCTGTTTTTATGTGTCAAAATTGCTTTAAAAAAAAGAAAATAGGAAGCGTCCTCTATGTGAACTGCTACATTTAATGGAGCACAAACTTTCTTTTCACTCTGCAGTCTCGGAAAGGGAGTGACCCAGACAAAGAGAAGAAGGTCCTGGAGAGCAGAACAGATAGCATTGGAAGCGGGCGCGCAATCCCAATTAAACAGGTAATGTTGAAATACTTTTTTTTTTCTTCTTCTTTCCCTTCTTTTTTTAAAAATTTCCGTAGTTGGAGACACACCTCGGGTCTTAAGCACTCTGATGGCGGGCCGGTGCGCCAAGACGCGTTTGATGTGCTGTGGTGATGAATGTGGAAGTCACTCACTTGACATCAATTAGGAGAGGTTCCTATGTGTATTAAAATAGGATCATTAGAATAAGAAGAGGGAAAATGTGACAACAGGCCTAATGAAGTGCAGTCTGCCGGCCTGCATATGGAGCGGGTTTCTAGGCTGTGCTGGCTTCAAAGCTGCCTTTGTAGAGGGGGCTTTGATTGGGCCGTGTGCTGCCAGTCGGCAGGGTAAATCAGATCGCTCTACAAGAGCCCCTTGTGATCGCAGAAATAGCCTGATGTGGCCCTAATTTGCTACTGCAGACGGACATCTGAACACAGTTTCAGGCTGGTTTGTAACAACGAGGCAATTAGTTGTGATAATCATAGCCGGTGTGTCAGCTGTGCGCTCTTGTTTGTAATTTGCTAATGAAGGAATTGTAACTTTGATTAGGTTCAGTTTCATTTAGACCTTATTATATAAGAGAACGTTTACAGCTGTAATGTGTGGCCTTAATTAAACTTCCTCATTACACAACAGGACTTGAATTCAAGGATTTGTTTTGGTCTGTTTTACTAGCCTAGATGCACTTTCATTAGCCCGGAAACTCAGTGCTAAATTGTGGCTGTGAACACCCCTTTGAAAGGCAAAAGCAATGCCAGCGTCTGATGCGAAGTATTTGGGTGAATGAGATCATTTACTTTCTCAAATTAAATGACGCTGAATTCACACGGTTAAGAACACTGTGCTAAGCGTTTCTACGGCACGCTTTACAAATAGTTTCTGTGATAGTGGTGAGTTACTTCACTGGAGGTAGCAAAAGTGCCGAGGGAAGGGAGCTTATTTTCTTGTCACATGGTTGTTTCCAGTTTCTTTTGGTGGCTTTCCTACTCTCCAGAGGGTCACTTGCCTCTTCTAATCTTTCCTCAGTCCATGCTTCATCTTCCCAGGTAGCCCTGGGTCTCCTGTCTGGGGGTGGGTTTATGTGTGTTGGGTTTTTTTCTTTCTTCTGTTTGCGGGGGGGAGGGGGACTTGGCTTTGTACCCTTAACTATTTGCAGTGATTTTCTTCCTTAAAGGCAGTTAAACAGACCTTTGGGGACCATCAGGCAGCAAAAGTGCTGTCGTGTCTGTGAATCTCTAGTAGACAAATTTTAATCAAACGCGCTGCAATTCAGAAGAGCAGTTTGAAACCAGATAAGCTCAGTATTTGGCTCTGTGTTCAGGGGAGGAGATTCCAGGCATTTAAAACAAGCTGCAGGGTTTTTTTCTGTAGCTTTTGTATGGTACAAGATGGGTTAGACCGGCTGGAATTCTTTTGGGTAATGCTAATTAAACAGAAGTGTCTGTGAATGCAGCTGAGAATGAAAAAAATTAGGAATATACTTTTCAATATTTATTCAAGGTGTACATACTGTTCTATTCTAAAATGCCTTCGTATGAAATTAACGTGATTAAAAATGCACTTGTAGGGAGAGTATTGTAAGGTAAGCATTTTAGGTGGGATTGCACTATACCTCGTTGTAATGAAATAGCCCCTCTGAGCTCCTGAATTTTGGGGTTGAAAAATTCTCCCTGGAGCTTGGTTTCTAAGTATTACCAATCTTTTGGGAATGCATGCTTCTTGTTACTAACGCCGATGATGGCAATTTCATTTTGTCACGTACAAGCAGTTATCAGCAAGTATTTGAGCAGGTCTGTAGTCGGCAGATAGGACCCTATTCAGGTTTGGAAGGGTGCTAGAAGAAGGGAGGCTGAGCGGTGTGCCGTGCTGTGGGGTGGCTGCTGCCAGTGGTGTTTCACATCGTGCATACATGTCAGGAGAACAGATTTGGGAGTTCATGGCTTTCCTATGTTAACGTCAGTGAAGTGTAGGAGACAGGTGCCACCTAGCCATTGAAGCAAAAAAAGATGGAGTAGGAAAAAATACTTTTTTGATGTGGAAACATTTAATTAAAAAAAAATTATATACAATATGTATTCATACTGACAGTGTTTCATTACTTTTAAAAACCCCATAGATAGTTTGTAATCAAAGGTAACTTCAAACTATGACTATTTCAAGCAGAAAAGGCTCCTGAAGTCTGACCAGGGGATTGCTTTTTGTCTGCCCCCTACATAGGTGGAGAGGTGCTATCAGTAGAAGTGGCACAGAGTTAAGTTGCTGACGCGACTGTGCTCTCAGTGGGCTCTACAGGTATCAGCTACGTGGACCTTTCCCTGAGGCAGTAGAAGTTCCTGCTACAAAAGATGGTGTCTCTTATTTAATATATTAACTGTGAATAAGACACGCGGATGCGAAAAGAGCTTTCTGGCCTAAAAACTGTAGTATGTCATGCTACTGTGCTGCTTAGAACGAGAAGCGCCTTCCATCGGGATATGTTTCTGTGACGAATGGTCAGGGAAGAGGAAGAGCAATCCAGTTTCAGGGAGTTGAATGCAGATCGTAGCATTCACAGTGTTGCTGTAGGAGAGCAATCTTACTATATTACGAAAAGATTTTCCTTTCGATCTTTCTGTCACCGTGTTTTTCCAATGTTTGCCTTCCTGTTAGCCTGCAAGTCACTTTGCGCTACCCTGTGCGCCGGTATGGTGAGTAACCTCCGGTTATGTTAAACCTCCTCAGGCTTTTTTAAGCTGATGATGAGCATAATGCCTTTGCCAGCTTCATGCACATACTTTTCTATTATGTCCTTGGGACACTTTCAAAAGCATGTAGTGCCCAGGCCTTTTTAATATCTGTTGTCAGTAGTTTGTTTTATTCTCTGTGGGTTCTTACTCGGTGTGCATGCCAGCAATACTGCGTCGGGGCTCCTGGCAAGGTTGTGCTTCTGGTGCAAGGCAGAAGTCCAAGCTCATACTTGCAGATCAGTGCTTCAGTTGTGTTGGTTGAGTTTATTAGCAAACCTCAACCCACCACTCCCACCACCACCCCAAAAAAAATAAGAAAGGTGTTATAGTTAAGGCTCAGATACAGTAGCTTTTGTCTTCTCAGTACTTAAAAAAAATGTAATTGCAAAAAAACAAATAGAAAAAAGAAAAGTCTTACTATTCAGATGTTGAAATCAATGGCTTGGTTATCCAGTGTATTTTGTGTGCCTGTGGGTTGTTCTTGTCTATCCAGGGACTCCCCAAAACCAGAAATACTATTTCCCAACTTAAAAAACCAACCAAACCAACCAAACAAAACAAAAACGACGACAACAAAATCCAAAGAAAACAAAAACACGTTGATTGGAGATGGGAAATGTTTTGGATTTGAGGAAGAAATGAAAACTCTTCCAGCACTAGAGAGGCCCAGGAAAGCGGGGAGAAGAGCTGACATTAGTCGGGTATGTTTGTGTGTGGTGGGGAGAGCACAGAATAGATGTATGAAAAGAATCAGCTCTCTAGGAAGTGTAGCAGATGACAAGGAGTTTGTCACTCATCTCAACGACAATTTCTTTCGTAGATCAGGTCTGTATTGCAGCTGTTGAATCAACCTAGCTACGGCTGATGTTTATCATCCATGATGCCTTTGTGTGTTTGAAGACAGGTTAAACTGGGGGGGGGGGGGGTGTTTTGTAGGGACATCTCTTGTCTTTCCTGGTTTCTCTCTAAATGCGTGCACACATCTTGTGAAGCGAGCTATGCTGGCATGGAGATTTGCTTATAATTCTGTATTGCAGCCTTTCTGGGACCCAGATACCGACACACATGGCTACCAGTTTGGTGTGGGTTTTGCTCAAAAGCCGCCAAGAGTTGCAGCCTGCTCCTGATGTGAAGTCCTGTTCTCAGTCCCTGAATCCTTGACAGTTTGGGGAAAAGAAGTAAAATTGTAAAGTTTCCTTCCAAGGAAATGCCGCACTCCTTTGGGTTTTATCCTTAACTCAGAGCAATCTGGTCAAAAAGAGTTAATGTTCTTAGTCTTTCTGTCCTTTCTTAATGTTAAAATTTGCCTTTCACTGGAGTGCTAAATATGGTTTTATTGGGCTAAGCTATATAAAACTGTTCTGACAAACCTTGCTCCCAGCAGAAACCCAAAATGTAAGCCATTAAGAGCAGACATGTTTTTAAAAGGTGGCTGCTAACTTCTGCCAAAATGCTCTTAAGGTGAGTGAAATTTTGGGAAGGCCAGTTTCCAGGGAGGTACAAACACCTTCTGTTTGGGTAGCAGCATCAGTATGCCTTAAACCCAGTGCTTTTAGCATCCTTAGAGAACTGTGAATGCCATAATTTTCCCAAAAGAGGAAAAAAAAAAAGTCTCACTGGTGTGCTATTTAAATACCTTCTGCTAATCAAATGGAGTCAGAAAATGTCCAGAACAGCATTAGCCCAAAGTTGAAATCCACTGAAAGTTCTGTACTTCTGAGAAAGAGGCACTTAAACTAAAAATACTTAAGCTATCTTCTGTAGCATTGCTAATACCACCCTTAAAGCAAACTTAGGGTGAATGGCTTACTCTGTTTGGAGCACCCTCTGTTCAAAATCATATTCTGAAGAGGAGGACTTGTTTCTGGTACTCCGAGTGAGTATTTTGAAGCAGGTATTGGGCTGTGCAGTTTCGGGTGGCGTATTTTCCAGGATGTCAGGGGTTTGTAGCGTTTTGGGAAGACTACTTTGTTTTCTGCGGTCTTGTGAAATCTTTATCAGTAGGGCATATTCAAATAAAAAAAAGCACAACAAGAAAAATAAAAGCAAGAAGCTCGGCTCAGCGGTGAGGGGGCTTGTCATGTATTAATTTTTCATTGCTGTGGAGAATTGTACATACATAATCACTTGATTGCAGTGGGAGTTAGCGAGCTCCTATGGTGTCATTTGCATAAATCTTGTTAAGTCAATGGCAGTTAATGAAGTACAAATGAGCCTGGAGAAGGTGACATGCAAATCGTGGGTGGCAGATGGGAGGTCTGTTTTTGGGATGGCAGCTGTGTGCTCTTTCTTTTTTTTTTTTCCTCCTCTTCTGCCCCCATCCCCCCCAGATAGAGTGTAAATAAATACGTAAGAGCTGGCCTTGACTTTCTGCTTTCAGACCTTCTTCTGATCACAGATGCTCATATTATTATGTACTCCAACTATATAACCTTGACTATTCTTTTACCAAAAACTGGTCAAAATAGGATTTGACAGGTTGCCTCCACCCTTGGCTCACCCTGGGAGGTGTTGGCCCTCTTGTGCTCCCCAAATTCCTGCATCATTTAGGAACAGCAAACTTGAAGTCTGGATTAAAAATAAATGTTCTAATGGTTAATATTACACTGATGACACCGTGAAAAATTTGCCATCCATGACTTGCAAAGGTGAACTTCAGAATCCATTCGCTTCTCTCAGTTTGCAAATGGCTGTATTAATGGAGAAAGTCAAATACCTTATTTGGGCTCTACTTTTAGGTGATATTTCAAATGACCTTCTTTGCCTACCAGCTTGGCGTATTTCAGTGCATTAACCTAATCTTAGTGAAATTAGGTATTTTGTCTTTGTTTTGTAAACTCTGAACTAAAAATTGCAAATATTTTTTAGGTCATGGCTAAGGTAGGGGCTTTGTCAGCAAATGGGTGTGGTGTCACTGATTTGCTTTTCGTGAAGAAAAGTTTGGTTCCTGGATGGACACACAAGTTGCAGTTTTTCCTTAGGACGAGCATAAACAAAACTGGAACTTCACAACGTACTTTTGAATTTTGTAAAAATAGCATTAAACTTGGCAAAGATAACTATTTGAAAATGCTTTCAACATATTGCAAACTTAGCATGAAAAAAATGTTACTTGGGTTAAAGAGCTTCAGAAATATTTGAGAAGTTGTGTTGCAATTTATGACCCCTTATCAGCAATTATTTTTTTTTAATCGGCTTGTGCCTTCCCAAGAATTTCCTGTTAACTTTTTTTTTGTTTCAGGCCTGGCCGTTGCATTGTCGATTTTTTGATCCTTTTCCAGGTGCCTGAGCCTTCGAAGAATATAACTGCAGCAATTTGTCAAAAACTTTCCTACTGAGGGAAAAATCTGTGCTATCTTTAAGATGTATTTTAAAAAGTCAGAATACGGAATCTTTATTTAATAAGGTTTTTGCTTGTGAACTCTTTTAATACACCGTCTGTGTGCCACTCTGAGGAAAGAATCTCTGGGAAATAGGGAATTGCTTTATTTCTCAGTGATTTTTTTTCCAGTATAGTCTGGCCTGAGCACTCGAAGATTGCCAATACCTGCATGGCAGCCCCTGGCCTGAGGACTTTCTAAAGTGCCTGGAAACAGAAAGAGAAGGATTTCAATGTGGTTCATCCCAAACTTGGCTTTTATTAGACTTGGTCTTAGCGGTCACTCTTGATACATCTGTGGAGAAGCTTTGCTAGTAAACTGGAGCAGCAAACCCAAGCAAATGAGTGCTTTGCAGTGGCCACCTGAGCTGCCGAGGGTGAGGAGAAGACCTGCAAGGTGAGGCAGAATCTTCTGACACCAACAGTGTTCCTTCCTTCCTTCGGCACATCCAAACTTAAGACTATCCATTTGCATTTCTTCCCTTAGTTCTGATCCCTAAATTTCCAGAGTTGTCTTTTTGTAACCTTTTAGCCCAAATAGCTGGGACCGTAATATATTTATTCTCTGTCGTTCTTCATTGTTCGACTTCAAAAAGGGGGTTTTCAAGCTTAATTTGGATTTTAACAGACTTTGCCCCGTGTTGTCTTGCTGACCTCCTGTCTGCCTGCTGCTCTGTACTGCTCAGCTTCCCTGTTCCCTTCAGTTACCCACTGAAGAGGTGCGGGTCAGTCCTGCCTCTGCTTGATGAGTGCTTTTCTTCTTCCTAACTTCCTTTTCCTTTGCTAATTTTTAGCTCTAGCTGGGGTGTTAATGTGTACAGTACTGGTTACACAATTCTTGTGCGGAATGACGCACGATGCTATGTTATCTTAGTCCTTCCCATCGAACCAGAAAGAACATCGTACCTGAAATCTGTTTTCCCCTAAAATACCCAGGGCTGTCTGTACAGCTGCTAGAGCATTTCAGCAAGCATGGCAGTGTCTTCAAAATAGGTTTTGAAAAGAGATTGTCTGCCACGTCTGGTCAGTCAAACTGATGTCCTTAGTCATCCTCGCTAGCAGAAGAGCACTGTAATGCTTCAGGCAAGTGTCAGACCCAAGACCCGCCATCACTGTAAACAATAAATGCTCTTTGCAGCGGGTTTCCTGAATGTAAATGTTTGAGTCTACCAAAAGGGAGAACAAATAAGCCACCGTCTTAGCATCTATTCTTGCTTAATTCATCTGACTTGACAGGCTGGAAAAAAATTGTATAGGAAGAGCAGGATGGACACACGGTGCTACGACTAGTCCGTTAGCAGGCCCTGTGCTGAGTGCTCGGGCTTATCCTATGGCTTCTGATCTCTGTCTGCACGCAAAATCAATTTCCATTTTGAAATAAAAGTGGCTAATGCACGTAACGACCAAAAGCATTTCAAAAGAAGGATGGCAGCAAACATCTGGAGAGAGCACGCACCTCCAGGATTGACCTGCCTGTGTTACACATGTGTCTTCTATAGTGCACCTCTCCACACAGGTGCTACCTGCAGAGCTCCTGCACTGAAACCTGCATCCCTGACACGGGCACCCAAACCGCTGCGATGCTGCTTCTGCTCCATGTTCTGCCCCAAAGCATTCTCCAGAACCACTGCTGCTTTGGGTTTTATTTATCGATGCTCATGTAGGCTTCTAGATAGTTGTTTGCAAGCCAGTATTGGTGTCTCTGGAGAGTGGCTTTCCAAAACTCAGAAATTATGTGATTCGCAAGGAACTGACAGATGACATAGTTTTATTTATTTATATCTAGCGTGAGGTGTAATTTTCTCTGTCACACTTCTGTCTAATCACAGTAATCAGTATCCAGATCTGCTTGTACAAACAGGAGGGTGTGGGGTTTAGCCAAATACTCGTAGTGCTGAAATCTTCTGTGTAATTCCTCCGCAATTGTTTATAATCAGAACATACACATTTTGCTGTGTTTTTAATTAGCTGATGACTAGTTATAAAATGTTTTGTATTCGCTGTGGTTCTGTAAATTGTTAACTGGTAGCTACCAGTATAATTAAATATTTCAGAGCACTTGGCTATGGTTGCATTGAACTGTGAAGAAATAATGTTATATAGCCAATCAAAAAGAGATACTTGTAAACTCATTTAAAGCGTCAGAGTGTGTTAGGACTATCATGGTGATGCTTATTGCAGGAGAAATTAAAGATACAGTTTTGTGCTAAGAGGCAATACAGAAATTAGTTCCTGAATTAGTTGTTAATTGATTTGGTAATTCCCTCGGGTCTGCATGCTCTTTTTTCCTTTTTCGTTGTTGCATTCAGTTAACAGTGACTATTCCCAGTGCACTTGAAATATTTTTTCCAATTAGATCAAATGTGCCCTTACATCAGAGGAACGACTACAGCTACATGTACCTGCCTGGAATAATGTTTTATTTGACTGCAAAAGCTGGTTTTGTGTGTTTTTCCTGTTGATGATTTTCAGATAGGATCCCAAGAAAAGCAGTAGCCCTAAGGATTTGGAATACCATAACGTTAGAAAATTCCTGGATTTGATAGATTTTGATTTTGGGGGGGAGGGGGGGGGGGTGTGCAGTTTCAGGAAGCTTGCTGTTATTTCTCTCTTCCTGATTATTCTATAGAGTGGAAGGAGGTGAGAACACAGCGTGGCTCAGCTCAGTGCGCTGCTCTCTTGGGCAGCTGGACAGCGTCACGAGCTGCCACCGGGAAACCCTGCGCTGCCCAAGGTTAATGTTTCTACCTGCCGGTCCAAGGGGATGTCCCCTTCCAGCCCCTAGCCAAAGCAGGCAGGCCGGGGCAACAACCTCAGCATGGCTCGGACTGAAACAATTCATTTTCCTTGTCTGTCCATCAGTCTGTCCTACTGGGTCATCTCTTTCCTCCTGCTTTCTGGATTCTGCTGGGTTCCCTTCCCTAGATCTCAGAGGGTTACAGGAGGAAGCTGGAGTTTGGGTCTTCAGCTTAAAAGCGCTAACTTTCTATTACGTTTCTTTTAATTCGTCTCCTAGTATTTCGTAGTCCTAAAATACGAGCGTTCTGTTTCCCATCATATGAATTGTCCTTATTTTAATCTCTAAATCCCTTATAAAAATTGTGTAGTGACAGTCCCAAGTGTGCAGAGTCCAAAGTGAGCAGCCTAAGTACTACACAGGTCTATTTAAAAATCTATAAATAAGATGTTATTCATAAACTTTTCAGCGAAATTAACTTTACGTCATTTTTTTGACTGCCTGTGGCTGTGACCTGAAGCTAATGGGAGCCTCTGGTCCCTGTAATGGAAGAAAGCTAGTGGTTTGTGAATGAGTTAACCAGTTTAATTTCAGGGTGACTTGCTTCATAACTCTTCCCCGCTCAAAAATTCGTCTTTGTGGTGTGGTGCCTGTGATAGTAAACATAGCGTTCTGTTTTCTACAGAATTCTACATAATAAAGAAGTGTATTTAAATGTTTATTGGTGTCAGTTTTGGCAGGTGGCACACAGTTTCAAAAATAACATTCCATTTGTCTGTGTGACACAGCCTCCAAAGTAAAAGAGGTGTTCAACTTTGTCTTCTCTGTTTTTTGGGGTTTTTTAAATCCTATCCAAATGTAATGCTCTTACTTGTTTCTTAAAAGACATGAGGAAAAACTTCTGGGTTTGACTAGTAGCTAATGAGTTCCTAGCTGACATGTCAAGTGATTATAGCTCTTGCACATCATTAAGATTCAAAAGGAGATATTCCAGCTTTTGTTTGGAATAGTGTGTTGATCAGGTTAAGCATCCTTTGAGGGACTGTGGAAAGAGAATGGAAATAGGGAGGAGGAGAGTGCCAGAAGACCTATCAGCCTCTACAGAAATAGTAAGGCAGGAGCTTCTCATATATTAAAAAATCAATTAAAAAGGGGGGACGGGGACGACGGGGGACACGACAACGGACGGACGACAATGCAAGAAACCTTACCTGACTATGTCTGTATAAAAGGAGCAGATGCTGCTCTTTAGGATAAACCAGTCAAGGATGTGTTTTCCAGTGCTGTGTTCATAACAGAAGGGAAAGAGCATTTGTTTTTCTCTGAGGCTGCATCCATGATAATACCATCCTCGTCAGTTTTTGCCCAGTGCTTGATGCCAGCAGAGAATGGGTTCCCCCAACCTCCGTGCCTTTGGTCCCTGAAGCAGTGCAGCGGGTAGGACTGGAGCCTGCAGAAGGCAAGCCAAGCAGTCTTTCCTGTAAAGCTTTGGAGAATTTAATGCACCTGGGATGTTCTCATCCTGTTCTGTGTGCTGGCGTATTGCAAATCCTGGCGTGCCCATTGAAAGCGAGTATAGAACACAGTGAAGAGGTGTCAGAATACTTTCAGGTAGAGGAGGAGGGGGGAACGATCGAAAGCAATGTAAGTATGAAAGAGAACATCAATAAAGAAAGCCATAATATGACTTTAAAAATTTTATTAGAATTTTCCAGTGCTGAAATGGTGCAGTATATCAAGGTGGCATCTCAGTGTGACAGGCCGAGATTGACAGCAGTGAGGTCACTAAGGTATCTTCACCGCTGCCCTTAGGCTAAGAACTGCCCCCTGGCCAAAAGCCTTCGGCTCAAGTGTGTCTAGATACTGCTTTAACAGTTGCATCTAGAAAATGCTTGCAAGAGGCATTCTTTTTATTGCAGCCATCTACACCTACACAGATAATATAAAAAAAACCCAAACAAACCAAAAAACAAACAAAAAAACCCCAACAAACACACCACCAAAAAACCTGCAGCATCATTCGATGGCTTATTGAGTGCATGATTTTTATAAATGGAGAGTGGAATTAATTAACCTTTAGTTATTTCTAGTGGGTGATCCTGGAGATGCCTTCCTAGCAGTGATCTCTCGTCGGGTGATACCGGTTGTAAAGAAAATGACTGCAAACTGTTCAGGACCAAGATGTGCTTTCAGAGCTGCGTGTGCTGGCTGTTGCTTTTGAGTTAGTGGGAGCTTGTTCCAGGTGTCGGTGCAAACCAAACACTCCTCTTGCAAAAATTCCTCTTGTTTCGAGGGGCTGCTGTGCGTCAGAGGTGGGTCCGCATGCATCTGGGCTAACTTTGGCAACTGGAGCTCTTCATCTGAGGGTATGAGGAATGAGGCCGGAGAAGTGACATAACAAGATTAAGTAGAAAGCTTATGACAGTTAGCAAGTGAGACTGCCTGACAGACTTTGGTTGACACGATGATTATTAATATGTTGTAAAGATGTTTTGGGGATTCCACCATATCTGTATGGTTGCCAGCAAAATGTTGACAGTTGCATTGTGGTTAATAAATTCATTTAGATTTATAAGCATTGTTTACAGAACCTGTTCGCCTGCTGAAACTCTAACAGCATCTGTTCCTTCTTACTAATTAACTGCTAATTACGAATGAGCTTTGTGTGTTTGTCAGTATAACTGGCTCATGCATTTTGTAAGGAACATTAACAAATTGATTTACATAGTGGTAGAGCAATCAAAAGAGTAAACTGAACAGCACGCATTTAAAGCCCTTTAGCCTAATTTTTTGAACAGGCAAACTTTGGCGGTTCTAAATATTTTCATAATTCTTTTGCTATCTTTTAGTTTTGTGGTAATTGCTTGTAAATCTGAATCAGGGGTGTTGGTCCAGCATTGCTTCTTTCTTGTTTTACTTTGGTTTTGTTTGTTTTGGTGTTTGTTTGTTTGTTTTTAAAAAAATAAAGGCAATGGCACTGTTAATATTTTAACACATGTGAGCAAGTGTTTATCCAGAGTATGAGTAGCAATGGCAAATTTAAAAATGGCATAAAGAAGGAATGTTGCTTGGGGGTGAGCATGGGGCCTTTGAAATGTAGGTGTTCTGACTGTAAGTGCTTTGTTACTGGTGTTGGAAATGCCCATTATGGAAGTCCTTGCGCTTTTGTTAAAATAGTGTTTTCTTTAGTCCTTCTTCTATTCTTCAAAAACCTTCTGACTGCAGTAATTATCAACACGTCTTTAGAGCAGTCTTAGCAGACAGGCTAGATTTTGGCACCTCAATATTTTGATTATAAAGGGAGTAATTTAGTAGTGCAATCCTTAAAAAGTAAAATAAAATCTTAGTTTATTTTGCATGAGTTAGAACAAGGAGAAAAATCATAGAACAAATGTTGGGTGTGTTATAAAGGTTCCTTCACTTCATGATAAATTGGAGATGAGTGACATGATTAGATGACATGGATGTATTTCACTTAATGGTTGTCCTAGAGCTGTAGAGCTTGAAAGAGCCTTGTAACTAAACAAAATTAGTGCAAACACACGGCTGCAGAATTTAGTTTTCCTGAGCAGCTTAGTCTAACTGTGAGGAGTACACAGCATGGTTCATAGAGCCTAAAACTAGCCAGAAAAATGCGATTGCTTTTTTGATAGAATTTCAAAATAAGTGCATGAAGCAAACCTAACAGATGTAAAATATTTGGATTTTAGTAAAGCATTTTGATACTGCCTCACTACATCTTAATGGGGAGTTTATCCAAATGGGTTTGGCTAAAAACTGTCATGTGGATTGGAAATGGTCTGTAAGATGGTAAACAAAAGCTAGAGCCAGGCCATGGTCTGAGCTGGCTGGAAGGAGGACCGCGCTTTGTTAGCGCTAGGGCTGGTGCCATTCAGCAGTGCCATTAACGACGGTGTTGGAAGGGTGAGCAAACACACAGCGATTGTGTTAGTCGTCCCTAGGATAAAGCTGGAACACCAGTAGGAAGAGGCGCATCAGAAGCGGGGACAAGGGCTGGAGCTGGCAACTGAATGAAAGGAGATTTGATTGGTAAAGGTACAAGTCACTGAATAGATGCTAAATCATCCTGGTCTGTCCTAACTACTTGCCCCTGCCAGGTTTTTCCTTCATGTTCACTATTTAATAGCAAATTCTTGACAATCACCGGGTGCTGTCTCTTACCAGTGCTTCGTGTCCGTTTTAAAAAGTGTATTTTCACGCTCATTTAAAATAACCATGAAACCAAGGGCAATGTGGTGGAATAGACTAGAATGGAAGGTGACCTCGGGCTAACCAGAGTGAAAACCCAGCAGCCCAAACTTTCGCTGGTTTAACCCAAGTTTGGAAGGTATGCTGCCTTCACATGCTTATGCTATCTCCCCAAGACAGTTCTCCAGTGACGCCCTGCGACAGGCAGCCGTGCACGTGTTTAGGCCAGGCGCTCACTGCTGCAGCCACGTTTGCAGTAGGCTGCTGCCCTTCCAAAACCCGGGGCTGGTTTCTGGCTTGTACTCTTGCTGAGATAGACCTGGGGGGGACAAACGCCTGCCAGTTCGACTTTGGTTTCTAGCTGGAGAAGCGAATGCCAATGGTGGATTTGCTTTGAGGATAAAGCGCCGTTGCATTGCAGCGTAATGGAGATCCATTGCACGCTCTGGGAATGACACGTGAGCCGCCTGAGCCATGCGCTGCAAGATGCACCCAGGCTTTATTTAGATTATATAAACATTTATTCATTTAGAGCCAGGCACTGATTAGGCAGAGGGCTCAAGGTGGTGCTGGGGAGAGCATCCCACCTCTGCGGCTCTAAAGCCAGGTCAGTATCTGGCTAAAGGTGTTTTCCACTGGCCATCACAGTAATCAGGGCACGTTAGCAGTAGCGATGCGAGTTCCCGTATCGGATCACTGCTTGTAAGATTAGAGGGCTAATTACAGACAGTTTCGCGAGTCTATGACAGAGTGCTTGTAATTAGACGTAGGAATCTGCAGTGTGTTTGTCAGGAAAAAGAAGTGTTGCTGCTGTGCTCAGCGACGCATGTACACAGGTATGGGGGTGATAAGGAGGAGATGGTTTCAGGCTTGAGACTAAGAGAAAGCTTCTGGACTTCGGGGGCTCTCGGACCGTGTAATGTTCTCTCTAAGGAAACTATAAGCTTAGTGACTTGGATTTTCTTTAAAAAAGAGGGGGTGGGCTTTCTTTTAAAAAGGGGGGAAAACTGTTGAGACAGTGAGATTCTGTAGGTAAGTCTGAGCACTGAGTAAGTTTCTTTCCCCGTTATAACTGATATGATTCTTTGTCACAAAAGAAAAATATCAAGACGTACCATTTGCAAAAGGGTTTATAGTACAGTATATCACCCTATTATGAATGACAGTATTTAAATGGTTGGGTAGAGAACTGGAGAACTGCTACAAATCAAGTAGCTAGATTAACATCTAATGTCCTCTTTTTGTGTGAATATTTCAGGGGGGGAAATTAAGAAATCTGAGAGTGCAGGAGGTAGTATTGGAAAGAAAAATCAATTAAAATAGCCAAGAAAGTGATTGAATTGTTTAGAAATTCCACTGTCTGAAAGTGAGCAATACACCGGAATGGAGAAGCACAGGGACTGTTGAAAACAGGTGTCAGCACTGTAGGAATCAAAATAGTACAAGCTGTTTCATGGCCAAATTAAAAGCAAAAAATTTTTTGTGGGGAGGGAGATGCACTGTAAATCATAGACTAAAAGCAGAGCAGGGAGCTTTGAGCAAACTGGTTGAAAATTGTTGTCAGCATGCAGACTAAGTACAGAAATATTTATGGTTGGTGTGCTTCATGTAAAACTTTCAAGTCCGATTCTTAAAATGCATGTGGGTTTTTTTGGTGGTGTTTTTTTTGTGTGTGTGTGTGTGTGTGAGCTAGGTCTTCTGAAGTACGTAGATTTTCAGGTTCCAGCGCCATGTCTGGTGGATGAGATCTGCAAAACCCTTTCTGCTGTAGTAAGGGAGCATGTGCATCCATCCATTGCTGAAGTGTACTCAACATTTTAGAAAATTGACATGTCAGTTTTGTTTAAGCTAATGGCAAGGCAAAGAACTTCTTCAGAGTACTTTCTGAATTGGCCTTTTGTACAGCAAATGTTGCTGTCAGTTTGTAATTCATGGTAATACTGTATTTGTGGCTGAGAAATAATACGTGCATGATCGTTGTTGTTAGTGCTTTAATCTGGCAGCGCAGTGATTTCTATAAGTAGTTCCTGGTACAGATTAAGTCACACTTAATTCAAATTAAGTGACACTTCTTAATGTCCATGTGATGTAGTGAAGCAAGAGGTTTCTTGCGTGTTTACGGAGCACAAAGATGGCAAGCTCCTTGCTTCTGCAGAAGGTGAGCAGGCAGACAAAAGCAAGGGGCTCTAAAGGTAAGAGAAGAGGGGAAAGAATGCCGGTGCAGTGGATAGCAGAAGCAGAGGGACAGAACTCAAATGGAAAATGGTGCTGCTGTGAGAAGCTAGGTGAGAAACAAAATCTGTATTAAACAGGTAGGAGGAAGGAGGGCAGATATTCAACAAAGTCTATGAAGGAGATGAGAAGTAAGAATAAAAACCAAGTGACGTTTTCATAACACCAAAAATCTTGAGCATCTTTCAGAAAGTGACACACCAGTCCCTACAGCGTCTGGTTCTTAAGGTGCTGATGTCTTTAAGCGTGAAGCATGGTGATCGATTGCTAGCTTGAGGCAATGCATCGGTGCCCCTGGTGCTCTGCTACTTCGGCACCTTGTCGATGCCTCTGAGCTGTTTCCAATTGAACAGCCTTGAGAGCTTTCAGTCAATAGATTTCAGTAACATGCGTTGGAGTGGGTGCATGCACGGTGTCAGAGCACTGATTTTGCCACTGTTGAAATCTGAAGGCAAGATATCAATGTTAGTCCAGAATAGTTGTGGTGGTGTTAAAATAATTGCCTAAAATGCGTGTGATGGGAAGTTGAAACTCTGGAAAGTGAACAAAGAGGGATCTTAAAAGAGTCAAGATCTCTCTGCCTAGGCCAGGGCTAATTTCCAGTGCAGAATCAGTTCACAGAAATCGTGCCGTACTGGATTGAGCAAAGGGATTTGGCAAGTTCAGTTCTGCTAGGCAAGAGCCTCAGAGAACAGTGGGTCTTTCCTTGTAAATACTTAATGTGTGCTTGAAGAATCTGTCTGTGAGAGAAATCTGGTTTCTGAAGTCATGACAGATACAGGCCTATCTTAATTCCGGGACTGTAACTTCTAAAATCAGGTTGGGTTTACATTGTATTCTTTTGCAGGGATTTTTTAAATTTTTTTTGGCATAGGTAGTATCTTCTCCTGACTTTCTGAATGGTGCTGGTGTCTTGGTCCCAAAGAACTCAGGTGGCATTGGCAGTGGCGGCACAAGTTACACTCTTCTATAACACAGCAGTGTCTGGGTGCCTGGTTTGCTTTCCTTGGCTGTTGCCCTCGCCTTTTCCCATTCCCAACACTGAGACAGGCATGAGGATAATTCTTTATATCTGATATCCCAAAGAAGATTTTGCCGACCCAGGTAGAGGGGAAACTCTTACTCACAGATAAGGTATACTTACTGACTCATTTCAAAAACAAATTTCACTAAATGTTACGTGAAGCGAAGTACGCTGCTTTCCTTAGCAAAGCTTATTTTTTAAGATACTGCAGCTGCTTCCAGGCTCTTAAATAATTTTGTGCCACAGGTGTTTCTATGCTTTGTGTTACAGAAGAAGTAACAGTGAGTGCATAACTTCATTAGAAATGGGATTTGATGTAGAAATTTTGGGGGGCTCTGACAATGCATCATCAGTCAGTAGGTACTTTTGCTGGCCATCAACTACTTCTGCTGTGTAGTTTTTCTATTGTTGCTTACTTTTAATTGTTCTAGGTTTTATAGATAATAATGCCTTTTGCATTTGGAATTTAAAACATAAATATTTTTTTAAGATGAACGATTCTTGGGTTTTCTATTAAAAGTAGAAGTCACACAAGTTGTGATCCTTGCATCCCCAAATGAGAGGATAAGCAAGATGCTCCATGAACAGTGAAACCACAGAAGATGAGGTGTTTTTCTGTGATGTTCCTCTGTAACATGGTGACCTCAGCTCCCATGAGCTCAACCCTCTACCCAGTATCTCCAGTCTTCTCACCAACCACATTCCCTAAACCTGCTGTCACTGTGGTCTGAAATTCCTGCTTAAAAAGAAAAGGCACAAATTACATGATTTTTTTCATCTTGCCTTGTTTGAGGGATAAGAAACAAAATGTGCTGTGGCTGGTACCAAGCTGCAGGCAGGCTCGCAGTCCATCCTCTTGGCAAAATAAACCAAACTCTAACCAGTCAGTGCTCTAAGTCAGGGACTTTCAGTCTTATAAGCAAATACGAAATGTCACAAAACTTACCAGAACGCCCCTCCATCAAACTTGGTTGACATTGAACTTAAAGGACTGGAAAGGAGACTTCAGGTTGTCTCAGAAACCTGCTGAAAACACAATGTGAAACAGCATTTTAAAATGCTTTCGCTTTGTGTACAACTGATAATGATTATGGTGTGCCTGCCAAAACGAGGAAATGATCGGCTGTTTGAATGAGACATGGGCTCTCTCTCCCTGGACCCTTTCCTTGCTAATGCCACAGGTATTGCAGCCTTAGCTCTGTCCCCTAGAGGTGGAGACACTGGTGCTGACCCAGGCCAATCTGCTTTCTAGCTAACAGCCCTTCACGCTCTCGTTTTACGTTAGTAGGAAAAATAATCCTTGGGTTACACACAGAAAAGTGAGAGCATTGATTAGAAATGAAGTGTGTATTTGTATTTTTGTTTGGACCAGCTGCATGGTCTGCATTGGTTTTATTGTTTGCTTTCACCAGGATGCTGTAAGAGTGAGTCTTTCCGCTGCCCAGGCGCTAAGGTATCTGCCCTTCTTTGTATGAGTGCTGGCCATGTACCTGGCTGTTCTTTACCTGTGTGATCACGTGAGGTCTGTGACAGTTTCCAGATAACAAGATTTCCATACGGTTGTATTAAAAGGGTTCAAGCCCTTTACAGGTAGCATTAAATAAAATTTTAAAATAAAAATATTTTTTTTAAAAGGAGAGGGTGGGACACCTGGCCACACAGAGCAGATCTCTTTTCTTAGTCTAAAGTAAAAATAATTGCGTACATGTCTAACAGCCCTGCAGGCTTCATGAGTCCGTTGGGCAGAGCCCTGCCCTCAGCCCTTCCAGCAGCTCGTGGTCAGAGTGCAGATGAGCCTCCATCCTGCCCTCCTAGCAGGGGAGGGTGGCCTGGGGTGCTGGGCCGAGGGAAGGCACCCTCTGCGCCTTGTGTTAAGAGGTTTGGAAGGGTGGGCATAGGAAGCGGCTAGTTAAACTCGCTTTCCATTTTCTTTAATTATCTATCTAGTGTACTAGTGTATCTATCCCTCATTAATGGGGATTGTGTCTAGTACTGCCTGTGAAGAGCTGTCACCATTAAACTAGTTATAATAGTAACAAATTAATGCGCGTCTGCCCTTTTTCTTGGGCTGTGTAAAGAATAATGTATTAGCTCAAACTACTTGGAGACACCGCGATTTAAATATTTTAGCGATGCGGTATCTGCTACTTATCTGACTGATTTCTAATAACTTAGTGGCAGCCTTGGCTTTCTAACGTTGCCGTGCAATAAATGTGGCTTTTCCCCAGTTATTTAGTTCCGAGGCTTCACGAATGGGTTCCCTTTCAGCTGAAAGGTATCCCGGTGGTGGTGGTGTTCGCCAGAGCTCTAAGTAAAAATGACTTTGTTCTCTGCTATGTTAAATTGGCTGGTTAATTCTGGTGTTATTTACCCTGTAATTCATTAGTTTTACTCTACCATTGGCAGCTGACAGGCTGTAATTTCATGCCTTGCAATAAAAGATGTCTCATAATCTGCTTCATTTAGCAGCAAGAGAATTTAATGAAATTAACTGCAGTCCTAATTATGCCAGTGAATACTAAAGACTGCTATCAAGTTTCCTCAGAAAAGGACAAGGTCCACCTCATGAAGGATTTAGAATATAATTTCCTGGGAAAAGTTGCAAATGTCTCCTTCTATTGGCCAACAAGGGCCAATTACAAGTGCTGATACGACTTTAATGAACTAGTTTGTTCTGAGTATGTCTTGCAAGGAATAATAATTTTTTATTTTTGAGCAAGTTTTTAGAGGTTTCTCTCGAATAGCTGATCTGTGGGAGTTTGTTATTTTGCTTCTGCATCGAAGAATTTTTTTCCTCGTCTTTTGTCGTGCCTTAGGCTGAGTGCTAGCAGCTGAGGAGGCAGCTCAGATGCTACATGCTTCAAATATGGAGTGGCGATAGTGGGATTTGGAGATCTTCATCCCAGAGGACATTAGGCAATTTTATTTTTTTCACTTGCCATAATTCACTGGAAGTTCATAGCTCAATTACACAAACACGACAATTGAAAAGAAATAAGAAAACTCACAAAAAAAAAAAAACCCTGATGAAAATGTGCTGACATTGCACGAAGGGAAAAGAGGAATTGATACTGAAGAGCACTCCTAGGGAAACTCTGAGGCTGTTCTTTGCAATTTTGTAAAGGTTTTTTTTTCCTGATGCGTGCTTTTTTTGTGCATATTCATGACTTTGTGTTGGAAAGGTCTTTCTCTCTTTGCTGGCTGGGTTTTCTTGATTTCCATTCCAAAGTATTGGTTGATGTATTTGCCAAATGTGTGCTAACTGCTTTCTAAGCACTGCCACACTTAGACAACATGATGTGAAATGTAACCACCATTTTATGGCTTAAATGATGTTAAATGTAGTTAATTGGAAAAACTTTTAACTGCAGAGAATTTCCCTGTGAATAGCCTTCATAATAACCATCTCACTATAAAACGCAAAATGCTTTGCTCACAAGGACAACTGTACTATAAAGGTGAAGTGTATTGATCAAATTACCTGAGATAATAAACTTCGGATGAATAACTCCTCTATTGATGAATGGGACAAGTCTTCCTTTTTACCTAATATTGTTAGTGTGATGGGAAGGCAATTGAGAGAACAGTATTACGGAGTGTACGGTTGTTTCAAGCATGGTTTATATTTTTAAGTTAAATAGCTATGTGAAATTGTTGATGGAAAATGGCATTGGATTTTTTTACTGTTTCTGTTCCTGTTTCTTTTTTTTTTTCCAAGCTGTAATCTGTTCAAAGTACAATCATCTTCCTTCAGATAAAAAGTTATAGGACTATATAAAAGTGAATACGTATGGGGAAAGAGACTTAAAATGGTCAGTATTCTCAACAACTTGCAAAAAAGAATAAAGAAATAGCAATGAACTTCTCCGTACACATTAGTGAAAAGTGAGGTCGGAACACAACTGGATTTCAGTACTGGAGGTGCTCATATCAAAAAGGGACCCAGAAAAGAGGAAGAAATGTGGAGGAAGGCAGCTTGGAAGCTGGGTCTTGTTGCTTAGCGTGTGCTCGTTCCTTCGCTTTCTGCTGAGTAGGAATTTCATGAATTTGTTAAAATTACAGTAAAGAAAAGCAAGATGATGGGTGTATCAGCCTTTTGGAACAGCTTGAGTTGTGGTTGTGACTAGAGATTTCAGCTACCTAGATAACTTCAGATACATAACTTGCAATAAACCTAATGCAGACCTTTTTTTATCTTTCAGAATGAGAACAGAAAACTCTGTATTTTTTATTCAATATATTGTAATCACCTGTAGTTGCATTTATGGATGAAGAATAAAGTGAGAGCTGAAGAGAATTGGATGGCCTTAAAAAAACTGGTTAATGGAACATTTTTTAATATCCTCAGAATTGTTGGTTAAAGTGAGTAGAGACAATACAGAATATTCAGACGTGTGTGTTCTTTAAATGTGGAATATGCCATCAAGTAAAAAAGACTGTAAGTTAAAAAGAACCACAAGGAGCTGATCAACTGTAGTATTCATATGACAAGCTTTAAAACTACTGCCCAAAAAGAGAGGTACGTATTTCAGGGGAAAGTACCTGACCGTAAAAGCAGGCATAAGCTTTTCCACTTAATGCAGAAGGGGAGCAAGGAAGTAATATGAAATACTAAAATAATAATTGGATTTAAAATTGGTTACGGTGAGAGAAAGTATGGAATTCGTATTTGTAATAGACATAGCTGCTCAGGACGGAAAGGCAGCTATATTATTGTTTGATGCTTTATCTGAAAGATAGCCAAAGTTGACTTGGCTACTAAATGTGATTCTAGTGTTCAAGAATTTTTCTTCTCAAATTTTTTAAGGTTTTGTCAAAGCAGACAGTCTTTAGTTAAGTTTGTCCATGTAATATGTTTTAAGATCATTAGACACAATGTAAGCAAGTTTTTAAATGATGGAGTGAAAAAATACATGGTTTAAGTTTTTATAACAACAGATTTTTATCTTCTTGGGAAAGTCTCCAAAGATTGAACTGAGCAAGCTAGTATATACCGAAGCTCTCAGTCAGGTCTCAGCAAGTCAGGTGAGGAAGGGAACCAGATGCAGGAACAAGTTTCAGAAAAACACTGCCACGGGTAAGCATCAGAGAAGTGAAGGGAATCATTGGGCTGCATCGTTCAAGTCCAAAAAACACAAGTATTAGTAAGGTAAATCCTCTTTAATAAGGTAGTAACCAAGACCAAAATACTAGTTGCAAATACCATCATATAATCGTGTCTTTGCAGTGAAGAGCTTGTGTAATTTGAATTGGCTGGCCTGATTCTTTTACGGTGTTGTTCTTATTTCATTTGGTATATGTCAAGTATGGAAAAATGACCTAGAAGGCCACACATCTTGAATGAATCAAAACGTCCTATCATAAATATGCTTTACATTAATTTGAAGTAGGACATTAGCGTAGGAAACGGTCACAAAGCTGGGTTCTTTCATTCTACGTAGCGGAAGAAATTATTCTTTGAAGAAGTTCTGAGGCAATGTGAAATACCATGGGAGTGTGATCAGGCTGAGGCTTCACAGAGATGTAAATAGATACAGATAGAGACACACACACACACGTATATATCTGAAACCTTCGTATAAAAAAATATATATGTAAAAAACATTATCTTGTAGAAATGGAAAAGCTAGAGCAGAGGGCAAGCAGAGTGAAACGGGGATTTGAGAATATCCGTGTATTCAAAAGGTGAGAGCCAGACAGGTCTGCAGTCTTTGGAAAGAGATTAAGAGGAGCCTTCTTTTAATGGCCAGGATTGATTCTGCAAGGCTGTTTGAGCTCGTGTCAAGCGCGACGCAAGGGGGCAAGAACTTAAGCTGGAGGAGAGGCCAAGCACCGCAGGAACACAGGTGGAATCTGAATAGCGATAAAACAGACATTTTTTTAATACATGACATGCAAAACTCAGTTTGGATTATTAGCAAGCGTTTGGCTGGGTAAGGGTTTTTAGAGTTCATTCCTTAATGCAATTCATTTTTGCTGGCTACCTTCGAACTTTGGAAGAATAATGTTTAGTTGATACCGGCGAGCTGCACCACCAAACTTTTAGCACCCAAAATTAAAAGCTCAATTTAAAATCAGAACTAGATCAGAAGCCCATGGAGGCAGAAGCTTGGCTGTGAAAAGGGGCTTTGATGTCCGTAATGTCTATTGTTTAATGTCTGGTTTTTGCTTTTAAATGCCAATGCACAGCATGGAGGCCTGGCCCTCCCATTGTGCAACAGAGGGTGCTTTGGGTGGTAGGGGGAAAAAAAGGAGAAATCTTCCATCCTGCGAGCACAAAGTTGACAGGTACGAAGGCTTTTGGAGATCTTTTTTAAGAAATTGTGCAGTAAAGTGTGCAAATCCGAAGTAAGCGTGCTGTGCGTGCATGTGTGCAAGGGAAAGTTAGCAGTCAGTCAGGTTTTATCTCTTAATGAATAGAGACTGCTGAAGTAAGGGTTAGGTAATTGAGTTTATAATTAATTAGCCATAACCCTCATCAGATAAAGCAGTTGTCGAGATTTTTTTTTTTTATCTCCTTTCTCTCCCCAGGGCCTGCCCTTCTTTGTCCTTGCAGTGACAGCCAGCACTTATCTTAGGCCTTCTCCAGGTCCGTGCCCATCAACCCCTCCTCCCTTGGGCTGATTTTTGGTGGTCAGCCGAGACCCTTATTGTCCTGTAAGGCTCACAATCAGCCTAGCTGTCGGGTGCTGGGATGATGAATTAGCGGTAGGAGTTAACATGTAGGTGAACTCCAGATTGGACTCCCGATAGCTGGCAGAGCGGCTTCTGTGTGTTAGTCACTCTCCCCGGCGCTGATACGCCACTGACACTTTGCAACAAAGAGGTTAAAAAGGTAGATTTAGTAAAAGAAATGGTGCATTTCTCCAGAAAGTTAGGATGCTTACAAAGAACCCTTAATTTCTTCTGCTGTGCAATTCACCTCAACAATACCGAGAAAATAAATTAGATTTTGCACTGTTTCTTTTGGTGACCTTATCTCCCTTATATTGTGGGTTGAACTAGTTTGCTTGCAGTAGGGGTAGAAACTTTAGACACGTATCTTAAAAGCATCAAGATTGTAAAAGGTGTCTGGTCTCTCTGCCTGTTGAGCTAGATTAAGGGGATTCGGACATCGAATCTATCCTCTGTCAAAGCACTATCCTTTTACAGATACGTTGGGGGAAAAGGAGCTTTCTTGCTGTGTTTTTACTAAGCTTGTGGCATTGAGCTGTTTTTATAGATGGGTTTACCTGCTGGAGGAGAAAAAATGTTCAGAAACAAGTCGTGGGTTTTCTCTTCATCTGGAGTTTTTTAATTAGAGATGAAGACTCCCGTGTCGTACAATATTGACTTCAGGCTTCGGATGAGCACAGTTTCTCCTTACTCTGAGCGGCAGCACTAGAAAATGTAACTAAGTCTCTTGATGCCAGAAAGGCTTGATTCTTTTTGAAAATACATAAAGCGTTATTCTTTTGTGGTCTCCTTAATTTCCAAGTAGATAGGTAAAGCTTTCCCTTTTCCTTGTCCTTTCAGCAGCAATACGCGGTTTTAGTTTGACTTCAATTCTTTTTGGACTCAAGCAGCAGAAGCTTCCCTGGGAACACGTATGCCTTTCTAGGATCTTACTGAAAGTTAAATCAGTAATATATTAGTTAACCTCCATTTAAGATGACAGTGTAACTGCATAAAAGATATTACTGGTGGCAGAACAAACCTGTTCCATTTTGGAATAATAGCTTAGCAATTGTCCTAGTGGGTCTTACAACCCTGCAGCTACTGTGCTGTAATGCTTGTGGTTTGTGAAGTTCTTCACTTACACGAGATGTGTACTTTATCCAAGGACGGGAAAGAAAATTTTCAGGTACCTCACTGCTATAACCGATTGATCTAACGGAAGAATAAAAGAAGCAATTCTGTGGCTTATGTTTTGGCAGGAGTTGAGACGGGAAATTCCAATTAGAGCTGCAGAAACTTTTGTGTGTATGCATCCCCTCCACCAAGAGGGCATTAAAATACTGGAGCAAGTATCTAAGAGGGCTGTGAAATCTGTCCTTGGAGATGGCTCCAAGGGTGGGCTGGAGATGGCTCCTCAAAGATTCAGCTGGACAAGGCCCCAAACCTGATCCACACTGGCCTGTCTCTGAGCAGAGGGCTAGGTTGGATGACCTCCAGGGGTCTTCCCAACATGTGGTGTTCTGATTCTATAAACGTAGGTGGTGTTCATGTATTCTAGCGAGCAAAGCCTCGTTTTATACATTGCTGACATTGGCGTTTCTGGAAAACTAGCGAGGTATGTTCGTATTTCAGTGAATTTAGTTTCTCTTAGGACAGTTAAAATAGGAAGAAAAGATCGTTGGAGGATCACTTCTGAGAAGAGTGAAAATCAATGAATCCCTAGTCTAAGGTCCTCTGTTCTCAGTGGCAGTCTTGCTGCATTGCAGGTTCTGCTCACTTCTGATGGGAGTGCTGCTGCTCTTCTGAAGGGCTTCATGGAGGCAATTTGCTGGCATTTTTCACTAATGGACAGATGAGAGGAAAATACAAATGTCCAAGGAAGCCCAAACACAAAGTAGTCTCTGTACATGAGTCTTAATCCCACCCCCCCTCCAAAAAAACAAACAAAAAAAAAAAACCCCAAACCCTGTGTATTCTTAGACCACATGTAGTTTACGGAGACAGAGCTGGCAGTTGGGATATTGAAGTACCTTGGCCAACCTCTCTGGCCTCATTTCACTAATTCTGTGATGATAAAATGAAAACCTTTGTGCTGGTGATGAACAATCATTCCAACTTCTTTAACGCAGCATGGGGAACCTCTTGTAGCATGCATGGGTTTTCCTGCATGTGGCTTCTTGTTGTGGGTCAGAGTGGCTGGGTTTGCATCTTGCAGCTGGAAGTTAAAGGGAGCAAACAGCCACCTTGTCCCTCAGAGAGGCACTTGGTTGTGTTCTATGTGACAGACCAAGCATGAATACCGTGGAAGGAAAGAAGATAACAATCATCTCTACAATGTAAGATCCGTGCCAGAGTTTCTTCTCCCTCCCACAAGACACAGTCCTCTACAAACTTCACCAATGTGGGCCCTTCCTATGGGCTGCGGTTCTCATGAACTGGCCCAGCCTGGGGTCCCTCCCGCAGGCGCAGCCCCCCAGGCCCAAGGGGGTCCCCAGCCCTGCCCCAGCCCGGGTTCCTCTGCCCATGGGCCACCAGCCCTGCCCGGAGCTGCCCCAGCATGGGCTGCCCGTGGGTCACAGCCCCCTGTGGGCACCCCCTGCCCCAGGGGGTCCCTGCTGGGCTGCGGGTGAGGGTCTGCTCCCCTGGGGGCTCCATGGGCTGGGGCCACCATGGCACCCCTGGCACCACGGGCTGCCGGGGAGCCTCTGCCCCGGCACCAGGAACCCCTCCTGCCTGCCCTGGGGGGCTGCAGGGCTGCTGCTCCCACATATTCTCACTCCTCCCTCCAACTGCTATTGCTGTTGCACAGGGTTTTTTCCCTGCTTAAATACGTTGTCCCAGAGGCACTGCCACCATTGCTGATGGGCTCAGCCTTGGCCAGCATTGGGTCCATCTTGGAGCCGGTGGTATTGGCTCTGTCAGACGTGGCAGAAGCTTCTAGCAGCTTCTCACAGTAGCCACCCATGTAGCCCTCCTGCTTCCAAAACCTTGCCAACGCAAACCCAATGTACATAGCCTTTGGTCAAATGGCTAAATTTCTTGGTTCTAGTGTCAACAATAACTTTGTTATTTTGCTGGAGATGTGGGAAATACCAGTTAGATTTGTCACGATGCCAGTACCCAGTTGTCTTGTCCTGGTGCTGTGGCACGTCACTAGTACACTGGCTGGAAAACTGAAGCCGCAGTTCAATGTGGTCTGGTCCGGTGGAATGTCCACAGTCGTGGCGCGTGTCGTTACACCCCTGGAGAGCTATCAGTGAAACCCCAAAGTGCTCTGGTGATTCCAGAGTAAAACTTGGCACTGAAAACAGAAACCCAGGCGGGTGCTGTAACCAAATTTTCTTTGCTGTTTTCAAAGCTGGGGTTTTCCTGGGAGGTATTTTTGCTAATTGCTAATAACAGTGTTGCCATTGTTTTTAAGTGTCTGTGAGTATGGAAGATAGGCAAACGTTTCTGAAAGACTGGGCAAGAGTTATGAATGCAAATAAACATCCTTTTGAGATCGTAAGCCGGCACTGATAGCAGCTAATACTGTGATATTACAGGCAGTGCTGTGGTCCTAGAAGGCTGTGATGTTTTGCATGTAGCAGTCAGTTTTCTGCTTTTCCAGGGTATTGTTTGTTTTTACATCTCTAGGATACGCCATGAGGTCTGTACCATTTTGTTTTGCTTTTTAAACACTCAAATGATGGTACCTTTTTAGAGGATGTTCTCTGGAGAGATGCTCAGGATAGTGATGGAAGCTGTCAAACAGTGAAAGCTTTTAAAAGTGTTTTTGGGTTTTTTTAATAACAAGCTTGATGTGGTAAGAGGAAGGATGGGATGACTGGACTTAAGACTTGCCTCCTTGCAGGTAGGAATTTGAGGGTCTTTGAGGCATTCAGACTTGTGAAGAATCGGTTTAAGGGCAGCGATAAGATAGAAAACCTTCTGGTTTAGGCAGTCTGGATAAAGGTGCAGGGATAACATAAATTACGACACATTTGCAAATCTGTTCTGTTTGTAGGAAACAAGGAGTGTAGGCTTTTTTCCTGGAAGATGTCATTGAAAGAAAGCTGTGATTTCCTGGGCAACATCAGTGCTTTTTTTTCCCCACTCTAGTGATCTCAGGGCAGGGATTGATGGGCCCCTCTTCTTTAACGAGTTTTCTAAATTGATTTCATCATTGCTTTTTGTCACTTTTGTAGAACTAACATGGAAATGACAAAAAAAAAGTCCGGCTGACACACCCGAACACGAGGTATTAAAGTTGGTAGAACCAAGTATCATCAGCAGCCATAATTGACAAATAATACCCCTCATAAATACTGCCAGTCTTTTCAATTAGTTTTCATCTCAAATTCAGGATGCAAAATGATGGCCTGTCAACTGACAATGGATGACAAAAATTAATAAATTGTCTTCTAAATAGTATGGACACTTAAGAAAAATTGGGCAGCCAATTTAGCACAGCATGAACCGGGGGGAACCTTTTGTACTGTTGCCTTGCCACTAATGTTGTCTGGGTCTTTATTAATGGTGCTTGGCTGCTGCTGACAGTTTTGTTGCTACTGGCAACTTTCTTCATTAAAATTAAAGCCAGCGTCAAATCCCATTAGCCGCACTCTGGGTACCTTGCATTTTTATTTATTTTTATTTTTTTTTGTCTTTACAAACACGTTCTTTATCTATAGAAAGTTGGAAAAGGTGGTTAAAAATTAGTCTTTCGTCTTGTCTGTGGCTGATTAGTTAACTAAATAACGGATTATATTTTTTTTGAGGGAGATTGTCTCCAACATCTTATAACATGTCTAGTCTACAGCAAAGTAACTGCACAGAGAAATCCATAAATGATCTTTATAAATTATCTTTTCTGAACATAGTGTTCTTCTGTATCGCCTGCAAGCTAGTTGGTTCTCGGATACTCTCTCATAAAACAGTAATAGTCTCTGGAGGAGCGCAGCTCGCTTGTATGGTGTTCTTCTGTTGCCTCTTCAACTAAAATATTAATGATGTTGCATATATGCTTAAAACTGAGTGATCAACATGTGTGAAAGACTACTTTTGTAGGGAAAATATGCTCTGTGTCTTTACATGATTTTTGGGAGGAGCGAATATCTTTGTTTCTGGCAACATCTTTTGGTTTTCTGCTTTAAATTTGTGGATTGACTCCTTCAGATGCAAGTCTTCCTTTGTAGAAATATGTAGCGCTGGATAACAGCCTTTGCTATACCTGCTGTCTCTATTGAGTACTTTTAAATGTTGAAATGCTGAGTGACCAGTGCATGAAGTTACGTGAGGTATGTCAAAGCAGCCCAGACTCTGTATTAGAGACCACACGTAAAGAGGTGACCCTGACTTAAAGGCTTCACATGGAAAAATCTGAAACTACCAGAAACATCTCTCAGACTTGCTGCCAGAAATGCCTGAAGCAGACCATGGTCTAGCCATGTGCTTCTACTAATGGGGTACTTTTTAGGGAGCATCGCACTTTGCCGCTGCCTTGTACACCAGCTATTTCTAGGGGCAGACATTTCCAAGAGAATTTAGTCACTGCCACCTTCATTACAGCATCTTCTGTTAATTGTACTCCTCTGGCTTTGTGGGCCAGACTGCCCTAGATAGCGTCGTGTAACGTGCCTTTTCCTGACATCGTTTGGGTGTGAGCCGGTGATCCAAAAATGTGTCATCTGCTTCCTGATCCTAGGTGGAAATGCCTTGTGAAATGCAAAGTACAACTTGGGTTTACATCTGTGTGGTGGGTTGGGTTTACATGCTGGCACGTGCTTGGGAGTGGGTAGAGAGGTAGGATGACGTTTCCGTTGACACCTTATTTTTGCTCTTACAGTGATCAATATGTCTTTTGATTCACAAAGTAGGAAGTGAGATGGTTCGTCTCGTGTCCAGGCTTTGAAGCAGCAGCACCGTGAAACTGTGGGTAAACCCAGGCTGAAGTGTAAGGGAGCGCCGATGGGTTCGTTGCAGAAAACCAACAAATGGCACCACATGCTAATATCTTCCGATGCGCTATTTTCCTATCGGTATAAATAGAGCGAGCGCTGTATATGAAACACCATTTAAACGTTCGCTTAAATGGTTATGTTTGGGAATTATTTATATGGTAAGTGAAAAACAATTAACAGTTTAAATGGTCTTTTAAACTGATGCACTTACAGCAATTTTTTGACTAAAATGCGTGCTGCGTGGCTCAAATCTGAATTTCAATTCAGCTGAAATGTAGATTAAGTGACCCTATCGTTCTCAAGAATGGATACTTTATAGAAAGAAAATAAACTGGTGACATTGAATTAGCATCCGTCTATTAAATCCTAGTCGCGCCTTAGCTTTTCTGCTAAATCTTCTTGGTTTAAAAAATAAAAGAAAAAAGGTGTCAGTAGTTAATTGTTGACTGAAGCTTAATATCTGTTGAAGCAAATGAGCCATGAAATATACTACATAGGAAGTATTGTTTCTGGAGTGATTTTAACATTAAAACAATATAACAATTTTTAATTTGCTGACACAACATGCAGAATCCTTTATTTTGCAGTTGCACTGATTAATGCTAAGCTTAGTAAGTGGGGGAGAGGAGGAGTGTACGCTGTATATAAGGCAAAGCAGGCCCAGACAAAACAAAACTAGCCTTTTTTTTCTCGGAAGTACTGTTTGGAGCAATACTAAATAAATTTTGGGTTGTCTCTGGTTATTATTTCAGGAATCCTAATAATAATGTGGAGGTACCTTGTGGAATCTTCAAATATATAGTATAGGTTAAGCAAGTGAAGAGGTTTCAGCAACGTTGAAAACAAGTTTGTGCTGAAGAGAGGTGCCATCCTCCTCCTCCTCTGACCTTGCTGGTGCTGTGGGTTGCTGCTGGAACTGGGGAGGTTCTTTTCCTCTCGACGAGATGTTGAGTTGGTCTTTGATGAAAGGTGAAAACCCACAGACCCTTGTTTTCTGTCTGCTGATCAGCAGAAGTCATCTAAGGTAGTCTACGTCTGGTTTTGTTGTGGGAAATTTTATAGCCAGTCAAATGCATTTCTTCTTTCAAAGCACCCAATAGTGTGAGTCAAGTCCTTGACCAGCGCTAGAAGATTTTTGGGTGAATTAGCTACGTATTTTTATATATTTCAAACTGAAGCCAGAATGATTTTGATTTCAGATGATGAAGTACAGGTAGATTGATCAGCACAATTTGCTTGCAAGAGGAAAAAAAAAAAAGACAAATGTGTGTTTACTGAAAAGGATTATTTAAAAAGATGCCTCTCTGCTGTCCCTGGTAGATAAATCATCAGGTTTATAAACAGTCTGTTTAGCTCGGTGTCTACTCAGATGTCAGGCAAGTAGCGAAGGGATGTGGTCATAACTGTCACTTTATACCGTTGCCTGTTTGTGTCTGGGCATGTTCTACATTTATCTCGATGTTTTCGTCACGTTTAAGGTGAAATGGAGAGCACAAGCCCTTCAGTGCGTTGGCTCAGATGTAGGCTGTAGTTGGCAGTTCGTCATGCCCAGGATGGGCTCTGGTCTTCAGAGTGTACATTACATCCCAGGTGTCACAAGATGGTGGCTTTGCTCTTCCTCCTGTCCTCTTGGAACAGCATGTGGCCTCTGTGTAACCAGCTTGGACACCATCTTGGCATGGAGTAGGGTAGTGTCTACAGTTTTTGTCGCTTCGCAAAACATAAAATACTGTACCAGAGAGTCTGTTCTAAGGAAAACAAAGCGTATGTTTGTTACAACTATGTTAAAATGTCCTTTCCAAAGCAATCCTTGTTGTAACGATCGCGTAATACAAGAAATATGGTTATGACGAAATGGGCTTTCTCATTTTCTGCAGCTTTTTTAAAGAATACGAAACATGATTTTATGAACTTCAGGGAACAGTATCTAGTTTAAACCCAGTTCTTTCATGTTTGAGTCAGCCATTGTAATGGGTAACCCTTTTTAGCCCGTTAACATCACCTTCTGTTAACTTGCAGAGCTGCAGGTATGTGAATGCCTTTGGTGAGGTATAAAGCATTTCTAAACACATTTCTTGAGACAGACATAGCACTTGTGCTTGGTTCAGAGAGAGATCACGACTGCTGCTTCTTGACTGTGGAACTTTTGGGCAGTTGGCATGCAGGGACATGGACACGTCTTCCCTCAAAATCCATCTGTGTGTAGCACTTGGTGCCAGGCCAGCCAGATAACGTGCCTGGTGCGCACGGTCCTTTCACTCGCTGAATTTGAGAGTTATGGGTACGTTTTGTGATGTTTCAGTAGCTGAAGCAGCTCTGTGTCTGGAAGATGCTAATTCAATATGTACAATTTCACTTAGCAGGTAAGGTGAGTCGGTTAAAGGGACTGTAGGAATGTTTTCTAATTAGGTTCCTTATTATTTTTTCTGCTATAATGATGAGAGGGTACTAGTTGCCCAACATACGTTAACTGCATCTCTGAAGGATTGTCATCTTCATTTCTATTCCTGTGAGTGAATAGGACATCTCGGGTATATAAACAGTAGGACAAGTCAGGGCATGCAATTACTGCTTCTGTATGTGTGTGTGCCTACACACAGGTATTTATTTATGTATTTATTTATTTATTTGTTCTTGGTCTTAGGAGAGATCTGAGGAAAGGGAAGGGGGTGGGTGGAAGGAAGAGTGCTGGAGCATCTTTGCAGTGTTCAACCAGTTCGGTGTGTCCTGTGAGGCTGGTCACATCGCGAAGCGGTTCAGGGATTGTTGCTACCTATCCAGCGAGAATATGTAGTGGGGTGATTGATGCTGACGATCCTGCGGCCAGAGGACAAGATGTAGAAGTAAAGAAAGATGAGGCAATTGGGAAATACTGTTAACCAGAATAACAAAGAAGGCACCCTTCTACCATAGAAGAATAAAAAAAGATATTTCTTGTCTTACACATACAAAAGTTTAAAGACCAGCGATACAACTGTTCAGCAGAATTATTTTTTAATGCAGGACACTCCTTTTGATTAAAAAATAATAATAAAAAAAATTTAAAATCCCATTATGGTGCAGAGTTTCTGAGGGTTGTTCATGAAGACCTTTTTAGTCCCAAAATTTCACAACATGAAGTGTGAATCCTTTCTGCACAATAATACGGAACACAGTATTTTATTTTTTTAAAAAAAGGAACACGCACACTTTTTTTTTTCCTGATAGTGTTCTTGGTTTTGTTATTCAGTAGATGCTGTATTAAATTGGATTTTGTGTCCATCATTATTAAAATGTGAAGTGTGTCGGTCACAAAGCATACATTTCAGGGCAGTTAGCTGAATAATTCTTTTCTTTATTATCCCAAATTACTGCTGAGCTCTGGAGAGGTGAGCAGTTTAGCCAATTATTGCCATTTGAGCTGGATTTGTGGGTGATTAGCTCCTGGTCGAATTCAGTCCTGGCAAGGGCTTTGAAGCCTTCGCTTGTGTGATTTTCACAGCAGTGAGGTAGGAATAGACGCGGCTAATGACAGGAAGGTCGCGTGGGTTATGTGACCTGTGAGGGGGGGGCTCGGGTTTAGCAAATAGGGCATCCACAATAACAAGTGTGTCACTAACCCCGCCATGCATAATCGGAGTTTTATAGGATTGTTGGAGATGCTGACAGCTCAATTAAAGTGTAACCCTTTGTACCATACACCCTGGCAGAATGACAGAAATATTACCAACAAAAAAGGGAGGGGGCCACAAGGGAACTGGTTAAAGATCCAGTATTCTTTTTCTTTCCCCCCTTCATCGGAGCCTGCACAGAACAAGCTGCAAAAAGCATCCATTTGTGAAATAATAGGTTGTCCGGGGGAGGGGTATGGTGCCAAACATGGCTACAAAAAAAAAAAAAAAAAAAGCTGCTCTTAAGTGGTCTTCCTGATGTTTCTATGGAAACACTATAGTATCAGGAAAGAAAGTTAAAATTGGGTTTTAAGCTTTTCATGGCTTTTCTCCCATGAACACCCACCCCCCCACCCCCAAATCCCTTCCTTATATAAAATATGATAAAGAGAATTTCAGGGAACGGAGCACTACTGTAACAAAAGCTGTAATGTCTACGCAGAAGTAGTGATGTCTACATGATGATTCCTATTTTTATATCGCACCCCACACACAATGCCTAGTTTGTTTCTTAAGGGAAATAAACGTTTTGTTACTTTTTTCATGCCTGACCCTACTGCCACTTCCACTGCCGTGGATGTTTCCACTCTTAGAGCCTTTTCCAAATAAACCATGCCACGGCGTCATGTTTGCTTGCACCGAACCAGGTTCCCAACCTTGTTTTTCCTTTTAATTTTAGTCTAAGTAGCAAGTGTTTCACCAAGCTGATTGGCGTGGATGCTAACTTCGTTTGTGGCCGGCATAGTTAAAGCGCAGGGCATGATGCTGGAGCCGCAGCAAGAGGTAAGAGTTCAAACGGAGCCGATCGCTGCCGGCTCCTCTGCTGCTGACTTAGACCCCTTGGCATCAGCCGTCTGGTTTCTCTGACACTAAGATAATGATTTGCATCGCAGTGCATTTCACATTAGCACTGACGATGGTGTCAGGGAAACCACAACTGCCAATGCCAAGGGGTTAATAAACCAACTACTTGAGATTATTAAGGACTGTGATGATTTTATATTTTTTTAACAGTCCAGGGTAAGTGGAACAAACCTCGGAAGGCAACCGAGCAGAAGCTACTGTAAGGCAGAAAAATATTGTGACTTGCTGGGTGCTGTGCCTCATTCAGAGTGGTAGACTGGGTTTAGAGCGAGAGATGTGCTGTCCTTTTAAATACGTAATTGCATTTTGTAACACACTTCAATATTAAACTCTGTAGAAAGGACATATAGGTAACTGTAGAGTATGCAACGTGCTATTGATTTTATGAAGTCTAATTTTAGAAATAATCATAAACTAGGGCTAACAGAAGAGCGCCCCTTTCACAAAGCTGTCAATTGAAGGAGAACTCAAGAAGTCTCCTACTTTGCTGAGCGTCTCTGGCCTTCAGCTGTGGGTACCACGTTGCCTTTTGATGTGCCTGTTTTGGGGATCCAGAGTATTATCCTGGCTGTTGTGCAGATGGCTGCAGCTTTGAACTTGGGATGCTGTACCAGAGCGATGTGTTTATTGCTCCGTCTGGATACTGCAGCAGGGCTGGGTCTTTAGCTTTCCATTCAGATCCTTCTTCGGGCACCAGGATGACTGCTCTTGCATGATCATATTTTTGCCCTTTAAGAAAGTTGACCGTTAGGTGGGTGAAGGTGAACGTGCCAGGTGATGTTGGCTTGCTGCTCTCTACTCCCCAGTTGCGGTGCAGTTGCCTCTTCTCGACCACATTGTGCTTGTTAGTAGGTTCCTATGCTCAGCAATATCTTTGAGGAATCCTTGTCCATGCAATGTTGGATGTACATGGCATACCTTTTAAAAAAAACCTGCAGCTGTAAGCTGGGGAGTTGTGAAATTTTCCCCTAAAATTATTTGCTGCGTATCAGAGGAACTTTTATACTACCCACAGTTGGCAGAAATGGTCAAAATCCGGAGGCTGAACGGTTGGAACCATATTAAAAATAAAAATGCAGCAACAGTGAGCACTAAGTTTGTTCTTCCCATTTACCATGTCTTTAGTGCTGAGGTTCCTTGCAGGGATTTGGTAGCCTTTCTTCCTTGGAGGTGGCAACCTTCATTGCTGGGTGCTACAACGAACTGGAAGACTTGTTTAACCAGCACTGGGTTGTTGGGGTTTTTTGTAAATCTGATGGTTTTTTACTAGCTTGTGTGCAGAGAGCTTGGAAAATAATGGGTTGCAGGTTGATTGTCCTTCAAGTTTCAGCAAAGCGGTTATCTTTTGCTCCAAGTCAGATCTTAGATCCTCTCTTTGTCTCCAGATGGAAACAGTGGCTGGTCAGCCTCAGCATTAGGTGGCTGTGTGTGGTGGGATTACCTGCAGCGCTGAGTTTTATTTGGTTTAGGGAGCGTTAGAAGAGAATTGGGTTCAGTGTTCCAATTGCATTGTCTCATAAAGCTGGCATATAACATAAATTTGCGTAGTTTCTTCAATGGAGAAGCGTCTTTGAATCTGTAGCAAAACTCTGTTGCTGCTGTAGTGCCACTTTTTAAGGAAGGGGGGGGGGGGGTGTCTCATGTGTGTGGCTGCAGTAAGAATATATGGGGTCCTTCAGGGGTTTTTTTGCAACGTTATTGTTGGATACTGAAGTCTGAGGACATTTGAGGTGTCCCGGTTTCAGATCTCTTTAGAGGCACTCCACTTTCTCGTAGCCTTTGCTTGGTGGTTCAGGTCGTCCCCAGTTGTGCCCTGTAAGAGCTGTTTACTACAGGTTTCCAACTGTAAAACTTAAACAGCTTCATAGCTGATTGACCAAAAGACCAAGCAGCATTCCCTTAAATTCCTGGAAAAAAAGGCTTTAGTTTGGGAAATGAAGAAAACAGGTTTGTATGGAAGGATTCCAAATACATTGGGCATCTTCAGCATTTTATTCCTGGGAGGATTAGTTGCATTCTCCGGTGTCTGCTCAAATTAATTGTTGAAGAGAGCGCAGTGACTACCATAAGCTTCCTATAGCAAGCAGGCATTGTTTGTAGGGAAATAGTTTGAGCTGGTGCCTGCCGTATCTGGAAGAATGGACTTTAAGACTAGAAACCTGTTACAGTTAAATATTCCAGAAGCAAAAAATATCAGTTAAGAATTAATCTCTTGCTTGTTATTAGGACAAGCTAGACTAGTCCCAGTGCTGCTGGCCAGACTGCCCTACCTAGAGTTGGCTAGTCATGCAAACCTGTGGGATTTACCGGTGTTTGTTCACTGTGCTAATAGGTTTCAAGGAAGCGGATGTTTTATTGACCAAAATTTGTATGTAACAGTTAGTTTGTGATCTTGAATATGAATGGTTGCTTTTGCAGTTATTTGAAGGTGGATGTTTCTGGCAAGCACAAGTTGTTCTTTTGTGAACAGGATGCAAATGAGAGTTGCAGAAAAATCATCGCACTGCTAGCTGCTAATCATAGTTGTGAGAACTAAAGAAAATTAAGAATTTATGCTGTTAATGATTAAGTGCAAGATTACATATTTCATTCTGTCAAAACAGTGCCAGGGTAACAGTATTGAGGGTGGGGGGTGAATAGGGGGGAAGCTTGTGTGATGCCAGTACGTCAGCTGTGGCAGTGCTGTAAACTTCTGAAAGAAAATAGAAAGAAAAGTACCATTTTTTCCTTTTCCAGAAGGTCCAGCCTTGGCTATGCTGACTTTGAGGGCTCTAACGTTTTTACTTGGCATGCCAAGAAAAGTCAAATGTACCAAATAATTAAACCAAACGAAGAAAAAAAACCCAAACAAAAACTAAGAAAAAACCTGAAGTGCTACAGTTAGAGCAAAAGCAGTAAGAAGTGCGGTCAGTTAATCTGCAATCACTGGTATTGCCCTGTTTGTGAAACGCTTTGTATCTGATAGCCCCTGGAAAATCCAAAAATACATGGGACAGTGAGAAAATTAAAATGGAGCACAACAGGGCATGCAAACTATGTTGTTCCACACGCTGTGTTAAATCTGTGGGCCAGGCAGTGGCTGTAGACACCTCTTGATGATCAGTGTGTGCGTTTTGGTGACACTTATTTGTGGGAAGTTTGTAAGTCTGTTCTACCATCTGTCTGGCCTGTCTGAAGAATGAGGGCGGCTCACCTACCAGCATCTTCGATGCAGTATTCAAGAACTTCAAGAGGTCACTTTTTTAAATGCTGATCATTTGCTGCTTAAAACCTGAAATATTTCCTTTAAAAAAGCCTTGTAATTGTTTCACCATTTGTCTTCATTTGTTGTTTAAGCAAGCAAGGTTTGTAACTCACGGGAAGGTAATCTGGAGCAGCAAGATTTAGCCGCTTACTGCGTATTCAGATGAACTGTGTATGTTGTGCATAGTGGTCCCTTGACGAGTGTTGGGTGGTTTTCTTTTTTTTTTTTACCTGAAGTCCAATCAATCCTACACTGGCGGCTTTTCATTAGCTGCTCCTGCTCTCATGGTAATGATCGGGATGCGGAGCCTGATGGCAGTCTAACTTCTCCTGGTGCCCTGAAGCTCAACAGCGTAAGCTGATTGACTCAGTTAGGGCCCCAGTCTCTAACAGCAAATGCAATCAATAAATCTTTGTTGGTAAATAATTGCTATTGAACAGAGTTTTAATATAAATTTATGAGTGGTGTTTTATCACAGCTTGAGGCTACAGCAAGCCACTGAGTGATGGATTTCAGATAACACTTACATTCATTACATTAACTTTGTAAGTTATTTAAAGCTTGTACACTTAACATTGCTTTTGGCTTGCAATGACCTCCTGGGACTAGACGTAGCATACACATTACTAATAAAGAGCTTGCAGTACGTACAGACGGTTCCTCTGTTTGCTTTGTACGGTGACGCAGTTCCTGGAGCAAAACCCAAGAAGTGAAGTTCGTGCACTCCGGTTGAAGTCTTTTTCCTGTGGCTCATTAAAAGTACAAGCCAGCAGAGTCTGGTAGGAGAAGCGTTCCTGTGCTAGATGCAGAATTGCCATTTTCGAAGGAAAGTGGTAAAAAATTTAATTTGAAGTGTGAAATGCTTCTCAGTTTGTGAGGAAATCGGAGGTGTTACATTCTTAGTGTTGAATCTGGAGGCTTTGGATCAGCTACACCAGACTGCAGGGCTAAAGTTGTAGATGGAAGGCTGTAACAAATTGAAGATTTCGTATAAATTAGGAAAGTTAATGTTTATCTGATCAATAGTAATTTGAGGCAGAGGTTATTGTGACAAAAAAAAAAACCCAAACAAACAACCAAAACAAAAAAAAAAAAAAAAAAGAGAGAGAGAGAAATCAGTGTTTTGAAGTAGGAGATGGTTTAGAGTCTTAGAGACTTAGATTTACTTGGAGACTAAATGTGATTTTTCTGATGTGCTGTGTATGCGCAGGGCCCTGTTTGGCTGTGACTGGAGACGCGGCCAAGCTACCTCCAAATTGTCTCGGAGGTACCAAAGGTCAGCGGCAGCCCGTGTATCTCACTTCCTCAGCAGAGTATCTGATGTGACTTAAATGTAGACGTAACGTGACTGCAGTGAAGGGCTTTTTCTTGTTTCTTTAAGTAATGTTTCTTGTCAGATCAGGGCCATTTTATTTTTTTTTAAAATAAGTTTAGTTAATGTTTAGTTAAGGGCATTTATTACCGGTTTGAACTCCGGTATTAAGAGCATTTCTCCAGACCATTCTATAAAATTACCACAGACAAAGTGGTGGTCTCTGGCCTTGAGGAAAAAAAAGTGTGGTTTATATGGGCTTGTCTGCTTCGTAATGCTTTAAGTTAGCTCCTTGTATTCAGAGCAGTTTCCTCTGCAGGTACTAGAAGATATTTTTAATCCTCACATAATTAGAAAAAATGTATTTTTTTTGCCAAGGTAGTGCCTAAAGAAAATTGAATGGGAAGTCTAGTTTGTTAGTAAGGCACTAATAGGTGCATCATCCGTGTTTATGTTGAGGTATTGTGGGGTTGTTTTTACATGAAAGCACAGAATTCCACTTTAAAAGCAAGGTGAAACCTCATTTTGCATAACTTTCTTCACTTAGATCCAAAACTAGAATTTGATAATTCACACCTAGATAGTAGCAATACTTCTATATATTAAAATTCACAAAAGTGGTAGACTTTTACGGCTTACTGAGTTTATAATTGGCATTAATTGAGTAATGACATGTTTTCTGTATAGCAAAGGGATAGTTAAAAAGGTGCGAAATACATGGATTTTACTTTCTTTAAAACCTCAAAAAAAAAAAAAAAAAAAAGCAAGGGGGTTGGGGGAGGGGGAATCACCATTGTGATCCTTACAGCTTTTTCCCCATTAAAAGGTCTGGAGAACAAACCCGTGCAGGGAAACGGTAATTTTTGATCCCCACAGCACAGCAATAACTAGAATTGGGTCCCCCTAAGCAGGAGCAAACGTGCTGCAGGTGAGGTATGAAAGATTGGAAAGGTGAAGCGACAGATCACCTACTATAGACAAACATACAAGTCAAAGGCAGAAATAAGCTTTCATTTTTTAATAGAAGAAAACAACGTCTCTAACCACTAGAAGACGATAATTGGGATGTGTGACTCGCGCTCACAGAACCTTTTGTAAGAAAGCGTTTCAGAAACCCTGTTCGCTCTTGTAAAAGTTTGAGTCGTAGCAAGGAACGGCACACACACAAAAAAAGAAATCTGACCCCCAGACAGTCAGAAAGTTCGGAGTTTGTACCACTGTGTAATTCAGTCACCCAACACAAGCTTTTCTTTAAGGTCCCATCCACAGATTGCTTTGAGTTGTGAAGGGGTTTTCTCTGAAGTTTTATTCAAAGTGTGTGGCCAGGAACAGGCAGTTGTGAACTTGGGATCACCTTGGAGCCTGCAGAAGGAGAGAGCCATTAGCTCATACGGGTTGTGGCGAGGGACGTCAGCTGGAAGTTGTGACATCTGGAATTTGCCTGGCTCTGGAGGACTTGTTCTGCAAACTGCCCCTTGTCCTCTCGTGGCTTTGGGGTTGGGGCTGCAGAGAGATCGCTTTGTAAAGGTGCGTGAACGGGAATTAATGGGAAAACAGGTAGCATAACTTCCTCTCACAGTTGTAACCCACTTCAACAAATACAGCTCTGTGGGAGCTGGAAGCACCATGCTTGATAGTACGTCTTTCTGTGCTCTGTTTTCCCACGTTTGTCACTTTCATGGAAAATGAAAATGGAAGAACTCATGGGGATTAGAAAACTGAAGTTTTGCTTCCTGGTTATGATTTAATGAAATGAATGTAAGTGTCCACTTCTGTTGGAACTTGACCTGTGGAACTAGTGAGTCCCTGTGGTAGGTGCTACACGTAGTGCCTCCACCGGGACATTTCAGGAAGACTTTCAATAACCAAAGTACTGTACGAATTTATTAGGAACTGCCTTCTGACTTCGTTTCGGAAATAAAAATTTCCTAGGGAAGTGTATTTCTAAAGCATGGCTTGATTTACCACTTCAGCGTGCTACAGCATGTTCTATTTTGCTTTTCTAAGTGACTTTCTATTTTTAAGCTTAGAACAGGTTAATCCGCAGTAGTAGTCCTTGTCCATTTGAACACAATGATGACTTTTTATCTCAACTGTTGCTTGTTAGCATTCATCGCTGATGTTTAGGTTGAATACGATTTGTGGAAAGGTGACTCACCTTGCCCACCTCCTTTGCTCTCTGATCACACCTCTTTCATTAAATTATCCAGAATTTGTGGGAAAAACTTTGTATTTGCCCTGTTTCCATTTTGTTGCTCTTGCCTCAAATTGGGGTCTGTTTTGCTGGAATGAATAGCTAGGAGGATTTCCACTGCGATGTCACCTTATTGTGAAGGGAATGAGAACGTCAGTGTGTGCTTTTCCCGGCTCGTGAAGAGGCTGAGCCTGGGCAAAAGGGAATCCCCAGGAGCACACTGAAGGGAGCACAAGTCACACAGTAGAATCCTCGCTCAACCTGGGGTTCACTGTCTCTTTTAGAGGGACAGGAAACGCACGGAGCGTGATGTCTTTGTCAGCTGGGAGTGCATATGGGTAACCTTATTCTGTGTCACATTAAAACGTGCCTTCCTGAGGCATGGAGTTCAGTGCAAAAGGGTTTTCTCTACCTGTTGGACAAAGCCAGTCCTGATAGTCTTTTCTGTTTACATGACTTGCTTTATGAAAGCCACGCTCAGAGCTTTTCCTCCGAAATTGCAAACGCTGAAGCTGCCTATGGAGAAAACGTGCATCATGAGAGAAGCAGGGGAAAATGAGTAACTGGCAGGAGATAGCATAACTAAAACCATTGGCAATTATATTTATCTTTTTCTGTGTCTTAAATAATGATGCACTGGCAAAAGAGAGTTTAATCTTTTCTCCTTTTTTCCTCTAATAGGGTACGCTGCTAAAGCGAAGTGGCAAGTCGTTGAATAAAGAGTGGAAGAAGAAATATGTGACATTGTGCGACAACGGTGTGCTGACCTACCATCCTAGTTTGCATGTAAGTACACTGTGCTCTCTGAATGTTCAGCAGCGTTAGGCCCCCAAAAGCACTGTTAGCAAGTTCATCCAGATGTGCTTTTGTTGAGCCCTGTTTGGTGGAGGAGCTTCCTTTTCTCTTTTCATTCCCCTTCCTCCCAAAAAGGCATCATCTGAAATAAAATTCACTGGTGCACATCTGAGTACAGTCAGATTCCTTTGAATCCCCTGGAACTGAGGTTCCCTTGCATCTCAAGAGGCCGCTGAAATGGGTTAAGCCTTTGTTTTGTGCTGATGGTTTTATGGATTTGTTGTCAATCCTGGGTTTAAAATACAGAAGCATTTTATAAGAAAAAGTGTCTTAGATGTAGTAAAGAGCGAGGAAAGGTTCTGGTATTTGTTGTGCAGTGGTTATGGTTCGTTCACAAGTAATTCTGAATAGCCTTTGGAAAGCGGCATAGCTATTAAAATACGTGCCATAAAACTGCTTCGTGTTAAGGCGTCTGTCGTTGCCTCTGCCCAAGGATCCCGTCTGTCCCTCTCAGTGTGTGTGGCACAATCCCTAGGTATGGGTTTGCATGTGGAAGGAGCACAGTGATGCCACTCGGAACTAGCCACCCCATCTGCCCTGGCCATGCCAGCAGGAGGAAAGGTGAGATTTGTCAGAGCTCATGCCATGCCAGAGCAGTTCAGAAGACAGAGCTGATGTGGAGACTCCAGATCTTGAAACTCCCACGGGATTCCTGGCTCTTTTGCTTGCTTTGTAGTACAGGCAACAGTAAAATACAAAAATCGTGGTGTGACCCTCACCAGGACCTTCAGAATCGTATCTGGTCTTACATTTTATCACTGTACCACATGCAAAAATTGGAGGGTGGCCAATTTTAAAATTTTTAGGGCCAGTTGTTTCTAGTCCTGTTGGTTTCATTTTGAGCTCCTGGGCAATTTTTCATTAAGGAGTGAAAACCAAGGTTTCAATCAGATGCGTTTCTGTCGATGTGCTTTGGGGCTTGTAGACCTGCACATGGAACTGGCAGGAAGCTTCTGCTTTACATGGGCGATGTCTGAGGAGCACGGCCACACTGCTGCTCTGCTTGCAGCAGCTTGCTGTTCCCTGGCTGCTGAATATTAGCACTTTCTCTGCTTTGATGCAAGATTTCATAGTATCAGATCCTGCTATAATAATGCTTTGCTATAGTTTCTGATGTTATGTCTGTGATTCTTAAAAACTTTTAAATAAGTTAGATGACAACCAGCTTCAAGGCATTGCTGCTTTCCATCAACAATCTTCTCCCTCAGACGCTGTGTTCTGGAGCAAGGTTTTCACTGTTCCTTTTTGTGTAACTGTACAAGTCCCTCTTTGGCCACTCTTAGTGCATTTAAATTTGGGGAATTCTGCCATCAAGTAGTCCCACAACACGTGAATTGTTTATTGGTGTTGGTCACAGAAGGGAGGCACGGATGCTATGCGTGCCTTTGAGGCAGCCCCCATGGAGCTCCCACAGGAGCTTCCCTTAGATTGTGTTGGCCAACTCTGGGTCACCAAGCAAGGAGGAGGCAAGCTGCCATTGTCTGCGCCCAGGTCCCTTCCTCGCTTTGTGGAAGTGCGCTATTGTTCCTGGTGCTTGCTGTGCACGTGTTAGTTTTTCATTGCCTCTTGCAGACAATAGAGTACTTCTTCTCTGTGGGCTTCCCTGGAGCTGCTTAGCCTCCCTAGAGTGAGAATCCATTGAGATTAGAGGTAATTACTTTGAGATTAGAGGTAAATCCATTGGAGATTAGAGAGAATCCATTTAAAGAAGAAGTAATTACTAGCCTGTAATTGTTTCCCTCTATCCCCCACCGTGCCCCCCCCACACACCCCAAGAAAAAGGTACATGGCTTCTCCGGGTTTCCATGTGCCCAGACCTCCTTGTGTGGATGGGAGAGGTTTGTAACGTACTGCTGCTCCCTTGGCTGTACGTGGGTAGGGAGCGGTGAGGGACCGTGCTCAGCCCCGAGCTGACAAGAAGCCGCCAGGAAAATGTACTTGTTCGGGTGCTTCTTGGGACACCCGTACTGAACCCACTCGCCAGGAGTACCAAGGGTTCTGCTTATTTGTGTTGATGTCTTTCTGTGACATGATTTGTATTCTAAATGATGCTGGCTTAATGCCTTGTTTCTATTGTCTTTAGCCTTCCAAGAGTTGCTGCCACCACTTCTGCTGTATGTTTCCATCCTGTCAATGGACTACTTATTGTCAATTATCTATTGTTAATATACCCTGCAGAGCATTCATCATCCCTCAGGCACTAGTGAGTAGCATTTTCTCTGCCCTGTGCAGACCACAGCGGGAGGAAGAGGTGCTGCCAGACACCTAAAGCCAATTGGACTCCCAGTACTGTTTGTCCAAAGCTTTGCAGGCAGGAAAGTCAGAATTTTCTTCTTGGCTACTGCCAGGGGAATGGATTTTCCAGGAAACAGGACTCCCATCATCTGGTTGGGTTTTGCTAGTTGTTTTTTACCTGGATCTGCTTGTTGCTTGTTGCACTGGAAGGCAAAGAAACTGATCAGTGTTTAGGTGCTTGCATTGATGTTTGGGATAATTTGTTACATTGTTTCAAAAAATAAGGACCAACCTTCCCATTAAATAGCACTGAAGAAAAGCACCTGTTAACCATCTAAAGTCAGTTTCACTTTTGAAAAAACGGACGGTAATCTGTTCTGTTAGTTAGAATTGGGTGATCTGAGGTGTGCAGGTCACTTTGGTGGTACCAGATTTTGCAGTTGTAACTCTGTGAAGCGGAAGGTGGGCTGGCCTCTAGTGGTGGCAGAAAAAGTAAATTTAAGAGATAATTCAGGCTTTCCAGTCTGTGGTATGAGTCAGAACGCAACACCTGCGTTGGAAGAACCTATTATAATTTTTAATGGCTGACAGTGAGCGCTGTATTAAATATTGTTTGAGATGTGGCCAGAAGTGGATGAGTTGTCTCGGTCAGATGCGTTTGGTGGCGGCTGGGGCACGAGGGCAGTGTTTTTAATATAGAGAATGTGTCCGTCTTGCAGAAATTCAGTACTGCCATCCTCCTTGAAAGGACTGGCTACAAAATGAAAGGGTTTTGGGTGGGGAGTGAAAAATCAAATTAGTACCTTTCTTACAGAGGAGGTGTCCCTGGAAGGGTCAGGCCTGTTGGGCAGGGCAGCGTGTTGAAATGACTGCTGTATTGTGCCAGCTAAATGAGTAACTACTAATGCCACCAGGTTGACGTTTGACACAATAGCTAAATTCGTATTCTTTCTTTTCAAGAAAGTAGGGGGAGAGGAAAACGGGGAAAGAAAAATATATGTACATAAGCACCCTACTGTTTCCTGACTTGGTCATGTCAGGTTTTTTTCAAGAGCCTCAAACCTTCCTGTCCCTTGGGATGCTGAGGAGCTATGCCGATAGAAAATGGTGGGGATAATGAGAGAGAACTTTGACCTGCAGGCTTCAAAGTTCACCATAGCTACCTATTCATCTTACATGTCTGGAGTATAGCCGTTGAGTGGATGACTAAAATTCTGGCTGACAAATTCAGTGTCAGCCCTCCCCAAAGGGACCCAGGGGAATTTGTCTAGGCATCTCTTGGCTTTTAATGGTAGAATGCCATGCGCGAGGGCTCCCGAAATGTATTCACCGGAATACCTGCTGGGCAGCGTTACATGCCGCTGCTTCATCTAAGCCTTATCCCGATGAATAGATGATGATGTTTCACCACTGTCTGTCTCGCAGAGGGTTGCCATCATGCCACAGGTCAGTAGATGACAAAGCTTTAGCTGTGGATGTCCATTTTCTCCTCTGGTATCCCCATCGTCATCACTGCCCCTCATTTATGAAAAGAAGGAGAAGAAAAAGAAAAGAAAAAAAAGCTGAAAACAGCTTTTTTTAGGGAAAGGTGCTTCTTTCCCTCTTACATATAATCTGTTCTCGATTTGATTTCACATGAAAGCACAGTGCTGTGGCTGTTTAGGGGAAAGAACAGCATCTTAAAGGCAGGAGAAGGAAGATCTGATGCCCATCTAGAAGACACATGGTCTATAAATCCCAGGTACCTACACAGCAAGGTTGATTTTTACTTGCTGAGGTCTGTATTGCAGTAATGCTGCTCTTTAACCTGGCTCCCATCCTTGCTGGTCTGGTTTGATGACCTGCATTGAGGTGTGGAGGGCTGTAGCGGTGACTGAGGGGAGAAAGCCTATCTTTGTCTCCTTGAAAAGTGTGTGGGTTCACCTGCTTCGCTCAGTTCCACCTTGACAGTAGCCACAGTTTCAACACTCTTCCTTGAAAACAGTGCTGAGCGGATGGCCAGCGTGCGTGAGCTGGCTCGCAGGGAGCATTGGCAGTGTTGTTCTAGCCTCAAAAAAAGTCTTAAAGCAAGATTTCAGCCTGGTAAGGAGTCATATCCGACACTAGGCTAAACTTCGCGCAAGAGCTTCAACAATATATTACACGGACACATCTTGGAAGATGATACAAAACAGACCCAATTTGTGGGCCTGTAAAATCCTTTGTGACTTGGGATGGGGACCCAGACTTTCACTTGAGCTTTCTTTGCTTGGCTGCTTCATCCAGGAAAAGGAGATGTGGTGAGAAATAGGAGGCATTGAAAACACTCCCTGTTGGTATCTGGAGCTGTGGTAGATCCATGCGCTTTTCTCAGGCTCCTTAATACACAGCATTTTTCTTAAAGCTGCAGTTGGCATTTTTGATCCTTACCAGTTCATATGATTTGCCAGAGTGATTTGAACATAGAAAATGTGCTTGCAAATGAAGTGGTCCGTCTCTCCTCTTTTTTCAGAGAACACCGTGCTGGCCGGGCTGCGCGGCATGCTTGCCTGCCCCGTGGGCAGCTCCGGCGGCACAGCCCGGTGTTGCTCTAGCCCAGGCAGCAGCGCTTGCCTTCGCAGTTACGGATAACCACCCACGGCCATCGGTTCGGTTCAGCCTGATTTTCAGGGTTGCATTACCTCAGGCTGTTTAATAGCTCAAAGTGTGTTGTTTGTGTTGCTTTAATAGAAATATTCATGCTCTTGTGTATTTCCAAAATACCATCGTGTATGCCCATGGTTTTTTTCCCCTGTTTTTGCTTCACAGGGAATGTAAAGCTGGAGATGGGCTGGCTCTGGAAACCTTTCTAGCTGGCCTCCCCATGAACAGCTAATCCTCAAGTCAGGCTTTGATAAATACATATTTAAACTGACAGAAGGATGCGTGTATGTTGTTTTTCACCTAAGATGTAGCTGTACCTCCTGAAAGAGCAGTGATCAAAGCAAATGCTACAGAGCAGAAATAAGGCTGTAGTTTGAATGGTGATGAAGATAGATCTGTTTGAAGTGTGTGCAAGTTTTTATTATAGTCATTGCATCCATTAATACACCGAAAACATTGGTTAAGATAGAAAAAATGAATGATAGGAGTAGTGACAAAATATGTGTGTAGTAATTGCTTGTTACAGGTGATGAGTTGATGCCTTATTTTTTCCACTCACCAGAGCTCACACTCTTTCTGGAAGCCTTTTCATCAAAGCCGTGTTCAGAGTGGCATTCTCCTTCCTAACAGTATTGACTTACATTTCCCAGAGCTTTCCTTTCTGAGTTCCAGCATGTTTCACTGTGAATTTACATTGCTCATTGCTTCTAGTGATAACTAGAGGATAACTGACCTTTATGGAAAGAATGAGTGTTAATCATGCTGCTGTAACTTTTTTGGGTAAAGATACCAAAATTAAAATAGATAACCTACAATATTTTAAAAGCAAGAGAGGCTTTTATGAAGTGGTATGGCTGTACAGGTCACTCATTCACTTTATAGCTTCCTGGAAAATTTCATAATTGTCTTAATGATGCAGTGGAGTGGAGATGGGTTTGGGAGAAAAACTTAAAAACGGATAATGAAAATAGAAGCTGAAATGTGTTTGCTGTCCTTAAGTGTGACCTATTGTTTGGGATAGCCGTCAAGGGAAATTATTTCCCCCCCACCTCCCGGGCTTTGTGGCTTCTCATACTAGAAATAGTCTTGCTTGAAAGTGCCGTTGCACCCACTCTGCTGAGTGAAAAGTCAGGTTGCCGTTCCTGATGGTCAGCAAAGCCACCCTGTGAAATACTCCAGATATGTAATCCCAGCTGGTGGGGAAGGAGAGGGAGGCTGATTTATTCACAGTAACTTCTTACAATCACTTCCATGACCTGTTACAGATACTCACAGGTCACCAAATGCAGAAAGGTGAACGTGAAGCATTTTTTGTTTCAAGTCCATGCATTTCAGAGGGCACGACAAGATTTATCACATAGTTAGCATAGGATATTGTAGCAAACACAATACTGCTATTGCAGAGCTGTGCAAACTTGCAGTATGTAGTAGAGACCAGCAAATGCACGTTTCGGTGTCATATATCTACTCGCTCTTCAAAAAGGCAGGGAAAATTTTTGGTATCGGATTGAGTTGCAATTTAAATAGTGAAAGCCAAGCTATTAATTAATCACAGGGTTTTATAAAATTAGAGCTTCCTGTCCAGCAGTGCTAACTGCTGTGGATATAAATGCTTCATAAATTACTCAGGATGGTAAAAAGCTGATATATCTCTTACAGCAGTTCTTGTTACAAAGTCTGAATGAGAAGTGAAGTGCAGACAGAAGAATTTTCTTAAGATTTTATGAAAATGAGTGATCTATTTAAAAAAAAAACCACAACCCAAACCTCCAACATTTTATGAAACTGTTTTTGTGTTGAAAGTGGCGCCCTAACTTCCTCCCCTGCAACACTGATCGAACTGATTAACACCATAGTATAGCTATAGTCAATTCTTTTTATTACTGAAATTTAATGTTCTTGATTCCCAATGTGAATAAAGCAGATTTGAGATGACCTTCTTTTTGTCAGGAGAGAATGCTTTAGGGTGATCAGTGTTTTCCAGAATGTGTTTTCATTGCTGCGTTCTCTTCAGAAAATCACATTTTGTTGCTTTTCTTAAGATTAACTATACATGATGAAGCCGAATGATATTATGCCTGTATTTATATGCGAGAGGGGAGGATGGCTAATTTAACAAGAACATTTGATGAATATATTCCACTGTGGCTCATAACCTGATAGTAGGTCTGCTGCTGAAGTCCTTCCTGGGAAGGGAGGAGAGAGGAGTTGGAGACTTTTGTTTCTTCTTAGGTGTGCCTGTGGCCCCGAATGGAAACCAATCAAGGAGCGATTTATGTTCATTAAGTGCTTGTCAAAACTGAAAAATTTTCTAATCAACAGCAATCTAGCTGAGGCCCCTCAATGGCTGGGAGTGTCGCCTCCACAGTATCGGCTATTTGCCTGTTACAACTCTAGGCTAGAAATCCGCTGATGATTACATTAGGCTAAGCTGCGAAGTAAATGAACCATGTCTTATTTAGGTGCAACTAGCTTCAGTGTAGTCCTGCCCCGCAGGGCACTTTATAGCGTTTTATGGCTTTAAAATTAGTGTAGCTTCCCATTTGCTGCAGGGTGCTGCATGTTATGCCTTTGAACTCAATAAGCAAAGGGAAGGGGGCCTTTTGTTTTTTTCCTCTCCCCCCCACCCCCCTTTTCTTCTTTTTGCAGTTTAGCAATTTTGTTTTGCATCTTTTCCAGACGGCATTTTGCAATAAAAATGTCTGACTGCCATGCAGAGGCACAAAAGTCGAGGCTCCATCCATTTACCGGTCTGCCAGGGGTTTGGGGGCTTTGGTCTCGTTTGCAGGGAAGGGGATGGGGTTTTGTTTGTCGGAAGCAGTTGTTGCTGAGGGGGAACAATAGGTTTTGTGGGTCAAATAGGTCAGCTCGAGAAATTGGAATTGTGTTTCAAAAAATACACCACCCACAGTCTTTAAAATGTCATCCAGAGGTGCAACCGTAAACTTCCCTAATAATTTTTATGTTGCCTTAAATTGGGAAACGCTCTCTCAGCCTCAGCCAGCTAACCCTCGGGAGCGTTTTGTCCGGTTGAACAGTGCGGGGAAACAGCCACGAAATGAAGGTTCCTCAGATGAATTTTCCTCAGAAACTCAGTGTAAAGCAGAGACAGATCTGGGAAGGATCCTGGGCCTGGACCAGTTCCTAGTGCCGGAAAAGCGGGCTCCTTCTGAGAGGTTGTAATAGCTCAAAATGAGAAAAAGTGTGATGCTCTTACTTGCTTACCATTGTAGACATGGAGAAGAGCTGCTCTTGGAGAGTCTGTCTTGTTCGGTACGTTGTGTGTTGGAAAAGGGTGGCGGTGGGACAGGTGCGTGGTGGAAGAAACGCATGGGGAGGGAGGAGGTACGTTTTAAAATGTTGGTGTTATGACACATGGCAATCCTGAGATGAGTGGTTTTGACGAGAGCTTTGAGTCCCATTCACCTAGTGCCGTGATGTAAAAAATGTAACTCCAGTGAAGGGGTTTCTCTCTAGCCACAGGCCAGCTGAGCCCAGCCACGGGAGGCCCAGATTGTTGTTGTCTTCAGCTTGATCCTTCTGTCGTCTTGGTGAGGTTTCTTGGCCAGGAAGACTGGGTTGCAGCATCAGCGGTTTCACTGTGGTCCCAGGACAGAAGCACGGTCCAAAGCAGTTCCCGCAGAAAGAGTCCGGTTCTTCTGCTGCTGCCAGGGCAGAACTGAACCTGCCCGTGTGGGCAGGCTGCGGCAGAAGCCTGGCGGAGTAAAGCAGTTCACCTCTCGTTCTTCATGGGCTTGTCTTCTGTTACCTTGGAAAATATTTTGCAATTGTGCAAATCAAAGAGGAAAGCACCTGCCTTAAGGACCGGGGGATTTGTACTCCTGTTTTTGCATGCAAGCAGCTATGCAAAAAAAGCATGGGGGATTTAGCTGTCAGGGTACTAAGTGATAAATATTATATTCAGTAACTCAGCGTTCATAACACATTTTCTTGCTTAATGCACTGATAATGAAATACTATGTTTTTGAAATACAACCTAGGTAGCAGAAAGGCATTTTTCTGCGTGTACATGGCAAGGATGACCGTCTCTTATATTAGTGACATTTGAAAATCCTCAAGCTCCATCACGTTTTTGATACCCACGGTGTTACCTACCTAACATGAGCCACACCTTTCACATAAGGATCATTCTAGGGAGGAACCATGCTGCCACATGCTCAGTGGTCCTTTAGCAAAGGTATTAGAGATAACTGTGATAGGCTTGGATGCTGGGATTTTGAGTCCCAGCTTCATGGAAGCAACAGCCAGCACTTTCTTTGGCCTTTCCTTCAGTCTGATCCATATGTCCTTCCTCCCCTGAACAAAAAAAAGGGGCCAAGCAGGCAGCAGCAGCGCCCAGCATGGCTGTGGGGGAAGAGATGCTTGCCTGTTGTCTTCAGTCTTCCCGGCTGGGAGAAAGTAGGCAGCTAGCTGGAAGTATCACGTAGCCTGGGTGCAGCTTGTGGCCCTTGGTGGAATGTCTTCTCCAGCTCTGAAGGCAATAGAAGTCAGTGCAAGGTACAGCAGCGAGGTTAACACCCCCTGGCATTTGAAAACAGAAGCCCTCTTCTCCCCAAAATAGCAGTGCTTCTTTTTGGTAGGTCTGTTTAGAAAACATCATCATACCCATTTGCATGTCTGAAAAGCTTCTGTTCAGTTAATTGGTTAAATTAATATCTGCTGTTGTAAACGGAGAGCCTGTATTAAGAGCAGAACTAAAGTAATTTTACTTTACGTTATTCTGTGTCATGGCACATCGTTTCTTTCTTACTCAAGGCGATTCATTTTGTGGCACTGTCAAGTAATATTTTGTGTCATCTTCAGTCAATGTGGCTTTTACGATTTTCGCTGATATTTTAACAGTTTATTTAGTCCTCTAGATAATGGTCAATGGCCTTGAGTAGTCAAATTAACACCTCAGCAGCACTATATTTGCGCAAACCGCTAACGGTAACCTCAGGATGAAAAGCAATGAGAATCAATATAGCGAGCGCATTTTTAGGGATTATTGATTGATTGATGCATTCTGGCCTTAACTTGAAGAGGCAGCATTGCCCCACAGCTGACTAAGATTAAGTTGCCAGTTACTGATAACCGCAGGCCATTACCTGCGTAGTATTTCACGAGCTCGGAGATGAGATGGAGACTTTTTATCGTCCTTAGCTGAAGCGTCCGTGGTGTTGGCAGGGTCTGGAATGCCTACCCAACTGCAGGAAAACGGCACGCTCCTCCCCGGCGCGGCGTAGCCGCCGTTGCTGTGAGAATTGGAGACGACGTCGATTTGATTCAGCGCTGCCCGTTATTCCTGTAGGGATCTATTTGGGACAACTGAGGCACTAATGGCTTGTCTCCCCACCCCACCCCCTGCCTCCGAAGGCAGCTCCGCAGAAGGTGGGAGCCATGTTAAGCTGTGCTGCTGTCAGCAAGCTGAGAGCTGTGGGTCTCCCCGCCACAGCTCTCAATTGCTAGCAGGTTTCTCTCATTGCACCTCATTTGCATCTGGGACATCAATTAGCATGTTTGTTGAGGCTAATTGAATGAAACTCAATCATAGCTCTTAATTGCTTGACTATGTGAAAAGAAATCACATTAATGCAGCTAATTAAGTGTATGGCAATAGATGCAACATAATTAGGAGCGAAATGTAAAAAACAAGTGATGGCGAAGGTGCAAGCGCAGGGGTGCGGGGGACTGGGGCGCTGGCTTCTCCTGTTATCCACATGTTTGGGGAGGGTTCCCTTTGCTGCTTGTTTTGCTTTTCATTTTTTTTTCTTTCTTTTTTTTTTTTTTTTTACCCTGTGTTACTGAATAATGAACATAGACAAGTTGAGAAGAAAAATGCAAATGGATTTGCAATTACTACTTTTTCAAGCTGTTGAGGGGCAGAAGATGGCACTTCTGGGGTGGCCCACTGTTGAGTGGGCTCTAGGGACTTGTTAAGTGCTGTTTAAAAGTACTTGGCTTTGAATTACCCTCAGGCCTTGTTAAAGGGTTTTTTCCCCTTTTTTCTCGGATCAGCATTTTCTACAACTAACATCTAGGGGAGTTATATCTGTAACATTTGCATATCAAAATCGGGCTTGCTGTCTTCTCTTTAACACAGCATATTCCAGATGACAGCAAGACCCTCATCTGTTCTAATCTGATCAAACCCTCCATTGCGCTTCTGAAGCCGCGACATTATTTTGTAGTTTTAACTTTTATTCCCCAAGTGCAGATCTGAAGGAGCGCGCGTGGGGGCGGATGCTCCGCCGACTGGAAACTTGGTGCTTGCCTCTCCTCCTCGGGGAAATACAGAGATTATCGCTATGCATCTTGCACACAATGAAAGGGGCTTTATTATTTACATTTGATATATCCCTATAAATATTTAAGCTGACATTAATACCTATGTGGCATCTGTTGTGTTTGGGCACTTTCGTATAATAACGGTATGGCTGCAGCGCATTTATTTCCTGTTTGCCAACATTCGCTCTCTCAAATGGTTTATAGCTCACCTAAGCCTGGTTTACTCTCAATTAAAAGGGCTTTAATAATGCCCTGTCACATCTCACGAGTTGGCAGGGTAGCAGGGAAATCGTGCACACTATTCATCTGAAGAACTTGGAGTAAACACCACCTTCTCAAATTTAAATGGAATATGCTGGTGGTTGTACATTAAATAAAATAAAATGTGTCTATTAAAAAGAGTACATGCTGAGGTTTAGTCACTATCTGATTAAGCCTCATTTTAGAGCCCATAAGCAATAAATGCTCAATTATGTTCTGCTTATTGTATTTTAATTTGTGAAGGACTGACACTTGAACAAGAAAGTTACGCCAACTTGATAATTTATAGATGAAACAGTTTTGTTCATTTTTAACACCTAGTGAATGAATTTTTATTAATGGATTGCCTTTGTTTCTTTTGGCAGCACAGCTCCGTGTCCTCTCCCTACAAATTGTTCAGACCTCCTCTTTTTGCTATTAATAATTCTCAAACAGCTAGGGGAGAAAAATAAAAAAGCTGCTGTGATGGCTTAGTTTTGGGGGCTTATCACAGATTAATGTTAGCTACGAAGAAATGAATGCTGGTCCGGTAGTAGATTGTTGATTTTTTTGAGCAGAATATGTAATTTGTTTTGTAAAACCTGTCAAAGGTGGAAGGAATTTTACGAGGGAGCTGATTGCTCCCTCTATTGTGGCAGGAGTGATTTAGACTTTGGGTGTGCTTTTAGTCCATTCAGGTATTTATTTGTAAAATTGATGCTCTGGCGGTGCACAGGTCTGTATGCTGCAGGTTTGGAACCAGCCTAGGTAATACTGGTAGTCTTTCATATATATTGCCTGTGATTTGGCTAAATCTTGCCCTGGCCACTCGGACAGCTGGGAGTTACGTCTCAGCTGGCAAGTCTTTGCTCGTGCAGATGCCCACAGCATCACCCAGGCCCCTGTAAGTTGGTCAGGTTCTGTCTGAAAAGGAATTAGTCTTTTCTCCCAGCTGCTCCCTGTAGAATTTTGCTCAAGTATACCATGCCCTTGGTTTCTAGCTTAAGCCCAGATCTTTTCCCAATCTTTAGTTCAAATTGCTGTTTTCCTCTTGGGGTACACATATACCCAGATGTGGTTTTGTGCTGTGCTCTTCCCTTGTTCACCCTTGTCTTTGCTGCCCTGTGCTACCCACCTTGAATGGCTTCTCGTAAGATACAGTCTCTTTTGTGGTTTTGGTTTTTTTGTGTCCTCATAGTTGTTCCAGTTTCAAATTCTTTTTTCTGAAATGAGAGTAAACACAAACATGTGTGCCAGGAGATGAAAAATTTGGTGTCTTGTTTACTGGCTTTAACATTCACCATCTCTACTGGAAATCTCTCTTCTGAGGTATGGCAGGATTGCAGCCTCAGTGGCTGTCTCACCTTAATGAATTGTCTTGATAAAGGCACCCATGTCCATTTCCTTTTCTGTTTTCATCTGAAGCATCCCACAGATAATTTAGGCAATGCTTTTGAAGCTGGAAAGCAGAGTCTCAAGAGCCTGTTTTTTCCAGAAGCTTTTTGCAATTTGAAGAACTTTCTCATGGATTTCTCGGGAAGCGATGGCTGGGCTCCAGTCATTGACTGCTGGCTGGGTTTGTCTGCTTATTTCCTCTTTGTGGGCTTTCCAAACAAGAATTAGGAAAAGCCTTTTCCACTTCTGGCTTCCGGGTTTTATTGTGTTTACTCTAATCGGACACAATTTGCATGGTTTTTCCCTTCTATGATTTTGCATGTGTCAGGAGGAAGGATCCCATCCTAAGGAAAGAATGTTGTAATTGCAGAAACCTTACCAGGCAGTGCCCTTTCATAACTTCTGTGCCTGCTGACCAGTTTCAGGCAAATTTGAGGGCGAAAGAGATGAGTGCTTAAAACGTTGGCAGAGAGGAGACACCAGTAAGCGTACTCACGAGGGACAGTCCGCCTTGTCGTCTTCTGTTTGGAACCTTCAAGCTGGTGAACTCCTTGCTACAGGAGGCTCAGAACCAGCCTTGTTGTGCATTGCCTCTTACCCAGCTGGTGGTTGGAAGATGTCTTAGAAAGCTTCAGCCTTTGGGGCGTATTTGTAGTGAGAAGTGTGGAAGGCGATTATCAAAAAAATGGAAGGAAGGGGAAAAGCATATGGTGAGCGTGGGTGGATGATGTAGGGCAAAAGTCTGATGAAACCGGTTTTCATTAGTTCTATTGCTTACAGAACTACCTGTTTGATAGTGGGTTTTGGTTTTGTTTTTTTTTTTTTTTCCTCTTACCAGGACTATATGCAGAACGTTCATGGGAAAGAAATCGACTTGCTGAGAACCACTGTGAAAGTCCCCGGGAAGAGGCCACCCCGAGCTACGTCAGCTTGTGCGCCCATTTCCAGTCCCAAAACAAACGGCCTATCCAAGGACATGAGCAGTTTACACATCTCTCCCAATTCAGGTAAGAGAATACCATGCTAGGGAAAAAAGGGGAAAAACTTCACTTCCAGTGTCTGTAGGCAATTGTCTTGCACTACTGGGGTGATACCTATTAATAATTTTCAAATCCAAATAACCACTGATGTGTAACTTTTCCAGCCCTGACTGCTGATCTGTCTTCCACAAGAGATTCTGAGTTTGAGTAACCTTCAACATCCATCTTTTTTTATTTGTTACTTGCCAAATATTAGACTTGCCAAACCCCTGCATAATTTCACAGAAATTAACATACGTGAAGAATTGATGCTGCTGTATGACTGGTCTGTGAGGTCTAATACTTTGGAAAAACAGGCGGTGTATCATTTGAAAGGGGTTTTTGTGGCTTCCTGGTGGTATCCACAGCACTTCTTTCCACCTTTAGAAGGATGCATCAATTTGGTTTTTGCAATAGCAAGATTTTTCTGCAGAAAGCTATTTTAGTTTGTTAATGGAAGTAGTTTATAGCTCCTTGTGAGCTCTAAACAAAGAAGTTTACTATTCGCGGAAGTACTTGTCCATACAGCTAAGTGGATTTAAAAAATTGCGTTAAGGAAAAACATTTAAGACAATTTGTCTTGTAAAATGCACAGCTTATACAGAGCTCATAATGGTATAGTGTTGGTGTGGAAGTTTTGTCAGCATGTTTGGGATGATGTCCATAAAGTGCCGAGTGCCTTTTTCATTTATGATTAACGTAGACACCTTCAGCAAGTGCCAGCGAAGCCATCCAAACACACTTTTGTCCCTGTGCAATACACACTGCACAGGTAGCACAAGCAACCGCAGGAGGGAGCTTGGTCACCCTGCTACTCAAAAGTCTTTTCTTGGATAGTAATAGTTATCTTACGCTTCAAGTCAAGAAGTAATTCCTTCTGGCTTTGCGATGTGTATTCCTCAGTGTTAGGGGAAGAGGGAGAAGGATTTTCCTTTTAACTGTGGATGTTCAGATGAATGTTTGTAAAAGGAGAAGGGGAAAAGAAGCCTTGTGGCTTTACAGTGGTGCCACTGCGCAGACATCCTGAGGATCTTGCGTGGCATGTTCTATTAGTTTGGCTTGGGACCTGACATGTCTGAAGCCATGATTTCATCAGCCTCTTTCAAGATGTGTAACCTTCCTCCTCCAGAGGCACAGAGCTGGTGCTGGCACTGGAAGAGTTCATAGGAGAAAATTGTTTGTGGTTGGTTTGGGTTTTCCATTTTGCTGTTTTATTTAGATGACTGGGTGTGGGGAGTGTTTTTGTTTTTCAATGTATTCCATAATTTAGGGAAGAAAAATGCTGGACTGAGTCAATAAAGCAGCGGTAGGACATTTAAATAAGGGGTTTCTGCTTTTAAAACATTTGAACACAGGCAGAAATTACTTCATTGCTCCAGAGAAGTATGTTTCCAAAGACAGACTCGGAGATACGTATTAAGATAAAATTCACAGCATGGAGTTTACATGTTTTGGCATATGCCTAGGTTGGCAGGTTAGAGGGAGACAGCTTATACATGACTTAAATGAATATTACACCCTTAATTTTGTTTCAGGACTTCCTGCACATGTAATGCTTTCTTTACACGAAAATGTACAGTAGACCACTCACTCTGGCAGTGGTGGTAGCCACTATGTATGTCTCCTGGCTAGCATGCAGTTTTATCACACAGCAATTGTTTTAAAATAGATCAGTTAATTATGCTAAAAGTGCAAATGCTAGAAGACAGCTGTGCTTTTAGGTAGTTTTTTTTCAAATAACATGACAGGAATAGATGGGGCTTCTGTCCTCTCTCTTGACATCTTTATCACGTTGCTTAGAAATACTGAAAGACTTTCCTTTTGTTGATGTCTTGTTAGCACAGCTCAAGAGATCTACTATGGGTAAGTCTTAAGATAATTAATGACCTCCTAATGCGCAAAAGAGTTGTATCCAAGGAAGCTGAACTTGATTTCTGTATCATTACCCCCTTGAAGACCTTCATTTCCCCTCTCATGCAGCTGGGATGGTACACTGATCCTTCTTTAATTTTAAGCAAGTTCTCGAGCTGCTTATCTTAGCATGGTGCTCTTCCCATAGATAAAGCAAGCATTGATGTCTTAATTATATTACCCCTATAGCTGACTGGAAGCATAGCAGTTTTGAAGCATCTTTATAACTTGCTGGGGGGAGCAGGTGAAGGCAGACTGAACAGCTTGATGCTCTACATGGCAGCTGGCCAGCCTTGCTATTTGCTGTCTCGTGCCCATGTTGGGCGTTGGAGGATATAGAAGGGGGATGGCTAAGGTTTTGGTGTGAGAAGAGGGTCAGCGAAGATGCAAACATCTTTGTTAGGTTATATTTTGTTAATTCAGCTACCTACACAACGAGTGGTTTCAGACCCACTGTAGTATTTTTCCTTGCAGCCATTGCTTCTGAAATTCAGGTTGGAACATTCAGTGATCAGCCACAGTATCTCCTTTTTAGGGTTTTTCTTTGCAGAATTTGTTTCTTCTGGAGAAGCTGTCTTCACTGAATCTTTCTTACTCAAAAGCCACATTTGAGGTCTGTCTGGTTATGGCATCACTAGGCAGAATGATCAGCAGCAGCAAGGCAGAGGAGCTTTTTTGAGAAAGCTAATTGATGATCAGAGCAGTCGTTACTGGGTTAAAAACAAATAAGAATAAAAAAAAGAACTGTTAATCAATAGAGTATTACTTAAAAAAAAAAAAGAAAAAAAGAAAAGAAAAAACACCCTAGTAGGACAGCCTGGATCTGGGAAATAACTGTCAGCAACTTAGCTTAACTCTCAGTGCTCTTGGTTTCAGGTAAGGCTGGAGAGCTCTGTTGCAGAGGGTGATTTTAAAACATTAGGGGGAGTATTATTGTTGTAGGAAAAGACACTGTCACAAGCTGTACATGGCTTGTTGGTCTGAACTTTTATGTAGTCAGATATATTGAAAGTGTTTTTTATAGGGAGGGTTGCAGCTTCTGGTGGATGGGAGACCTGTAGGGTACTCGGTGCTCAGCTTCTGGAGGGCTTCTGGTAGCTCTGCAGTTCTTTGTCACGCAACTAAAAACATTTGGAAATTATCCCTTGCAGTCTATGCTGCTGTCTCAGAGCTTTTTCTCAGTTGTTAGTACCAGTAAAATATTGTTTTCATCTTCTATGATCCTTTAGAATTGATTGTAGGGCTGAAATTCTTACTGTTTTTTCCTTGGGAGGTTTCCCTACACAGATCTGCTGTCCAGAGAAGGTTTGGACCAAACACGGAAGAGCCAGTACTTGCCATTTTTATTTTTAGGCCTGCAAATATGCTACGTTGTTATTGCCTCAAATATTACGTCTTCCCCAAAACACCGGTGCTTTCCATTCTTCTGTGCGTTTGCCGGTGCAGACTTGGTACCTCAAGTAGAGTAATACTCACCACAGTTAGAAGTGAGGACAATATTTCATTTAATCATTTGAAGTGGTCAGGAACAGACTAATTTTCCTTCTGCTGTTACGTAGCTATGTGCAGGTTGCTGGGAAAGCTGAGATATTGAAAGAATACCGCTGCTCAGCTGAAATGTCATGTTTCAGACTGCCCCTGGAAATAGGATTCATTGTCTTTGCTTGCACATGGTGATAGCCCAGGCCCACAAAAATAATTTCTTGGGTGAGATTACCTATTTTTCACTAACTTCTGTTCTTGGAAATTTACTTTCATTCAGACTTCAAAACGAAAAAAGTCACTGTGCATTTTTATTGTTGAAGCAGTCACGTTGTGCTTTTTGTAAATGATGTCTTCATTTGAAGACATCAGTGGTCTGTTATTAAACATTTTTCTGAACCTGTCCCTTAAGTATGGATTTCAGTGCCAAATTTGCCAATAAATACACGTATTAGTTATAGGCAATCAAATAGACATCTGACATGTTTTAAATTTATTCTTTCACAAGCGCTCAGCTGACAGTTTTTGTTTTGCTAGCCAAATTCCTTCTATTTAGGGTAGATGCCAGCATGTTGGCTGGTCTGGTAGGGAGGCAAAGGCAAAGCCTCTTGCTTGTCAACTGGTGGGTTGTAAAATATGTGCCCTGGGGATGCTGTCTCAGAGATTGGTACCCTTCTGCATAGGTGTCAGGGATAGCATGTGGGCAGACTTGGGGTAGCTTGGGTCAGGGAGTGGGAGCAGTCATCTTACAGCAGACACCTTGGGAATAGCTTTTATCTACTCCCACTTGATTCCTGCAGGGGTGATCACTGGTATCTTGTTTCTACGTGAGGCAGTCCTTGCTGGTGGAAGACAGCTCAAAACTTCATTCAACTTCTCTTCTAAATCCCCACCGTGGTCTGTGAGGCAGTGGGGCAGCTTGAGCTCTTCCTTCTTCTCGTCACCTTCCCTCTCTAAAGCCTTCTTGGACTGTGATCATTTGCATCAAACATGTTCGGTCTCTTTCTTACACATGCTTAAGCATGGGTGAGGACCTTTACCAGGGTGCTACCCATAGCATTGCTATGAGAAGAATGGAAGGAATAAGGCCAGTCAGGGTGACAATGTGAATTCAAGAGGGATATACTCAGTTTATTTGGCAATACGATTTGTAACAGCCAAGCAGTAAGTAAAGGTTTTTCCGGTGAGAGCTAATTGACGCAGATGTCACATGCAGAAGAAAAAGTTTAAAAGCATGCCGTTCCTAGCATATTGAATTTAGTCATGCTTTGTGGTGCTTCTTGTCTGAATGCTGTTTTTTTTCTGGCTTTAAAGCCTGTTTGATACACAGGCATATAATAACCATCTCTCGGTGACAGCTATCCCAATCTGCAAATGTGTTTACATCCCAAACACCTGGAAGCAGATACCTCTGGGAAATAACCATCTTAACAACAAAAGCCAAGTTCCAGTCCTTCTTGAGAGTTTCCATTTCAAACCACTAAAGACCTATATGAGAACATATATGAAGAAAAAAACCCCTTCAAGATGACTCCTTCCTCCTGGTTTTCCATACTGACACGGGAGCTGGGAGAAATACTTTTCCCTTGATGTGTGTGGTCATGGTAAGACAGTAACCAAACTGGAAGTGAAACAGCAGTGGGGAAAAGGAATATTTTCTGTACTCTGTCAGGAAACAGAGAAATGAGTAGAAGGTAAGGCTGTGTCTGCTGTTGCAAAGCCTGACACCTTGGAAAAGATTGACTTTTCTCTCCTAGAAGCTTTGCCATGACACCTTGAAAGTTGAAAACTGTTCTCTGGGCTTTCTTGGGTTCTTGGAGGTGCAATTTGGGGTTTTTCCTGTAAGAATTGGGATTCTGTCTGGCTGCTTCTCCCACACACAATGGAAGGGTGGGGGGTTATTTTAGTTTTGTTGTATACGAGCTTTAAGTAACGGATTTTTAACTGTGGCTTTATGAAACGTGCCCATACTTTTATGCTAGCTTGCTAGGAACCTCTCAGTTGGGGAAATGGAAGTTTGTTCCCTTTGAAGTTATGTTACTTTTGTGGTACCTTAAATCACAAGTTGTTGATGCTTAAGTAATTTGAATAAAATTTATGTGGCAGTGAAAATCATTCTGTTGGCGTGTCTCAGTTGGAAGTACTGCAGAAAAGGGTGACTTGTGGACTTGCTCGGTTGCAACCATCTCTAACAGTTGGTAGCACGCTGCGGCAGTGTCCTGAGGGCCAGCAGTCAGTCCTGTCCGTCAGCCACTGGCCACATCTCTGTGCCTTTCAGAAGCTGACTCGGTTCTTGCCAACTTCAGAGCAGGAGTGGGTATGGGTTTCAATTACTCCCAGGATGCGTTGGATTTGAGCTGGTTGACCTGAAGGTGAACTTACTCCTGAAATCTCTCCCTGGAGTCATTTATTTCTTCTTCTCTACAAACAACCCAAAGCCTGAGCTGCAGCAAGAGCCACTGATGTAGAAAGTTCACATCTAAAAATAGCTTATGGTGTGGAGATAAATTGTTTCCTGATTAACACTTCATTTAAATAATTTGGTGCTATTAAATTTACGTACAATAGTGGCTGTACAGTATGTGAAGTATCCTAAAATGTGTTAGCTACATAGCCGTCGTTAAGTATGCTAAAGGTTGTTATCTGCTAACTGCATGTGACGTTTCAGACATGTTAAAAGAACAGCATCTTCACATTTTTATAAATGTGAGTTTTCTATCTGTTATGAATTGTGATCATCTATCAAATCAATGCAGCGGTCATTAAGTAATCTTATTTTACATTTAAGTGCTTGGAATAAGGCTGACTTGGAATGGACTGCCTTCCAGATTTTTCTTTTAAAAGTTAAAGAGAACTAGTGTTTCAATAAGACCAGTATACCTTCAAAGTAAGATTTCTGACATGATGTCTTTAGATTCCAGTACCTGTCCAATAATTTTGTTCTTTAACCGCTGCTTTGGGTTCAAGGGATTTTTTGCCTTTTAAGCCTAGTTTACATCTACAGCCCTACTTTTCACGTTGGGTAGCAGTTTTCCACAATATCTGAATTAATAGCTGCTGACCCCGGTACCGAGGGCCAGTGTAGTGGCGTGCCATGTGCAGGAGGGGAAGCGTGATGGAAAACAGTGGGAAGGATCACTCCTCTGTGGGGATGCGTGTGAATTCAATTCTCGATCCAAAGTCGGCTGCAGTCATCAGTATTTTTGTAGATCATGTAATAATCTTTTTTTATTTTATTTTTTTTATTGGAGGTTACTGTCAGGATTCAGATGTTACGATCAGGCTGACAATGAGTAAAGATGTGTATCAAGCCAAGCGCTTGCTAGCATAGGCAATTGCTTCAGAGCATATAGATCTTGGGTGCCTTTGCAAAGAAACGCAGAGCTGAGTCCTAAATTATTGAATCCGCTCTGAACTCTTTGCTTGTAGGTGACTGAGGTTGTGTGCTGGAGCAGCGTGTGACTTGGCAGTGGCAGATTTTATCTGGTGAAGCTCCCACAAGACCAGAGGTGGTAGTCGGTAGCTATTTCCTAGTAGTCTGATGTGGGACATGAAACGACTTGACTTTACATGAAACATTTTCTGTGCTTCAACTTAAGCGTGAGTTTTATGGTTTTGCCACAGATCACAAATGCAAGTTTGTGACTCACTTTTGTCGTTAATCACCCGAGTCAGTTTTCCATTTGGTTGGGTTTGCTGTTAGTTCAGTGATATACAGCTGTAGTGAATGAAGGGAGAAGTTGTCAGTTTGCTCATTTTGAAGGAAGCAAAAGCCCGATTTTAAGTGCATCAGAGATTTCCCTTTCGTCCCACTAGAGGGGGATCCCTCAAGGTCATTTTCTGCAGTTCCTTTGGACTAGGATTTGCCCTTTCCAGAACTAGAGAGAAATAAACTTCCCGTCAGTACCCAGCCTTCCTTCGTGTTGGGAAAAAAGGAGCAGGGCAAATATTAAAGAAATAAATACTTGATAAAAACCACAGCATTTGTTAAACATAGAAAATAAAACCGGGTTTGTTTAGATTTTTGTCTTTAGGGAAAGAAGGAAGAAACAAACTGTCTTACGATTCTTTCCTGAGATGGGCAAATGGTGCCCGTCTCTAATGGTGATTAGGTAGATAAAGGGTAGAAATGTGTTATGAAACTCCAGGCAGACGACTGCAGATACCGGACAAGATGCAGTCGGTGCTGCTCAGCCCGCGCCTGTTTCACTCTGGTTGATTTTTCATGCCTCTGCTGCGCCGTATCCGGAATAAAATCACAGAACTGTCTTGTCCACCCGATGCGATCTCACCGATTTTTGACGGTTACACGTTGTAATATTAACTGGTTGGATGTTAAGACCGTTGCAGAATTGCTCGGGGGTTTTTTCCCCAGTGATTTTAAAATATTAAAGCCATCAGGAGGGTTGAAGCTGATTTACCAAAAGGGAAAAAAAAATCACAAATGTGTTTTGAGTATTGAACTGCCGTTGACATCTAAAGTCCCAACCATGCTGTTTCCCTCCACACTCCAGCAATCAGGACATCCAGCAAACCCATAAAAAACCAAACTAATAGCATGAATATTCAGTGACCTAGAATACTAATTATTGTCATGAATATTAATGTGATCGGACTTGCTTTTTCCTCTTCTCTTTCTCTCTGGCTCTTTTTTCTTTTTTTTTTTTTTCTTTTTTTTTTTTTTTTCCTTCCACTCAGCCGGCTCTAAAGATGGACCATAATGAGAGCATTTAAGAGAGAGAGCACTCTCCGCCGTGACAGGGACCGGGGTAATAAGGAGAGCTTGATTAACGTGGTGCACTTGGGGGAGAGATGAGAAGATTCACGTGGGCCTGTTGTGGGGGAGGCAATGAGGCACCGGCGGCTGTGTTGCTGCTCCCTCAGATTAATGAGGCCTAAGAGTGCATTAGGAACAGTGACAAAGGTTTGATCTAATGGGCTCAGTCATTTTTCCTTTGAGTGACAGACGCACAGAAGTAATTGGCTGTGCAGAATGGCAGCTCATTGGCAGTACTTAAGGATACATTATCCCCGTTGTGTGGCCCGCAGAGGCTGTTTATCAAAACTGCTCACACTGCAGACATGCATTCACTTAGCTGCTGTTACAGTGGCAATAGCTATTAAAAAAAAAAAAAAAAAGTCATCTCGCATTCGTATCTATTGTCTCTTTTTTGAAAATAAAGTTTCTTTGTTCCATTTTCTTAAAGAGTCTGGAGGATATTTGAATACCAGCAGTCATCCCTCCCCAACCCAAAGAGTCTCCAGTTGCAGCTCACAGGGTTTGGGGAGGTTTGTAGGCTCGTGCAAAGCTCCCAAAGTTAGTTCAGTTAATGTTAACAGCTTTCCATGGAGCTCCAGCACGCAGGTAAGCACCCCCCCTCCCCCCACCCCCAATTTCATTATTAATAACTTCCACAGACAGTCAAAGGGATTAGGAGGCATTTTACATCTTTTGCCTCAGGCCCCTACACATGCCTTGCTTTACATGAGAGCAGCATAATACCTTGGAATTATTTGATTTTTTGCACTGTTATGTTTTGCCAAGTTAAATTCATAGTTGTTAACAGGATTTGCAACCAAATAACAGCGATACACAGCAAAGCGTTTGCCGGTGTGAAATGGTCACCTCTGGGTCTTAAGAGATGTGGTCCCTTAACAAGCAGGTAACCTCAATCAGGAGTTGCCCAGAAAGCAAAACGTACCTTATTTATTACTGCTATTTGTTTAAAGTACTGAAAAAATAGTAATACGCCTGCTGGGAAAGGAAAGCATGCTCTGATCCCAGCGGAATAAATAATCTGGGGTCTTGAGCAAAGCCCTTGGTGAACATCTTGGGTTTAACTTTCTTTTAGAAGAGATGTCTCCTCTGATGACTTAATTTTCCTCCACACTTGCTGTGTTGGTTTGGCATGCTCTGAGAATAATAGCTTTTCTCGTTATAGTCCCAGCACCATGTCCTTCACTGCCAGGATATTTCTTGGCATTGCCTTGTTTGTTCATTAGTATTGACCCTTCTCGGTTCTGTACGCTACTAATCAAGCCCAGTTCACAGAGGCTGCCCTGCCAGGCAGTGAGACGGAAGGCCTTCCTCTATTAATAGCTGCTTATCCTCAGGACGTTTGTTCAGGAAATAAATGCTTCTGGAAAAGCCTTAAAAATAAGTGAAACCCACAAGCAAGTCATCTGCTACGGCATTGAAAATGATTGGCAGTGTATTGAAGGAGAGTGTCGATACTGGAGCCAGTGTGTTTTGGAAAGATGCCGTCGTCTTGCTCTTTTTCGTTGCGTGTGTGAGGAACCTCAACTTATTTTTGGTCCCTGATAAACCCAAAGCAGAAATGATGTGTTGTCACGTCAGATCAAAACAGAATGCCCAGCGGCGCTTCAGTGCCTTTTCCCCCACTGATAACCCCACTCAGGAACCTGGTTGTGGGGGTTGGAGCTCTTTGGCCCCGGTCCCACAGGTGATCTTCCCAAGAACGTGGCCAGACTGTGCTCTGACACCTGGGCCATACCTTCCTTTCCAATGCGGGCTTACTCTGCTCAGCTGGAGAGGCGAGGAGCTGTAAGTAGCACAACGTTCCCAGGTTTCGGGGGTGGGCATGATCTCCAGAGTTGGCAAGGGAAGGAGGGTGCATCAGTAAAGGGTGGATGCTGGGATCTGAGGCAGCAAACTGATGGAACCCAGAAGAGCCAACCCGCAGATTTTCCTCAGCTTGAAGGACTTGTCCCAAGGTTCATATTCATAGGCAAAGCAGAAGGCAGAAAGTGGTACGGCTTGGGTGGTCAGACACTTCTTAAGAAAGATTTGCCCTCTGGAAAGATGAATTCACGAATGTAATGCAGAATTGAGGGGAGGGGAGGGGAACGCTTTCCATCTCCACAGCCAGCAGAGTGGCCTCTCACTTCCCCGTGGCACCCTAATGCCTGAAGAAACCTGAGGGAGCAGCGCTGGGCACGGGTTTGGAACGGGACAACCAACAGGCAAGCTAATCTACTTGACAGTGCCTTTTCCTGAATTAGAGGGCATTTCAAGAATAGGCAGTATTCCTGCAACATAAATTGACCCAACGTGATTTGAAACAATTAACCCTCTGATACCAAGAGTCAGGATTTCCTGACCCACAACTCTAATGTATTTTTCATTAGTTCTAACAGCTGGTGAGCGCAGCCCTCTGGCCTTAAGAGGTTTATTTCTTTTTTTGGAAGAGAAACTCGTTGTGAACATGAAGAGCATAACGCAAATAAAACATGGCCAGGGTGAAAGCATAGCAGTAGGCTGTAGTTCATTTGATTCAGTCTTTCTGTGCAGGCGCTCTCTGTGGGTCTCATAAGCGGCTGCTTCATGGAAAAATACAGTTCTGCTTCGTGACTCTTGCAATGTCTGCTCCTCTCATAAATTCAAGAGTGTATTAGTTGCACTCCTGAACATAACTTCTTGTAATGGATTTGTTTGGGAGAACTCACGGATGTGTCTGCAGCAGGACATGGAGACCACCTCCATGTGTTTAAGTCACTTGTATCTCACTTTTTAGGGTATAGTTGTGAATTATATTTTTTCTGCATTTGTAATTAGTGGGTGGTGTAGTTGGTAAAGGCTTAGTGTAAAGTGATGTGTCTGCTAAAATACCCTGTGCTGCCCAGCGATGCTTCACTATATTATTTTTGTTAAGGTAGAAGACAGCAAAAAAGGAATTGTTAAAATGCTGTCCACCGTACTGTTCTGTTGCAAGACCAACATGACAAAGACAATACTTTCTTTTTTTGTTGGGCCAGTTACCGTGTAGAAGTAAGATAACGTGTATGTTAAACTTTATTGTATATTGTATTAAATTTTTTATAATACATGGAGTCTTTATCTTTCATTTTTTACTGACTAGATGCGCACTTAGCATCTTGTATGGTCCTGTGTTTGCATAAATCTCTTCTATTTTTATAATGTTTCTAAGTATCATAATCTGACGTTGCATTTATGGTCTGTTGTTCCATAAATCTGGAACAATTGTGTATGAAGAGCCAAAGTGAGTCCCTGTGTGCGCAGGAAATGGAGACATGTTCTGCCTCCAGCGTGTGTGTTTCTGTCAGCCTCTTCACGTGTACATACGTACACACAGGTGCACTCTGCTTAATTCCTCTTGCACCGAGTCTCTTGTCTTTGCTCTTCGTGGCTATTTACACTGACTAGATGGATATATAAATTAGATTTAGTGTGAGCGCATTCACTTTTCTTAGAGGCCGTTCTGCTAAGCGTTGACCAAACCTGGAAATTACCTTGAATCTTAATTTGGATGGGTTTTGTAGAGCTTAATTGTTTGAACGTTTTGTAAGCGCGGTCATAACGGGCTATTTTATATTATCAGAAAAGATAGTTTTAATAAAGCTGTCTAGAGCTAGAAAGAGGAACTCTTCCTTTGATGCTCCTTTGGTAGATGAAAACATTTTTGTTCAATAGGAGACCAGCATCTTTTTCTGCTCATTTGAGACCAGTTCTGGCAACACACTGATATTCATTCAAATATAAATGCCATAGTCACTTTGAAATGCAAATTGTTTAAAGAAAAATAGCATATGGTAGAGGTAAGTACCTTTTCAAATCAGCTCCCACACTTTAGGGATGTGAGTACAGCTAAAATTATTCTTTGGAAAGAATCTGGAGCCTTTGACACATTGAAGCTTGAACTAATCAAGGCTTCCCAGTAAGCATATACACATATCCATATCAAGGAAACAGTGCTGCGAATACATGGATTAGCATAGTAATTTAACTGCCCCCTGCTAATCAACTTGAGCAACCAGCTGATGCATATATGATGTCGTTGAAGAGGCAGTCTTTCACAACTCCAGAACGGGCCAAGTAGCTGACCATGATTTCACATTAATGTCGAAATATTTATCTTACCTGTCTGCGTATATAGACACGTGTGTGTATACATGTACAGGCAGGGGAGACAACAGATGCAGAATGCATCATGGCCTTGCTTATAAGAGCTTGATGTAAATAAAGGCTTCCTGTACCTAACCCGATATACAGGGTTTACTTTTCAATGAGTATTGCCGGTGGCCTCTTTTTAACTGTCTTTCACTTGTCTGCTAAAAGACTGAGATTTTCTGCTGTTGAGGCTTTATCCTTGAGCAGAAATAAAGGACAATTGCTTTGTGAAGGTCTGGACTGGGGTTTGTCTGTTACAGACGGGAAAAAACGTAGGACTGTTTTGTAGAAGCTTTGTGCAGCGTACAAAGAGTGCAAGAACCACAGTTGGCTTCCAGTAGTCCTTGTTTTTGGTGTGACAACATTAGTGCCTACTGGGGTGGTGGAATACGTGTCCTGGGCACGCTGTGATTAGACTGAGAAGTGGAAAAATTAGCAATGGATCAGGAATAATGATTTTTAAATAAGGTTGTAAGTAACAAGTTTGTGCTAGAGCTGAACATGTTCAGGAGGGGGAGAAGAAAGGGCACACTGTTTTCAGTAGTCCAGCCCTTCTGATATCTACCCACGGATTCTGGCCAGCGTGGTCTGATATTCCATAAAACCTTACAGCACGTGAACAAAGTGGAATTCGACCTTGAATGAATGTAACTGCAAGGGCTGCAGGTAGCAGGGTTATGGGGCGGTGGTGATAGAAAAGACGAGCTGAGCTGGGTTGCGTCATTGATCAGTAAAGTATTACGTGATGAGACTTGGCACCTGTTTCTCGCTAGCAGCCCATACCTTTCAGAAATGTCAAGTGAAAGAAAAATTCTTGCTTGGTTCACAGAATAAGCCACTTCCTCTGCAGGTTAATGTCATAACGCAGGGTGTGAAGTTTCATAGGATGGCACTAAGGTGAAAGTAAAGCGTTTGGTGCTGACATGATGATGTAGAAGGCTTGATATTATCTTTTTAAGGTTTTCCTTTTGCATCATGGTTAGAAAGTGGCTGGACACTTGTGTTCAAAAACTTATGAACTAGGCGGAAGATGTCAACATACAAATATTGCTGCTCTCTGCAACTCAGCCGCCCAGCACGGAGTAATGGGGAAGTGTCATCCAGGCAGAGATTTCCAGTAATTGTTTCCTTTTTCCCATGATACCTAGGAAATGCTCCATCTCAGCTTTCACCTACCGGTTCTCTCCTTTGTGATCTCTGTAACAAAGGTGCTCTTGCAGGGATTTATCACATGTGGCTTCCCATTTTACTAGGCACAATGTGAAAGATGGCTACAGGCTAAAAAAACCCGCTTTTGTGTCATTGCTCTTCAGTCTGGTGAGGTAGAAGCTTGTGAAAAACTAAGTTGTTTCCAAAGCCACTTACCAGTAATAATCTAAAGATGCCCAAAAAGGTGCTACAGCAAAACCAAAGACCTTTGACTGTCTTGGCAGTTCTTTCCTGGCTCTTTTCCCATTTCCCAACAACCCTTTTGAAGTGGGGGACCCAGGACTAAGTACAGTCTTTCAGATGCTCATCAAGGTGTGCCCAGCTAGTGGTTTGTGTTGAGCACATGTTCTGGCATCCGTCGTTGACTCCCGAGTCCTTCACAGCGGTGGTGCTACTCAGCCAACTGGTCCCCAGCCTCTGCTGCTACACCAGGTAGTTTTGTCCGAGGAGCAGAGCTTAGGACTTCTCCTTGTTGAATAACACAGTGTTTATGTTGGCCTAAATCTCAAGTTTCTAGAGTCCATTTGGTTTCATGCTCTGTCATTCATCTCCGTTACTCCCTTTAATTTGTTGTCATCAAAATAATTTGATAATGTTCATAGGGGTTTTTTTATCTGGATTGTGAAAACCAGAGGAAAAAGCTATTTCAAACTGAGCATCAGCGGCATCACAGAAGTTTATTTAGAAGGAGGTATTTCTTTTAAGCAACCTCAAAATATAGGTACTGTCAGTTAGTGTTTCCATTTTCTATTACAGTTTTAAGATACTGAGCTATAATTCGATCCTCTGCTTTGTACCTTCATTTCTGTAGGCCTGATTTCTTTGCTGAACGTTTCTTTGGGAGATGTCTTTAGAAGTTGCTGAAATACCAGCATTAGCAAATTGCTCTCAGGTGGAGTCAAGCACACAATGTCCTGAAGAGGACCGGTTGCTAGAGGTGTAATTTTTTTCCAACAGTTTGTCAGATGATGCTCTGATTATGGAATTCTTTTGGACAAAAGGGTTGCCCAGGGAAGGTGATTAGAGAGGAATTACGTGCCGGTAGCTAAAGCAGTGCCTTGGGAGGTCCCAACATGGTTCCACGATCCACCTTAAACTTTGCATAATTGAGCAAATTAGTTTTTCTGTATGTATTTCATGTCTACCAAGTAGAGATTGCCACACAGAAGGAGTTCTTGAGACTAAGTACCTTCAAGGCTCAGGTGGACAGATACTGTAGTGATGGATCTGTGTTAAGGACTAAAGATGAGATTTAGTCTTGGGAAAGGGGAGGAGAGAGAGGGACAATTATGCCAACTCTAATAAACACAAAGTAGTTCACTAAGCTCTGCTGTCTTCCCAAAGGCTGCTCTGGGAAAAGACATAATGATAGAACTGGGAGTCAGGAGATCTGGGTTTTATTTTCAAGTCTGCCACAATCTTCCTTTGTGGCCCTGGGTCATTTAACCTCTGAAAAATGGGGGAAATGATAGCAGATAATTAACAACCTCACAGGAGCATTGAAAATTAATTCATTAATTTTTCTGAACTCATCAGTAGAAGGTGCAACGGAAATGTAAAGTGTTAGGGTATTGTATAAAATCGCATCTGTTTCTTTCCCTTCACATCTGTTTTTAAAGATTATTCTTAAATCCACAGACCTGTGGGGTACCTTTCAAGAGCCTGCTAGGAGTGAAACTGGCATTGTAAAATCTGTGTATCCTTATCGTTAATATGCAAGTCCAGTGCTAGGAATGGAGTAAAATGTACTCGGAAACCAAAACGGCGGAGCAGACTTTGGCCCATATCAAGTTGCGAGAAGGACCATCAGAAACCTGAGCTTCTGGAAAGGTTTTAATTGTTTTGACTCTAAAATGTATTCAACCAGATCACACTTCTCCTGTTTTATGGCGAGAAACCTGTCCCTGTTACTTCCTCCCGCACACACGTGCCAGCATTTTATTGTCCAAGACCTCAATGATCGTGAAAATACAGAATTGTTTCTAGCGTTTACTGGGTAAAGGCTATCCACTGTATCTCACCTTTTGTGTCGTAAGCCTTCAGTCAGAGTTGTGATGGGTGTATTGCTGTGGGACGAGCCACAGGAATGATATTTGCAGTCAGCGGAGTGAGCCTCTGGTGTGTGCTTTGTGTCACGATATTGTTTTAAAGTGAAAAATCAGATACGTTTTTTTTCTCTTGGTCTCACAGTGCTAGTAGTTATTTGCTCCCCATCACTGTGTTCTTGGCTTCACTTGGGGGACATACTTTAGTGAATTATTATTTAGGGGTAGGTTGTTTTAATCTCTTTGAGTTGGCTTAGTTGTCTCATCTCGGTTGCTTGTGTAAATGGCAATTTTCAGGAACACATTTATTTTCTGCATGCAGTCTGTCTTTTGTGCTCTACCTGTAACAAGTGGAGAAGGTGACTTGTAGCAAGGTTGTGGAGGATTGTGTTTTCCAGAAGATGAATGAACAGAATGAGGTGAAATCTGGAAAATATAGGCTCTTTTGTCAGAAGTTGCTGGCCAGATTTGAGTGCGCCGCTGAAATCTGCAGTGCCCCAAGCTGGTCACAGGCCTGTTGTCTTCAGAGTTTCAGGGAGGGCTGCGCTGGTTTTGTGTTGGTTGAGTAATCTCTTTTTCTGCTCTGTTAAGATGACCCATCCATCTTCATACGAATCAATTTTGTCTTCTCTATTGACACAATTTGTTTTCCATTTATGTCTAGGGAACGTGACTACTAGCACATCTGTGTCTCAGATGGCAAGTGGCATCAGTCTAGTCTCCTTCAACAGCCGTCCGGATGGTATGCATCAGCGCTCTTACTCAGTCTCCAGTGCAGATCAGTGGAGTGAGGCAACAGTCATTGCAAACTCTGGCATTAGCAGTGGTAAGAAACCTGGAGCTGGGGGAGGTTATCTGCTTTCGGGTGAAGGGGAAACTTGGTGGTTTGCTTTTCTGGAAAGACAAAAGAAAAAATGCAACCTGATGTTCACCCAGATGCTCTGTTGGAAGCCAAACTCGTAGCATCTACAAACATGTAGAGAGAAAAAGACAAATTAGATAAAAGAGAGCACATCAATACAATACTTCTTTTTCAGCAGGAAGAGCTAATGTAATTATAAGACAGCTTAATTTTAATTTCAGGTACGTAATGTAGGTTGTTCACTTGATATTCTTATTTCCTTACTCTGCGTGGTAGGTATTAGCAGTAAATTATCCTCCAGATCTTTTCATCAGCATATCCTTTCTCTGCTGTGCTCTGGCTTTAATGTGTGCACGCTACTGCATAGTGGTAGTGTTTTCTCTGTGGAGCGTTTAACAGTATTAAAAGGAGCAAACACTATTCCAGATGGTGTTTTGCAATGATTAGATCATAACAGTGAGACAGGGGTTGTTGTTTTTTGAAGGGTATGCATGATACTTGGTAACAAAACAGTGCATCTGGCCTCGATGGAGTGCCTGAGAAGGACAGATATACTGCTGGTCACCTATAGCTGACCTGCTGCCTATGCAGATTAGAGCATCCTTGGAGCAGCTGTAGCGGGTGGGCAGGGACTCGCGTGTTTCTGTTGCGGTGTGCTGCAGAGAGGGTTCTTACCGGTGAAGTACATGGGTCCGGGAGCATGGGGTGTAGTTGGCAGTTGGAGAAACCACGAAAAGTTTGTAAAATGGGGAAAAGGAGAAAGGTGTGTGAAAGAGAAGAATGAACTAAGACAAAATTGAGAATACGGGTAACGGGGAGAAATGTGAACAGGACAAGAGAAGGGTGGAGGAAAGCTGTTTCTGATGGCCATCCCCAAAATAGTGAGCGTTATAGGAATATGAAAACTATTTCGTGTCGTGTGTGTGTATGTGCATGTATGTATGTATATGTATGAGGTTTGAACCTGAGTGTAGCCCTGATGCTTTCTCTGGTGTTTTGAGCAGCTTCGGACAGCTTTTCAGTGCCACTTCATGAGAACAGAGGGTTTAAAATCATGGTCACCTTGCCTCTGAGTGGCATTAGCTCTCAAGTTTGTAGTTACTGAAGCACAGACATTTCTGGAGCTCTGAGCTAGTGGGCAGCATCTTCAGGAGCACGGTGTTTGCATCAAAATGGTGTAGATTGTGACCAAGAATTTTCTAAAGCAAGCACGCTTTATTTTGCCCTCGGTGACAGCCAGAGGTCTTGCTAAGCAGCGTGATAAATGCTTCAGCACTGTTCTCTTCTGTTTCCACCCAACTCACCCACTCCTTTGGAAACTGGTGAGACTTCTGGGGCAATCAGCATTGCCCTACACAGATTTCTTTAGACTGAACTGGTTTCACGGTTAAGGCCATCTTATTTCTCTCTCTTTTTCACCGGGCTGCTTTGTCATTTTAATCCAGCCCAATTCTACTTTGCTTTTAAAAGGTTGTACCAAAGTTTCAGCTTTTTGCACCCTTCTTTTATCCTGTAGCTTTTCAAAGGAAGGTTGCTGAATATTGTATGATTGCACTAGAAGGAAGGCAAGTGAGAGGCAGGATCTAGCCGCTGGTCCTTTACACCTTGACATACGTGCAGACAGGTGAGCAGACGCCGTCCCTGTGCTCCCTAGTGCCAGATGTGACAAGTGAGGCTGCAGTAGAGGAGAAACGTTAAAATGCAGAACTCCGCGAGTTCCTAAAAGTGGCATGTAATTAAAATGTTGAAAAGTAGAAATATAACCTAAATTCCTGCCTTTTCCCTTCCCCTTTACTTTGTAATGCTGTTTCTGTTGTTGAGAGATTCACAAGACTTGTCCTGATGCTGAGCTTCAGCTAGTTTTAAATTCCTGGTGAAGGGAACCTTTTCATCTCCACGAGCTCTGCACTCCCAAGTATGTGCAGTACCTTCTTCTGACTTGACGTTCATATGCGATTACTTCTGGATCAAAAGAGACGACAGCTAGAATTATCTATGAAATATTTACTCAAAAAATGCAGGTGACTGGTGGGTACTTCTGAATAAGCCCAACTTGAATAATTTCTTGCAGAGGTTCTAATTTAAAAAGGAAACAAAATAAAAAAGTGGTTGGTATTTTTTTACAAATACGTGGGGGAAATTGGACTAAGGGTGAATTTTAGGGGACTAAGGGTGAATTTTAGGTAACTAAGGGACAGCAGAAACCAAAGTATTGCGATAAAACTGCTACAAAACCTCAAGGATAATTCATTGCTACCAGTGTATCATCTTTCGGTAAGCTCATAGATGTGTCCTTTATGTTGGCAAGTTGGCGCATGAAAAACCCTTTTTAATTTCAGGGTTTTTTTCTCTATTAAAGGATTTTTGAATTTTAGTCATAAAAAGATAATACTGTGAAAGCAGCAGGTACGGCGAGAAGCTAAGCATCTTTTGGAATTCAAATGCCAATGTACTGGAGAATATGCCTGCTTATTGTCACATGGTTTTATTGTAGACAAAATAACATATTGGGATTCAATTTTTCTCTGCACCTTTTTTTCACATTAAATTAATACTTTGTGTGGCTCCAGAGAACTTTTCAAAGTCTTCCGAACCAGACCTTTGGTTTCCTGGGGCTTCTGTCTTTCAAGCAGCTCTGAACATCTCCTAATTAGATAAATTACTTTGTAGTGGGCAGAGCCACAAAACAGGAGGTGCTGGTTAAATTAAAGGGGAAAAATAGAAAAATCCATTCTCTGAAATGGAATGCCCCACTGCTTTATGACTATTACTGTTGTAAGGTTTTACATTTAAGTACCTGAGGTTTAAAATTAAATGTCTAATATAATTTGGCACTGGTAACATGAAGCCTGTGACTGCCCTCGGAGAAAATCTAGACAGCTTAGTTCACTGTTTCAAATTGCTGTCTGCTTGATAGTGAGCGGATTGTGTGACTGGCTCACTATTTAGCTAAATACCACCTGCTGTTCAGCATAATTTTAAATGCAGTAACATATTTGCCTTAAAAACTCAGAAATTTTAAAAGACCGTTACAGCAGCACATGAAAAATTAAATCTTTTTACATTTTTTTTCTTACTCTTGTAAGTACTTGACAGAAGTAATTTTAGCAGCAAGAGAGAATAAAAACTGGGGGCAGTAAATCCCTGTCCGGGAACCTCTTGTGTAGATTCTTTATGGACCCAGAATTGATCTACATGTCAGATCCTGATGTAGTTTAAACTGTTTATCACCCTAATGGCAGTAGAGAGACCATGAACATCAACTTATAATCCTCTGTGAAAGAAATTGGTGTTTGCAGTCAGTGAAGGAGCAGCATAGCTTTATTGATAGATTTAGAACAATTACTGCTGCCGCAACTATTGGCTGAGAGCTTTTCCTGGATCGCGTTGCTAGTCTGATTTTTATTTTATTTTTTTCTTTGATAAATCTTTTTCTTGATGAATCTTTTCTTTTTTCCCCACCCGGAATTATCTGTAGTTGCTTGCTGCTGGGGAGTAAGAGGGCTGTCTAGTCTCAGGGGAGCCATTCGTAACCTGTTTGGGTGTTAAGTTTGGTTCAAGAACTTGCAGCTGCACGATTCCTCCTATGCAAATTCAGCTCTTACTTTAATTTATACATTCTTTTTCTTCGGCAAATTTTCTTAGCTAGGAGAAGCAGGACTGTTTGCAGGAGTGGAGGAAAATCTGGCTAGGATTCCTGTTCTGAGGCATTTTGAACTTGAGTACAAAATACAGGGTTTTTTTTTCTGATGGAAAACTTATTAACTACTGGTGTGGCTGCTACTGCTAAGAGATGGTGCTCTCTGTTCTACAGTCTTCACAGTTTACACATCTCTAAACAACTTGGGAGACGGATCCTCAGACTTGGCATCAGAGCTTTTTTTTGATGGAAGAAACCACAGCCAGCTGTACTGCAAAAATTAGGTTCATGAGACTTAACTCACAGAGCTCTGGGGATGTTATTTCCTACCTGGGATGAAGTAGCTTGTTCGTTCTCTTTTTAAATGTCAGGTTTTATAGTTTGGCTTCGAAGACTGTGTCCTGAGACTATCGGAGGAAAGAATTTCTTCCCTAAAGTTACAATATTAAGCTCTTCTGAAACAGCACTGCAAACAGTACTTTGCATGGGACAAAGATTTCTTTCCTCTGGACTTGTAAATTGTCATTTGAATTCTAGCATGATATAAAATCCTCCAGTAAATCAAATATCTGTTTAAATATCATCCACTTAGGCTTTATCACTGTACAATTGCTTGTACGGGCCATTTGGTCTTGGCTGTAATTTATGTAAGTTGTAATACCTGGTGTCTTTTGAGTTTCTAACAGTTTGGTGTTAGGGTTTATTAATGTAAAATTGAGTTCTCACTGTGCCACGGGGTATGAGAGGTCATTGGAGTGTTTATATTAATGCAGACCTTACAACTTGCCTTACTTTCCTGTTCGCAAGCACTTGGAATGATTAAATGATGGAGTCTTCTGCTATACGTTGGAAAAGAAAATGGTTCCACTTGTCTCTGACCGTCATAATACTTTAATTTCAAAAGTGAACCAGAAAACCATTTAGAGTTGTTGGAATTCAAGGGGCAAGCTCTTGACTAGGATAAGTTATATCGTGTCAAATAGATTTATAGAATTTCAGAATTTGTTTTAAGTGTATATAGATGGTATAGATTGGAAGAGTTTTTTCCTCCTTTTTAAAGGAAATCATTAGTAAAAAGCAAATATAAAGTCATTTTGTCCTTTTTCTTGCTGCTCTAGAGCTACTCTGGGATTTCCTGCAGTTCCTAATGTTTAATATTGTAAAATCTGCCATGTGTAAGACACATATGTGCAGGTAGCTTACGTTGTCTTTAAGAATAGGAAGGAAAAGGGAACGTTCCTGTACTTTTCGTACCTTGCTGTGATCAACAGACAAATTGCTTCTAGCAAATATTCCCAGATGGGAACTTTGTCAGTTCGGTAGGGTAAACTCTGCTAACAAGAGCTTACTATTGCCTTTGCTTTCTAAATAGCCTAACACAACTTGAGGAAACCTGGGTTAGAAAGTACTACTTTTTAGCAGTTTCTGGAAAACTATCCCCTTTCAGCATGAGGTTGCACACGCAAAAACTTCCAGTATTAAAATTTTCCTTGACAAGCTCTTACTTAAAGTAGCCCAGTCAACCAGAAATATGAAAAAAAAAATCTGTACAGCAATGTCCTAGGTTACTCAGTCAAGAAAGGGAAGGGGCAACTGGTGTTTTCTCAGAACTACTGGAGCACTTTTCTTGTGGCTAATAATGCATGGCAAGGACTTCAAATTTCAGATTGATTTTCATTTGTACATAGGGAGGTGCAGTTCTGTGACCTGTGGTTCCCAACCATAATGTAAGGTGTGCGGGGCAGACCAATTGCTGTGCATGGTATGGGGGTGACAAAAAAGTTCCTTATAATAATAAATTGGTCTTCAACATCATCCTTGGTTTCAGAGCAAATTATGAGTTGCTGCTCCTCTTTCTTCCGAAAAAGGACAGGAATATATCCTTATTGTATTTTCACAATTAATGAAATTTGCTAAGGTGCCCAAGCAATCTGCCAGCACCACCTCATTTAGACTGTAATTTCAGCAGTTTTCAGCAGTTGGTGCAAATTTCCTTGTCTCTGAGCATGCTGTGTCTCCTTCTGGATCCTCACCATAAAGTATGTGGTAGAGATCTTGATGCTCTCGTGGAAGCTAAACAGCAGCAGCTAGGTGTTCTGCTATATTATTCTCATAGTTGTGTCGTTCCTCATTGTGCCATTGCAGCATGATGTAGGATACCAAAGGCTGGCTGGTAAGACCCTGGAAGTGGTGGTGGTTCATACTGGTTTCTAGAACTTTTTAAATCAGGGGCAAGCCATATCATTTTGGTGCTGGGCTAGGAAGAGGAGGTCAGCAAGGAAATCTCGTGGTTGTCTGACAGCTTGAGCGTTAGTCAGGAGAGCATCACGTTGCCTGCGCCCTGCCTGGGCTTGAAGGCAGACGGAGAGAGGAGACGTGATGTTTCTGAGATGTGGGCAGATGTCCCGTTTGTCTTTTCACTGAGCTTTCTTCTCCAAAACGGTGTCGGCATAAAGATGAGTTCTCTGAAAGGGGTTTCAGAGCATTAAATTAAATACTTTCTGTCTATGGGCTTTTAGGGATGTATCAGCATCCAGAAGCAGTAGGACCTGATGGTTACCCATTCTATTTCGTAGACCATAAAAATCTCAGCTGAAGGGGAAACTCTCAGATTGCCGTTCTTGGGGAGGTTTCTACCCCAGTTCACAAAACACAGGCATTTTCCCTGTGTTCTCTGGGCACGTGTTGCCAGGATGGTGGGAAAAACTTGTCTTCTCATGCAGATGAGGAGCACCGTGAGGTGTTCCTGAAATTCTGCCCAACGTGCCATGCCGAAAAAAAGGAATCGAGGGGCGAAACCTCTGCAACGTGCTGCCTCTGTGCAATGGAGGTTCAGAGGCCGCTGGCTTGCTTACTGCTCTCAGTACGCCTGTCACCACGTCACCCGGGCTGTGGGTTGCAGCTGCGTGAACGCCGGACGGTACATGAGCCGTTGCCCTTTGGTCCCGCTGGACTTCACACCTGGCGGAGAACGCGTTGCTTCGTCGTCAGTTAAAAGAACGAAAGATAGGAAAGCGGGTCTCTGGTTTCTGTGCCCGTGCTGGAGGGGCAGATGGCACCAATAAACCGTTGAGGCTTCAGCTGAGCTGTGTCGTGGTGTTGGTCGAAGGACTTTGGGTACGTGGGCATTTCTGCACAACTTTGCTGAGTTTCAACTAAGGATTTCTGTATTTACCTAGCGCTGCTGTTTAAATCCTGAGCTATAGCGTACAGATTTTTACAATTCTGCAGTTCTCTGGAAACCCATCTGCTTTTCTTGTTTAGGATCCTCTTCTTTCTCATCTTCCCCTCCCCCAATTAAAATATAAAGAATTGTTGCATTCGGCAATTAATTCCTGCGCTCGGTTCCAAAATGGCAAGAAATGTGAGTTTTCATCTTCAGATAATTTGACGTTGGCAACCTCATGCTCATCTTAATCTCGTTCACAGCCTGAAGTGCCAAATGTCTGTCAGTAAATTGTTTATGTGACTAAATTAACTTTTTGAGTGGAACTATAAAGCTTTGGTTTTTTCCGATGTTTACTTATGGCTGCTTAAATGCATATTTTGCATTTATTTTCATTTAGAATTTAAACTGAAATAGGAATGCATATGGCGTGTTCTTTATAATAGGGAAAAAAGATTATTTTTTTTCTGGTTCCTGATGTTGATTAATCTGACTTGATTGTCTGGCAACGCTGAATAAATCAGTGCTTTTTGTGCCTGTAGCTGGGTTTGGTTGTCACACCACCTCCGTTTGTCCCCACTCAGGAGAAAAGAGGAAAAAAAAAACCACCAAAACAACTCAAACCAAAGCACTTAATTTTTATTATTGGAGCATAAACTTTAGCCTGACAGGGTAGTGAGAACAGGGAACGTTCTCTTTATCAGGTCTTCGGGCTCGTGAAGACGCTGAGCTTTCAGGCGCAGGGCTGGTGTGTGCAGCACACCACTCGTGGTACGTAACCGCTCCTGGAAGTCAGTACTCCTTAAGTAAGGAAAGTGAATACCCGGCACTGATAACACTAGGAACACTTCTAACTTCAGGCTGTGTTTTAAAATAAATATATCTCTCCTCTCCACAGCTATCTCCTGGTCTAACTTCAGCTGCAAGCTGGTTCTTTGTAGCTCAGATGCTTGACATTTGACAGATAGAGCGCTTAGAAGTCTGTAAAATATATTCTGTTCTCTGTTTCTATGTTAGTATCTTGCAGAATGGAAGGGTTAATATTGAGGATGATTGTACAAAAGTGAATTCTTCATCAGGGAGGCCATCCTGTAATCTCATCAGTATAAAAAGATAGATTAATCTTTGTATGTTTGTAGTTTAAGTTTAAAGCAGTCTTAAATGTTTGCAGTTTGGAATTAGTTTTGCTGTGCTGTTTCTTGGCAGGTCAGTCACCAGATAGTTTGAGATCGACGATCAGCTGTGATTGTTTTTCCTGGTATCTCAGAAATAAATGTGACCTGTGATCTTAGACTGCTTAAATAGTGGCCAAGACATCAACACATCGACTGCGTTCAGCAGCAGCAGAAGGACCGATCTTCTCGCACTGGCTATTAAAAGCTGAAGAGCTGCATTTGATGTGAGGATGCCTGTATGCATGCAGGAGTGATGTATCTTGATAGATTATAATTGCAAGGAAATAAATACACGAACCAGATTCATACAATGAATGAGTTTATGAACTTTGAAAAATAAAATTGTGTTTACAGACAGTAATATAAATTCAGGGAGGCTTTCTCAAGTAAACATACAGGAAAGACATAATACTGCAGATGCAAAGTGTGACACTTTATAGATCTTCAAATTCAAATAACGCAGCTTAAAAATTTCCTGACGCATTCCATATTTAAGGGCCCTATAAGTAAGACCTGAGGAGGGAAATGAGTAAACTTCCCCAGATGGGTACGCATTTATTTTTCTAATTCTTTTTATCTAAATTTTAATAATCTAAATTTAAATAATTTTCTAAATTTAGACTTTATATTATTGAGTTTAGTGCTGTTTTAAACACAAAGTTGTGACAGTAAAAAGTGAATGGTATCGCTACCATTGGAGTAATTCCCAATTTCACAATTTCTTCTTTTTACATCCATACTTTAGAAGTTCAAATAAATGCTTGTAATAATTAGATTTTTTGTTTAATGTGTGGCCAGAAGCACACTGCTTTGTTTTGCCAGGATCTGGACGAAGTGTGTGCAAGAAACACACACGATGCTTTTATTTCGTCTCTGGCTTTATGAGGTTTCTGTTCCAATTAACATGAGAGCGGTTGTCTCATCAAGCATGTCTGTTTGCAGTCTCGGTTTCTTTCCAGTCCAGATCACAGGGCGTGTGGTACAGGGATGTTGTGTATACGTTACCTATGGAATCCAACACTTCAAAGCTTCTTCACAGTCTATACAGTTCAAGGAGTGAAAGAAGCCTCTGTGTTAAATCCGATACACAACTCCTTCACAAGCTGCTGATTGTTGGGGGACAGCTGAAGCGCAGACCTGGCCTTCCTGCAGGTGGAAGAGCATCTCCTTTCAAGTCTCTGGGCCCTTCATTTGTTACAGTTGATCTCATCCCTTAATTCAGCAATCGTGTGTGCCACCCACGGTCCAGGTCGATGAGGGGTATCCAGTTTACAAGTTGCTCTGTAGGCGAGTGGCTTCTCTGATGCATGCATTTTGTGAGAGCAAAAGAAGGGCCCTGGCTTTGGTTATCTAAATCCTCAGAAGAGCTAGAAAGAGCACTTGATTAAAATTAAAAAAAAAAAATTAAAAAATACGGTAATGACAGTGACATCATCTGACACCTATAAAAGGTAGCAAAGACATAGCTTTATGTTAAGGGCTTTACTTTTCAGCTGTAGGTTTTTGCAGTAGGAAGGTGTTTGATTTTGCCTTTGATTGAGAGTATCCTTTGGTGTTGCTTCCATAATTTCTTTTCCTTTCTGACGCTGGTGCTCGTGGCATACGTTACCAGGAAAGCCTTAGCCTTTCTCTACCGAACATGATGCGATTAACTGCCTATTTGCTATGCAGCAGCTATCCAGCTTTAATTGGAAAACATTGGTGGTGAAAGTCTTGACTTTTGCCAAAACACCGATGTTAGGGCTTGTCACTGGAGTCTTGTGGGCTGACAGTGGAGAGTTTCCTAACCTCCTCTTAATTACCAGTGAGTGAGTCTGATGCTTGAAGTAATCCACAGGTTATACAGACTGAAGGTTAAAGTACAAGAGTAGAGACAAAAGATGCCTTCCTGGCTCTGAGCATTTCTTTGAAGAGAGTCAGTTCTTCTTTTCTGTCTTATTTTGCCTATCTTAAAATACAAGGTTAAATGTTTTAGCAGGAAATGATTCAGTGAGGCTTGGGTTTATTATTTTCAAAGGGCCTTGAGACCTCAAGGCTCTATTTCAAAGCAAGATATGTTAAATGAGGGGGTATTGGCAACTGGAAGGCAATGTTGATTGTTAGATCGGGGTGGAGCTCTCACCCTCTCTGTGTAATTAAGGTGAATTTATTATGCATATGGCTTTGACCGAGGATATACAATACTATTTGTCACACAGCGTTGTGTGTACTTGATCATGGTGTAGCTTGTTCATCCAAGATGCATTCTCTTGGTGGTGCTCCAAGTGTTTCTTTTTCTGCAAATCACCGGTAGTTGGGTTTGCTAGGTCCAGCGTGCCACAGCTGATAACTGTTCTTGAGGTTTCAGATTATCTACCTGGCTTCAAATGTGGGAGACAGGCTAACCAACACATACCTGGAATCGAACCAGGAGATACCACCCTGAAACCATTCCACAGCCATACGGTTTGTCTTTAAAGGACCATCCATCTTCTTTCTCCCTCATGGGGTGGCTAAGAACTGGTTACCTGAAATGATCCCCATAACTGGCTGCCTTTTGTAATATTCCTCACCTCTCTATTCTGTATCTGTTGATGGCCAGGAGAAGCGATGCCCATAGCATCACACGACCAATTTGCAGCAATTCAGGGTGACACCATGTAAGAATTGCATCTTCTCAACAGATCTGATGCCATCCAGTGAAAATGTTATGCCAGAAGAATTAAAGACATCCCTTATACATCTAGACTGTAGATCTCTTACGCAGGAGCCATGCAGTTAGTTTGCCTTGGGATGTGGTAGCATCCTGCAACATCGGAGACTTGCATCTCAGTCTGGTTTGTGGGCCTTATGTATTCAAATAACTTGTCATGCTTGGTCTTTTCGCAGGGCATATTCAGCATACGGCAGAAAAGGAGGCAAATGCAAAGATGCGTCTATGTAATGGGAGTTAAGATAAATTAACAAACTGTGTTAACTCAGGGGGTAGTTTCATACCTCTGCCCCGACCTAAACCTGCTTTAGGCAAGATGAGTGAAGGGAAGGAGAGATTAGCATCTCGTTCCCGGTTCATGTTCTGAGGCTTGCAGGTCCTCTGAAATACGGTTGGTCCTGTCTTTGCTTGTCACTGTGTTGGTGATACAGGAGGGTTGCTTAGGAAGGGATGTTTCCTCTCCTTGTGTTGTGTCAGGTGGTGAATTCCTTCTGCGGTACAAGGAGCTTGCTTCGTAAGATGGCTTTGAAAGGGAGTTAACAGGGATACAGTTGCGTCTTTTCTTGCTAGCAATACTTCAGTTTCTAGGGAGCAGGATGGTGTTTTGCTAGCACTGTAATACACCACTCCTTAGGAGGGAAAATGTAGTGAGCAATGTACTTTTGTGGGTTTTTTTAAACACTGTATTGCATTTTTGCTTTCATGCTTCCTTTACGATGTCCAGACATGGCGTGTTAGTAGGAAACGAGCTCGAGGTAACTATGCCTTTCCATTAGATAAGGGAGATTGTAACAAGGGTCTTAGTATCTCTGAAATTATTGAAGCCAGTCCTTCCGATATCTGTGCCTTACTGTCATGAGACTGACGTTCTCTCACAAGTCTGTGGATGATGTCCCCGCTTGTCACAAAGTGGCTTATTAGGCTGCCGAGTGGAAACGGTCCTGTCACGCCAAACATGCCTTCAGGTCTGCTTTGCTTGAGGCATGCTACCGCGTATCAAAAGCCAGACCCTCCTAAAGCAGGGAGATCTTTTTTTGTCAGGACGGAAGCTTTGTTTTTCTTATTTAATTGAAATTGCTATTAGAGGGAAGGAGGCAGTAACTTGGGCATTCAGTGGGGCTTGCTGTACATGACAGGATAGCTTTGTGATTCACAGGCTCTAGGCACAAGGCTGGGGAAAAATGGAAGACGCCGTGGAAAGAGAATACTCCTGAGGCTTTTTCATCTCCATCCCCCAGTTCTGCTCAGAGCTTCCTTTTAATTTCGTTCAGTGCAGCAGGTTAATTTAAGCCCTCGATAGCTTGAGTGTCCAAGCTGAATTCAGCTAAGCGATGACCAGATGCGCCCGATTCTTACCGAAGGAACAAGCTCTGTGTACTTTTAAAATATTTGCCTTTTTTTTTTTTCCTGTAGGCTGTAATCTCGTGCCACCCCTTCTCCCTCACTCACAAGTGTTTACTCTCATCCGCAGACTTTTGCCAAGCCACAGTTTTGAGTGGATTTTAATGTCAGTCCTGTACACCCGTGCCCAGCTCCAGCCTTCTGCAGTCGCTGTGCGATTGCAGCATCCCTTTAACTTCGGTTTGAGGCAGAGGAGGGATATAAAGAACTTGATAGAACATTTATGGTAATAGCTGTAAAGGGAAGCTGTAGAGCATTGGATTTCACAGCCAGAAAAATCTCAGCTCGGGGAAATGGGTCTGAAATACAACTACAGATGGTTTTAGTCTATTGCTTCCCCTGTTTAAATAAAAGGATTGCTTTTTTCGCCTCTATTTAAAACACATGTGTAGAAGATGAAAGTGTCCAGCTATTTTTTTATTATTCAGTCCACCAGCCACCGACATCTTTGCCTTATTTCATTTCAGCACTAATGGCATAGTAAAAGTTCTGAAATACCCTCTTTGGATTCAGCCTTCCTTGGGTCGCGGCAAAGATTCCTGCTGCATTCAGAGCTGTTGCTGTTGTTTTCGTTATCAGCGCTTTGTTTTTCCCCTTGAACCTGGTGCTATTAATTGTGTTGCCGCTTCTGCTCTTTAATTGATCCCATTCACCGGTCCCGCTTTTGTAACGTCTGACTTCTTGTCGCTTTGACAAATCAAAAACCCAAATTAGTCAATCTCCAACCACTTGAGAATAAGGCTGCGTTGGGGAGCTGGGCTTGACAAAAAAGTCTAATTTCACTTTGAAAGCCTGTTGGAAAATTTTAACAAGAAGATGCAAGAAAAATGTAAACCAGATCAAGCTCGACTTTGGTCTGTGGAGAATAGTGTCACCTGTTGAGTTTGTTTCAAGTTTTTGTAAATAGATGATTTGACAAAAATATGAAATAAATCAAAAGGCATGAAGATAGAAGAGGTCAGAATATCCTTGTTTCCGCTGCAGATGGTTACACAGAAGAGAGAGTTGTGTGTGTGTGAGAGAGAGAATAGGAACCGTGGGCCAAAGATGAAGCTCCGCTCTCGGATTTTTGAATCTCAGCCTTTGTGCTGTGCTATTCCCGTCCCTTATATGTTGCTTCTTTCCCTCATGCTTTTTGCACCCCCAGCCCCTTTTACCCTGGCTTGGGGCACTCATACCTGCTCATTGTCCCTCATTTTCTTCACCTCCTTGACTCCTGCGCTGGTACGTGCTGCAGCTCTGCTGTGCGGGCACTGCAGGCGGGGAAGGGAAAGCGGCTTCGGTCCGACTCCCAGGCACAGCCTGGGCAGGTGCTTGGGAATTTGCCATGCAAGTCAGTTGTGGTACTGGGCTGGGGTACCAAGGAGGCACAGCCTGGGTCTGAGCTGCATTTCCTACCCTTTTCAAACCCATGAGGGCTCTCACGATGCCCTTGCGAGGGCGCAAATGGAGTTGTCTTTGAGATCTGTTTGTGGAGTGCCTGTGGCTTACAAATAATAAAATTATAAGGAGGTAGGAAGTGGGACTTGTGCAGAATATTACCTTTGACAAACAACACGTAATACTGCAAGAGAATACAAATGTGAGTGTTTCAAACAGCAAATAAAGCACACTACAACAGCACAGCCCTTGAGACTCTTCTGAGAAGGACTGGTTGGTTTCTTTTTTCATGTAATGTTCTGTCTCGTAATTCTGGGTTGTAGCTGTAACTTCTTCCCTTCCGCCTCTTGTTTCTCCTACCAGAATTTGTCATAATTGAAAGGAATTTCTCTTTACAACCGTAACCACAAAATGCATCTAGGAGAGAGGCGGGCGTGGGACTTGCTTTGTGGAGTAAAAGCTGCATTGGCTTGTTTTGTTTTGTTTTGTAATTTCTAGCAAAAAAGGACCGGACTAGAACAAGCAGAATCTTTGTCTTCCCCGTGTGTCATGTGCCTATGGAGAAAAATCACCACGCTAACAACAGAGTGGCCGGGTTTTTAATATGCCATCTCTTGATAGCTTGTAAGGGATTTGGTTACCAGGTGTCACTTGTTGCTCCTGGGCGTAGAATGAGCTACTGTATATTTCAAAATGGCCTCAAATAACTTGCGCGGATGTAAACTTGGGCTCCATATACTCTGAACTGACTATTTTACTAGTTTTTCTAGAATGAACACCCGTATTTTGTCCTACTGGCTTGTGTAGAAGCTCTCGCTATCCCTTGGCATAAGCTTGGCATTATTTCATGACCCTGCCAAGCTAGAAACTCACCTTTCAATGGGAAATGGGTTTTCTCGTCGGTACAGAAAGTCACTGAACATGGACAGGAAATTCACAGCGTCCTCCTTACCACCTCGTGAGCGTGCGGAGGTAAACGGCAAGGACACGGCTCGTGTCAGCTCTCCCTTACAGCTGAGAGGAGATAATAATTGCACTGGGGAGAGAGGGCAGGGAACAAGGCTGGCTGTTTGCCGGGAGAGGGCATGGGCGGCTCTAGCTCGCCTCTGTAGGTTGCAGGCAGAAGCAGGTGTAGGCTGGAGCACGGTGATGCTCCGTTTTGGAGGAGAAGACATTTTTCAGCAGCGTGTTCCTGCGCATCACTTAGAAACGTGGCCCAGCAGTTGCAGAACGGAGGATGTGCTGGTCAGGACAAGCCCAGCTACGTGGCAAGGGGAGAGTTTTGTCCTTAATGTTGTGTAATATAGATATACACCCTGCAAATGATGACCATCATCAAGGAGAGCTGCCCGTACGGTCCATGAAAAACTGCAAAGCTAATGATGGGCTGGGCAGATAATCGTGGGAGAGTTAATTGTAAGGTTCGATATGGCATCTTGTCAGCAGAGATAAGTTGTCACGTTTTCCACTTGAGCTGAAACTAAATGATTGTAAAATAAGTTATGAGTGTCCTTGGGCCTGTCTGCCAGAATGATGGCTAAGAATACATTCCTGGCCCATCAGTCTCAAGCAGCCCGCTTGATATTTATGCGAACTGAATGTTATTTTATTCCCCCTCTAGTCATGCTTGTCAGCTTCCCGAGTGAAAAGTGAAACTGCTTCTTTGACTCATACTTCAAGTATTGAAGCTCGGAGAGGCTGCAGATTGTTATTATTATTACTAGTATTATATATTTTTTCGGGTGTGCGTTGAACATTGATGCCCGATTGGGAAGAACTAATGGCTGACATTGAACGTGCGGGATGGCTGCAAAACAGCCCATCCCAGCCCAGTGAAACGCGTCTTACGAGTTCCAGTGCCTCTGTCAAAGCTGGTTTAGATGTGGAGTAATGAGGCGCTTGCTTTTTTAATTTGGCGTGCCTTTTTCCTTGCCTTTTTTTTTTTTATATATATATTTAATAGCGCCAGCAGTGGTCGTCTGTTCTCAGGCGTGGTAATTGATACAAAATAAAATGCATTATTTGTATTCAGTCAGGAGTATGAAATTGCATTCAGCGGGCTGAAGCCTGAACTCATTTACAGTTTTCCGAAGCTGGGCTTTCAGGAGCCCTCTTTTCAATTTGAAGAATACCTTGTCAGGCAAGAGAAGTAGTGGGAAATGGGAAAGCACAGCATGTAAGCCTAGCGCCTTTTGATTGCTCATATTTTAAACCAGGAGAATGTTAAATAACTTCCATCTTCAAAGGGTGGTCTTCGAAACCGGGAATACGGCGCATTAATACACCAACAATATCAGCTTGGCACCCATTTACGAGCAACTCGCGTTTCTTCGCTGGTTGAGGGGGAGGGAAAGCTTCGGGCTCTTCACTTCAGAGCCATTTGACCCAAGGACAGCAGGTTATTACCTGGAAAGGGCTGCGGATCACGAGGATTTACCATAGGAGGTTAATTCTTCAGCTCTCCAATGCGAGTAGTCGAATCGTACGTTCCTCATTTTTCAGAGCTCGCAGGCAGGTTTTGTTGGTACAATTTATAGCCTGGAAATTAGACTAAGCCGCAGTAAGCGTACAGATCTACCGTAACAGTGTTTTTTAACAAGGATCCTGCTGAAAAATATATTCTGTGGTTTTGCGCCAAGGTGTGGTTTCTTCACCATTTCACAGGTCCCAGCAGCGTGGTTGGCGCTGCTGTTGCACGCGGCGATGAGCGCAGCCCTCAAATGCCTGTTTGGAAACGAGCTTTTTGAGAGGTATGGGAGACGGTAGTAGAGCTGGTGTTTCCTGAATTATTTTTTTTTCTCCCCTTGAGTAAAATGGGATAATTCTTTCTGAATTGAAAGCTGAGCGTGAGGCCACTTGCCTCATATTTTCTGAGGGGAAAAAGCGAAGCACTTTGAGACGTTGTGTCAGATGTAAGCAAGCCTTCCTGGCTGGTGTGCTCTCTGGGACTTTTCCATGATATTTATAAATTTTCAGGCTTTTTTGTAAGCAAGTGAAAAATCCGGGAGATGTGTTCTTGGTGCCCTGTGGCAGACCTTGCTGCCGCAGCCAGACCTCTTCTCAGCCAGCGCCCAGCCCTGTGGCTAGCCTGTCTCAACACGGCAATTTTCACATCATTGCTGCAAAGGGGAGCGGGGGTTTGCGTGGGATTTTTTTCTTTTAAGTACCCAACGTACACAACCTTCTCAAGTCTCAGACTGGAGGTCAGCTTGGACTAGTCGTTGTCCAAGGATGGTGTCTAGGACTGTCGGTAGCCGGCTTGCATCCGTGGTCATGCCTTTGTATTGCTGGCATGCTCTTCTGCATCTTCTCTTCTTCCAGTGTTGAGGAGCCACGGGTACCCATGTGCCCTTTGCCAAGAGCGTGCTGAGCACTGGCATGGGTTCTTCTCAGGGTTTGCCTTCCTCTTCACCTGGAGAGGCGCCAGCCCCTGCAGGATAACTGCTTTGAGCATTTATAAGTCAAATACTTAAGATCTCCTATACAGATACACAGTAAATACATTCCTGGGGTTACTTTTTGTGGTTAAATACTTGATGATCGTTTTCGCAGTAGTGGACATAGGGAAAAGAACAAAAAGCCTTAATATAAAGCTTATGTTTGATTTGGTCTCTGTTGCCAGGCAGTTAGCTACAAAATTTATCCCCCACTAATAACATGCAGCACAGCTTTGCTTAGTGGATAATTAGTAAGTAAACTTTATTAGAAAAAAACCCAAAGTATTTCTTTGTCAAATAGACAGTAGTAGGGGAGTTTAGCTACTAAAGAAAAAAAAAAAATAATCAAAAGCTGCTACTTAAATGGTCTTTGGCTTGATATTTTTCTGACGTATTAATTCATCTTTATTGCAGTCCTGGTATTGCACTTCAGTGCAATATGGTCTGTAACCAAGGGTCTGGCAACAGCTTCGCTTTACATGATAGCAAGCACTTAAAGTATAGGATGTTATACTAAATTTTATAATTAAAACCAAAGCCAAACCAACAAAATAGGAATGCATTTAGCACTAACCATAGCCAAAAGATTGGTTGCTATTAAACTGAAATCATATTACCAACCTTGGGGGAAAATACTGGATTAAGTTTACTTGAGTATTTGCTGTGTGAAAGGACCCAGATGCAGAGTGACATTTCAAGTATATCTTCATTTCCTAAGCTTGTGTTAAAGATGGCTGTTAGATGGTTCTTGACTCAGAACGAGAAGAACTACTCAAAGAGAAGGCGTTTGTGTATTACCAGCCATTACATGGACCGGGGGAGAGGCTGCGGGTCCGCTTAGGAGAGGGGGTTGTCATCAACCTTTAATTTTGATTGATTGAGTGAGTGAGTTAATTGATGGGGGAAAGGAGGAAATGACTCTGTCATTAGTTCTTAAAACTGTTGCATGTTAACGCTGCCATCACCAATACAGTGGGAACCTAAACACACTAAACGGGATTATTTTTTTCATCCAAAGCAGGTAGTAAATGACCCTTTATCACAATGTATTAATGGTGGTAGGCATGCATTAGTTACCTTGTTTTCCCCCCTTTATTGCCATCGCCACCTGTCTCTGTGTATCAGACTCTTAATGAAAGCAGATAGGCTTCAGAGGATGTTGGGGTATCTCCGTTCCATTAAAATGTATTAAAATGTCCTAGCGTTACACAAGTCGATTTGAGGATCAGTAAGATCTTTGTAAGAAAGAGTAATTGGAAGTAATAAAGTGATTTCCTATTGTTTTCTGTATGTTCCAGCTGGCCTGCTTCTAAAATTGATGCAGAGTCCTGTTGATTTAATAGGACTTGAATGAGAACTTTGGCCAAGTTACTTTTTTATGCCTTTTTGAAAAAGTAATGGGTATTGTTAGGAGGCTCTCCCGTAGACTTGGGAAGTCAGTGAGCTCAAGAAGCTGCTAACAGACAGCAAGGGGATTTATATCTTGAATTCTAGAATTCTAGCAATCACCGATTTAAATTATGCAGTATTTTTTTCCTTTTTTTTTTTTTTTTTTTTCCTTTCTCTCCCCCAAACTGCAGATACTGGGTTAGGAGATTCTGTGTGTTCAAGCCCAAGTATATCCAGTACAACAAGCCCCAAACTTGATCCACCTCCTTCACCTCACGCCAACAGAAAGAAACACCGCAGGAAGAAAAGCACGAGCAATTTCAAAGCTGATGGTATCTCAGGCACAGCTGAAGGTAAGCTTACTCTGTGGTGGAAGTCTGAATTTTGAAAATACCATTCCAAAGAGCATTGTTAAGTACAACTTAACTACACAGTTGGCTTTGAACACAGAAAGATTAGAGAATTGTACTGAAGTAGAGAAATTAAAGGCTCGTCTTTTAATGATGAAGCTCAGTAAGCTGAGGCATCACGATGGTGAATTTGGCTGTCTGAAACATGTTTGGAACTGACTTTTTTAATAAATAAAAAAACTGTCCCCAAGTTAACATGGAGCACCATTAGCTATAAAGGTAAGGAACAAGCATACGTGTAAAGTTGAAGGAAACTTGTAAAGAGAAGGAAAAAGTCATTTCACTCAGTAGCCCATGCATCACGTTAGAACTTGTGTATTTTTTTTTCAGTATTGCTAAGTCTCGTGTTATCACTTCTCCTTAGACACATCCTGAGCTCTAGAATTGCAGACGCTTCTGATGCCCGTTATTGTTTGAATATTCAGCTGCTCATGGAAAGATTGTGTTATTTGAGGATAAAACGGAAAAGGGGAGAGTTTAAATGTTTGGGTTCTTTTTTAAGAACCAGAAAGCAAAAGCCAAAAAGAACATTTTTTCCCTTAGTTTAGCTTACTATTTCCAACGCGAACACTGCTATAGCTGTTCAATGCTCTTCTGAAGGGGTAACAATGTGTACAGTAGCCAGATATGATATAAAACATGCTTGTATCTTTAGAAAAGAAGAAAAGAAACATGCTAGGATTCAACCAAAAGAGCTCCAGAAAAAAGATGAACAAGGGTAGTTGGAAGGCTTAGAAACTGGGGAGTCAACATATAAGGAGAGATGAAAAACGGAGACAATGGAATAACATTGTCGGAAAAGGGGAGTGTTGAGTAAGAAAAAGATGTGGTTGTAAGCATCGAAGAGTAAAAAACAGCTAATTCAGTATCAAAGAGCGTTGGAACAAGTTCTGAAAAAAGGATGACAATTGCAGACAGCTGAGGAGACATTAAAAATAGATGTGATAATAGTATACAACTGAGAAGGGGCATGTTAACTACTACTTAGTCATCCTTATTTTCCATTTATTTAATTTCTCAATTGCACTTCTATCACATACAGAATTTATTTCCCCAGCTATCTATACAAATCCTTTTTTAAAAGCCATCAGCTTTTTTTCATAATACCTCCTGTTGCGTTCTCTTTCCAGTCATTTAACTGTCTTTACTGTTAGTTTCCCCCTAGTTTATGGCCTGAAGCCAAATTTTGTTTTAACCTTTCATTTTTAATTTGTTGTCTTCTTTTATTTTTTTTTATTTTTTTTTTTCTTTTAACAATCTCCTTTACCTCACTTATTTTCATACCTCAGTGGCAAGTTTATGGGCGATTTTTCAGAGCACTCACCACTGGTCCAAGACTATTTTGTTGCAATCAATATGAATCAAGACCAGCTGGATATCAAGAGCCTTTGAAAATCTCTTTCTAAGTAGTTAATACTTGTATGTTTTCTTTCTCCTGGGGAGATTATTTTCACAAGTCACTGGAGCTGGAGCCTGTGTGGTCCTGGACTGCAGGCACAGACTCCTGACCTGCAGTGAGCGACGGGAGATTTGCAGTTACTGTGCGTCTTGCCCTGAAGTCCCTGTTCTGATGGGAGTGGGGAGTTACGTGCTCCTTCGTCCTTCTCTGCTTTCTCTTGCTTTTCTCCTTGTCTTCCAGCATCATAACATGCTAGTCTGAAATCCGTTTGTAGTAACTCAGCAAAGTTGTCCCCTCCCATATAAATGAGATTAATATGCTTTCAGAAGGGTGAGAACTGGCTGGCAACCACCAAGTAACACACAGGGAGGCTTAAAAGTAGTAGTGAGTGCCAACGCTTGCTTTTACAATCCTTGAGTCTTACATCAGCCCATCAGCTTTCTTTGACCTGCCCCTTCTTACACGTTTTCTGAGATGGGCACTCTTTTCTGCATCTTGGGTGGGCTGCAGTGGTTGTTAAGTTCTTTATAACGTCTCATTTAAAGCACAACCCAGCGAAAACTAGCAATTGGCCACAAGAGCAGAATCACAATTTCCTACACGGCATCCTGGCCACGTGTGAGAGGAGCTCTGGGTATCCTTCAGCAGACAATTAATCTTACTGGCCCTTGAATCCTTAGCAGGGTTGGGAGGAGACAGCCAGCCTCGTCTGCCCACAGTAGCTGAAGGAGAAAGCAATGAAGCACGCTTGAGTTCCATGTCCTTTTAGAAGGGCACCTCCTTCCCATTAAGTACTTTCTGGAAAGACTAACAAAAGCTGGGTGTTGCTTTTTCCAAATCCTGACGTGGACACTTGCAAACACTGTCTGTTTTTTCTGGTACTTGTGTTGGTGCAAGCCAGAAGTTACATTTGGTGTGCTTGGTGGTTGAGCAGGCAGGTGGTGTCCATCGCTCCGAGCTTGCTGTGGTGCTGAACGATGGGAACAACTCCAGTCCTGGGACAACCTCTGTCACAAGCCAGACTGCTGCGAGTAGGCTGTGTGTCAGGCTGTTAAGAGTTTTTCTCCAAGTAGATGAACGCAGCATTTTCACATCTGTCTTGCAATTCAAAGCAGTTTTCAATTCAATCATTCAGCCTTTCCACAGGAAAGGGCTTATTTCCTTGTTCTCCAGCGCTTGGCTACAAATCTGTCCGATGACCTAAAAGATTTCCTTTTTGATTTTTCTTCCTCCACACCTGCCCTCAGTGTAGATTTAAACCCTCAGAGGATTCCTGCGGTTTTGAAGACCACAAATCCAAATTAAACAGTAAAAAGAAAATGTTCTGAGACGCATGCTTTGCCTTGGCAACTTTGCTCAGGTGTTTGAGATACAGAAAATATTGATAATTATTGAGAATGGGGTGCAGAAGACTGTGGTGATAATCGGGGGAGAACCTTATCTTTCTTCCTTCTGGAAACCCTGAGCTCACTGTGAAAAGGAGAAGGAGGAGCCGGATCCTCCTGCAGTAGCTATTTTCAGACAGTTACAATGGATCAGAATTAAATGATTTGGGTAATTCTAGATTTTATGTTGCCTTCCTTTGGGTCCAGGTGTTTCAAGTGTCGGCTTTCAAACAGAAATCCTAGGTTCCTTCATTTTTGTCTGTAGCAAAGCTTAGGTGTTCAATGAGGTTTAAATCTGGTCTTCAGCAAACTCTAGCGTTTTTACCACACTTTGTGGTCTTTTTTTTTTTTTCTCCTTGAACGTGCCTGCTTTGATCATTGACCTCTGCCCAAGTATTCAGATATCACGATGATGGACACTAGTGAGCCCAGGGTGATTCACTAATTCCGAGGACTGATGCTCATCTCTTTTATGCCCTTCCATAAAGGTCATGCTGATTCTTCTTTCTCCGCACTATCTGCCCATGCACAACCCTCTCTTTCTGGGATTGATTCTTTCATCTTACTTGGCTTATCTTTCTGCAGGTTTTCTGAGACAATGTTTGCTGCAACAAAAATACTAAAGCAACTCTGCTGCCGCTGGATGAAAATGAAAATTCAGTTCCTATTTTGGAAAATCCAATTCTTGTGAAATTTTTCCAGTGCCATGAAACAGAGAGAGAAGTTTTTTAGTTCTCTGTACAGAACTTGTCACTGAAAAATTTTCTCGGTGTTTTTGAGGGTAACAGCAGGAATGCTTACATTAGGCAAGGTGCCAGGAACCAGCAGTGTTTTTCCCACCATGCTGTCTAAACTTGCTCAGAGCAGGATTATACGGTGCTGTGTTTCAAAGAGGCATTGCTGCTCAGAGCCTGGTCTGTTTTGGTACCCTTATGCTGCTGCAGTTAGTGGAACAGCTAGTGATAACAGGAAGGTTTTTCAGCTTGAAAACAAGTAGAAAAAATTGAAAGCTTTCTTGCAAACACTGGGAGAGGTCTTTCTGTGAAGAGTGTTTATTTTTCTTACTGCTGTTAGACAGTTTCAGAACTTCATGGCTATGCCAGCTGGAACTTGCCTACCCTCAGTCCATTTCTGAGATTTTAGGAGCTATGGAAAGCCCAAGGTATGGCCGTCTTTCAGCATCAGGTCTGGATCGTCCGTGTTCTTCAAGTTGTTTGATTGACTTAAGAGCTCTGGCCAGCGGGGCCAACACTGCTGTCTGCTGTAGGGCCGGTCCAGCTGCATCCAGGTCAATGGGTGAATCCGCTGCTTCGGTCAGGGAGGTGCGGGGTGGCTGCAGGCAAAGCACTGCCAATTTATGTTCCCGCTCAGCAGCACAGGCGAAACAAGCACAGCTCTGTGTTCCCATGCGTGCAGATGGAGCTGAGAAACAGGAATTGATAGCGCAGGAAATGTGATTAGCGACTTGGTAGGCTTTCCCAACTGTGTTTTCTCTGTAAATCTGTGTTCCATGTTGTTCTTCATTGCTGGTTTCTAAAGAACTTGTGAAGAACAAGGAAGGACCTTTTATGTTTCTTTTTAAAACTGTTTTCTTAACACAAAGATACTTGTCCTCTGCCTCTTGTGGAGTATTTGCTTTTCCCTGTACTTTCCTGACCTGTGCAGTCTAACCCCCAGCTCTAGGTGTACACTTTCTGGCTTGTAGCTAAGGATGAACCCCAGTTTTCTGTGAAATTCGGGTAGGTTTTTTTGTTTTGTTTTCTTGTGGTAAACTAGTAGAGGTATTTGAAAAGCTTGTGTTCTTCCTCTGCATGTTTTGTAACACTGGAGTTACCTGTTCCAAATCTCAGGGAGCACTGAAGTTGAGCTATAGTTAAGTTTGAAATGAAAATCGGTTAATTTGTTTTCTGTGGATGGAAAAACAGGGTTTAGTTAGACTTCTCATTTGTACTTTTAACAATAAGCAAAAATTTCACTGCTTTCGTCTGGTTTCTCAGCTGCATGAGGACTGGAGTCCAGGAGGGTGGGGACGAGGTGCAAAAAGCCAAGGGAGGCACCAGTTTATTCCCAAGACTTTTTGCCCACTTTCAGCCATCCCAAAACCAGAAGGACAAAGCAAAATGGGTAAATGCAGTTCTTAGCATTGGTCTCTGGAATATATATATCTAACACCAGAAAATTTGATATTTTGTGTAAATCGGAAGCAGTACAGCTGTTAACTGAAACGCGGTATATGATGCATAAAAAAACGTGCGTGCGTTTTACCTGCAGTTTCTCACCCTAAGCTTTCCTTAGCACGCCTGTGATTTACCTGCTGGCATTATATGCTGAAATGATTTCAACATGGTTGGCTCTGTGATAGTCTTTTCCAGACAATTTTAACCTACATTTCCCTAGGTGCATAGTTCTAGTAAGTGTGCTGTAGCCAGGCTGAACTAAAAAAAATGAAATTAACCATCTATTAAGAAAAAAAAAAAATTGGGAATTTTTGGAAATTCGGTGGAAAGATCTCTGAGGCCTGTTCAATGAAACAGATGCAAACAATGGGCCACAGTTTTTGTGCAAAAGTAGATTCTTCATTTGACAGATGGACTTGACATTGTTAATGCTGATACTTATTTATAATACATCAAATTAAACACCATAGTGAAGGAATGTATTTTTACTTGGTGTTGTCATTATACTTTTTTTTTTGGCTCTTTATGGTCTGGAAGAAACCTTCTGATATTGTCAGAGGACAGCAGGTTCAGAAACCTTTCCAACACAAAAAGTCACAGCATCGTCACTCCCTTTTCTCTGCAAGGAAGATGTGAAATTTAATATCTTGACCTGCAGCAGCAGCAAGGGCAAAACTACTCACCTATTAAAGAGTTTGTAACCTTTGGAATCAAATCTATTAGATGTCAAGGTCCCTGTGTGGATTTTGTTGCTTGAAGTAATGCACAGAACTAAGCTGCCACCAAAACTTATTCAAGTAAAAGCTCTTTCCAGTCCGTTACATGATAATTAAGTATACTACCATGGTTGTACAGGCAAACTGGTATTGCTCACATAGGAACTCCACAGAAGTTACTCCTGGTAGTCTTGTCAGCCTAGTTATTTTACCTATAAATCAGTTATCAATAGTTACAGCGTACTATGGAGTAGGAGTAGATGCAGAGGCGGTCTTCAAAAAGAGGTTTTTATTTCAGTAAAAAGGCAAATATTTGATCCTGTAAGATGGGTGAACATGTGAAAATGAAATGAAGCATTAGTGCTGGCATTAGGGAAGAGTTTTCATTGTATTCCTGTGGCCTGTGTGTGGACGTATCGGAGTTAATTTAAGCTCGGTCATGTAGAAGCTGTTGTCCATCCGGCCCCACGCCAAATGCAAAGCCCATCCCAGCACCTTACCTGTGTGCACGGCCGCGGTGCGGTGGGGCTCAGCACGCAGGCTCAGGGCAGGGGCTTCCCACGGGCAGCAAAGCAGTAACACAAAGTCTGGGGATAAATCAGTAGGGGAAACCGGTTGCTCCTTAATTATTTCCATGCCCAATTTTTTTCTTTCACAGTTATACTCTTCTAAAAGTGGTAAGAGAGATCTTATGCTTTTTAATCTCCAAAAAATAAAAAAAAAAACTAAAAAACAAATGCAGCCCTGCGTCATACTCCTCTTCTGTGTATTTCCATCCTCTCATGCAGTATTTCTGTTTATCTTCTGATGGACCGTTTACTAAGAGCAGGTTTTGGTTTTCTGCTGGTCTTTTAAGCGCCTGGAGTGTTAGAAAGGAAACGTTCCACAGTTTTAAAACATTCAGCAGTATTTAAAGTGAGATCAATACAAAAGTGACATTTCGACTGCAGCGTTGAATGAAGAAAGGAAGCATTTATTTGGAACTGGAAGGGTTTGCAGTACAAAGCAGATAGCGAGGAAGATTGGGGGTTTTTTAAATGAGTTTGTGATTCATTTAGGGTTACTGCTGAATTCTCTTCATATACAATTTGTTGGCCGTAATGGCATTTGTGTAGCCCTCCTGTGCATGACACATTTCAGAAATTTCAGCAAATAGCGTTTTGCTGGATTTCATACTGCACGGGGTAAAAACACGTTCTGCTTTGCTAATCGTCACTAACTCTGGAGTTTAACAAGCTTGCTTTTGGTAAGATTTTTAGAATATGGCTTGATAATTATATGCATCCTTATTTTTTTAATTGTCTCAGAAGAGTTGCAAGCCTTCCCTGATCCAGCCATTCTCTGCTTCAGCTGCTTCGTAGGTAAAAATTTCTGACAACAAACAAAAAAAACTCCACAACAACAAAAATCCCAGGCCTTACTTGTCATTAAAAATGAAACAAAAATGAGCCGAATATCTAGCTGTATTTTCTTCTGTCTGCATGAGAATTAAAAAAAAAAAAAAAAATCAGCAGTATGTGACCATATTTGTTGTGTGTAATACCAAATGCTTGTTTTGATTTAAGCGTGCTGTGAGTGTCTCGGAGGTTATCACCTATTCAGTGTCAAAACACTCTTTGGTTGTAATTCCACTGATCATCAGTAACTTCGTTCACTGCTTCATAGGAGATGGAGCACTGGCCGATTTGCTGTACACCTGAGAAACAGGAGGGCAGAAATTAATAAAATCTAGACGGAATCTTCAGAGACTTGCTTTCAACCGAGGCATAAAGGTCACTTGTTGGGAAACCTTCTGCCTCAGTCGTCACAGCCTATCTGACATGAAAGGTTTGCTGCTGAAAGACATTTATGTTGATGCTGAGGAGTGAAAGACAAGGGAGGTGAAGCTGATCTATTGTTTTAACCTACTTCATTGCAGGCTAAACAAGTTGAAAGATTCCTTCTTCTCTTTAAAACCACCGTTAGCTCAGGGTTGGAAGAGGCTGCTGGTTGCGCCTACCTGGTTGAAAGGAAAAGTGTCACAGTGGTGGTCAGCAGGAAAAGGAATTCTGGAAAGGATGAATTGGTGATGGTTGTACACACCGGCACATCTGGGTAGCTAGAGAAAGATAACACTCTTTTTCCTGCCCCCCCCCCCCCCCCCCCCCCCCACCACATTTGTTTGAAAAGTGGTCCCACTTTAGTACTTTCAGTGCTCTGCATTGTAACTGCAAAAAGGTATGCTGTGCATCCTTGGGACGAGTGCTGCGCTCTGAATTGGCCTGGTTTCTTTGGAAAAGAAAGAAGTTTTAAGTAGCTTTATAACTGAATGAAAACAAGTGACACCTTAACATTTTACTGGCTTCAGGTAATTAGTGTCCTTAGAACTATGCTGTCAGCCTGAGACAGAGACCTTGATTATGAAAAAGGTTCCTGATGTCCACGAGATGATGTTTACAAGGTACCGAGAAGTACTTGTAAAATATTAATCCTGCTGAGAGAAGTTTCTTCCCTTTTGTTACTTAAGTGTGTCAACTTTACAAGTTCCTTGCCAGTTTTTCTAGAGCATAAGACCGTGTAATTTCATTATAAATCTATATACCTGAATTAAAATATCTTAAAAATAAAATAAGATTGGTAAGTATTATAAAGCTATAGTAAATGAAAAGACTAACATAAGGTCATTGAGTTGAGTATAACTTTGTTCTCCTGGTCACCACGTAGCTGAACTCCTCAGTCAGGGTGTCACAGTGTAAATGACGAGACTGCTTTGGCAGAGAAGGAAGACTGACGTTTTGAAGGATGCCTTGTGTACTTGAACTTTCCGTGCACTTGAACTCATCCACTTACTGGAGCTGACCTACAGAGATACCTTGGGAAGAAGCTGCCTTTAAAAAGTGGAAGTTCTAAGTAATTCTCTTCAGAAGACCTTAAGCAGCTAAACCAGAAGCACTAGATTAGGCAAATAAGAAGAAAAATCCATGAAACTCTCGTAAAGATTGCAGCTTCTCCCAGGAAGCCCCCCAACCATGGACTGTTCTGGAAGGTACAGCAGGGTTCATGTTGCTGCTCTGCTTTTTGTAGGCATCTCTCACTAGTTGCCGATGAAAGCATTGCAGGCCAGGTGGACCTCGTGCCCCAGCCTGCTGTGGTTGTTTATACGGTCTGCTTCTCTACAGCGTGCCTTGCTAAATTGAAGTTTGCCTTAGGAGGCACCGGGCAGCTTTGTGAGGAGGGTTGGTGGGGTGCCAGTTGATTACAGGCATGCTTTTTTATTTGTAATATGGAATGTGAGATTAATGACACTGGCTTGATTGTGGAGGGTTGCTATCTACAGCTCAACCCGGGAATTCAAGGGGGAATGTGTCAATCTGATCTACCCTAGGGTTATGAAACGTGCTTTTGGCATTATGTAAGAAAGAACTCATACTCGAGAGGTACATGTTGAACAGAATGTAGAAATAACAAGTTAGTAATTTTTTTTTATTGCAGAACCCTACATTTGACTCAGTTATGGATAAGCCCTGAAAAATATATGCTGCCACTCGGTGCATTCTTAGGGCTAAGAACTGATGAACGTAGTGTTGGAAAATACTCTTAGTGTAATCAGCCACTTTGCTCCATGTCTGAAGAACTTCAGTGGGCAATGAAACCACATCTGGCTTTAAATCCCAGTGAAACAAGTGATGATCTTTCCTGAAATGCACAGCTTTGTCAGTAGTCTCCCTTCGGTGCTCCAGATAAAGGTATTCCAGGCACGGCATCTGGCAAGGGAGATGTAGAAAGTCTCATGTGATAGAAAGCTCGTGAATTTAGGTGTTCCTAATGCTGTCTGCTTACAGGGAAGTGAGTGGGAAGATGATGTTCTCAGCTGATTCCAATTCAAGAGTCTGCATGCACAGGATTTGCCCAGCATCATGAGCCTGACACTCTTCTTTTGTACCTTGTGGGCTTCACGGGACTGGGGAATTTCCTAGTTTTAGTGCACACAGATAGACTCTATATTTTGCCCGTTGCAGCCAGATGCTTCCTCCATTCCCCTTTGATGCAGGTGGAATGTTTCGCGCTCTCTTCTTGGACTTTAGGATGTAGTAACAACCTATAGATCAAGAAACATTTTTGCCTTTTTTGTTTTGGTTCTTTGTCAAAATGTTTGACACGGCTTTTAAAAAGCAGGTCCAAGCCAAAAGCGAGGAAGGTGATGGTGTATATGAACAATTTTACTAAAGAAGTTGTTGAAAATGCATATATTTCTCCCAGGAATTTTTCTTTAAGAAAAGTGGGCAAAGTGCAAAAGCCTGAACAATTTAAAATTCTTTCCCTTGAAAAGCTGGTGATTCTTCTCTTAATTTCCCTTTGTGATTTTGGTTCTTCCAAAGTTACCTATTCATCTGGAAATTTATGTTTTTAAGCCGGGGGGGAGGTTCTCGTTTCTGTATGTTAATGGGTTTTGGTTTCTTCGTGCGATAATTTTCAACAGTTAGGTTGGGGTCAGCTGGGCGTGTTGTTTCAGGCTTTCTTGGACTCCAAGGTGCACTGTCAGCAGCCAGCTGTGCGCTGACAGGTGCTTTGCACCTCTGGTTCTTGCATGGTGATGGAGCCCCTGAGAGCCTGTGACATGTGGGGCTGGGCAGCCTCATCTAGCCCTGAGAAGGGGTTGCCGAACAGTATCTGTTTGAAAAGGTGACCAACTAATATGAGAGGATGGGGTTCTCGATAGTGAAGTGCCAGGTGGAGAGTGCCGTGGTACAGAAGATGAAATCCCGTAGGTGGAGGTGCTGTAGGTGGTGGTGTGACCGTGGCTGGCTTTTCCTTCCGCTTCAGCAGTAGGCTGTTGTCCGATCATAGCATCCTTCTCCATCTGAAAAACGCAGCTCTGGAGCCATTCCACTTTCAGTGCCGGGTGGCATCGATGTCAGACATTTACAAGACAACCGTGTAACAGTAATGTAGACTTTTTTTTTTCTTTTTTTTTTTTTTTTTTTCCCCTCCAACTCCTGACCGGTCAGTCATTTCAAACCTGTGTTGTTTTGTCAAGTTTTAATCAAATAGTTGCCTTAGATTAGCTGTCAAATTCAATGAGCAGATACTTGGTATCTTTCAGTCTGAGGTCTCTACTGCAGCCCCGCGTGCTGTGCATGAGATTCCAGGGCTGAGCTTGCTGCATGTTTGGTTTATACCCTGTGCTTTAATCTGCTGTTTTCAATCCCTCCACCTTTCTCTTTACAGATAGGTTACTTTTGATAGATGTGTTATGCATTATATGTAGTGTGCAACTCCAGTGAGCGGAGTAGGTAAAAGGAAAACTTGAACAGGCCTCATCGTTGACATTTTCCACCGCTTCCCCCCCGCTCAAAAAAAAAAAAAAAAAGTTAATAAAGGTTTCTTTTGTGAGTGTGAGATGGAGAAAATTGGCCATTTGTCTGTGAGGTAATAGGCTTTGGTATAATATGAAAATCTATCAAATGATTAAATTCAATGACATTAAATCACAATTCATGAAAGGAGAATACTGCACGGTTTAATTCTATTTAATTTTTGAGGGGGAAAAAAAAAGTGCCAAAAAAAAATGTTTGAGTTTCTCTTAAGCTGATTTCTCTGTGCTCTTTCTTAAAAGTGCCTTTCTAGTTGCCACACAGTGATGTGATCATTATCTGTCACCTCGTCGCCTTGCTGCCTCAACACGCAGTAAAATACAAAAAAAAAAAAAAAAAAAGAGGGAGAGGGGGGGGAAAAAAAAAAAAAAAAAAAAAAGACCAGAGGAGCTTGTGAAGTATGACTTCCTATCCCAAGACTCATTGCCTGCGATTCGTACCGCTTGACAGTAATGATCTTATTACAGTACTCTGGACCTTGAAGAGATTTCATGAGGAGAGCGAAAGGACGTGCCTCCATGTAATCAAGTGGCGCTGAATATTCCACGCGTTTTTGATCACACACTGATTGGGCACAGTTTTAGCCCATCTTCTAGTCAATTATGCATGGCCCCTCGTGCTCCTGTGATAGTCAGAAACATTGATAGCTGTTGTCTGGGGGGGCTGGCAGCCAGCCAGGGGTTTGAAGTGCAGTCATTCCAGGAGAAGTGCTTTTTAGTTGGAATTGATTACCTTTCTTTAGGTTTTTGCTTAATGGCAAAACTGTATTGGAGAGGGCTTCAGGTGAAAAATGGACGTATTAGCCATTTAGAGTAGCTGAACTCCTAGTCAATTTTTAGCTTTCCCCTGTTTCCATCTAATTTATATTTAATGATGTAACGTTTGATAATATTTAAGATATTTCATTTTCAGTTGCTGCTGAGCACACATGTTGAGCACATGTTAAATTACAGCGTATCAATTTTCAGGTTTTCAAAATTAATCCAGTTTAACCTTCAGGCTGCGAGAACACGTCTTTTTTGGCACCTGTTCCAGTGAGCGTTTGGGTTATCTGCAAGCGGTGCAAAGATGACGTTACCAGGCAGGGCAAGCGCTGTTTTCATCCCGTAATGAGGATAAATCTGCGTGCTTTAAAAGAAGCAAAGGGCCGGTAGCTGGGTCCTTTGTTTAGATTCTCTTAGTCTCAGAGGCTGATTAGGCTGCTGTTAATTTCTTGCCTGTACAAATGTCACATCTTTCTTAATTCAGATTCCTCCTAAAATGAAAAGGTAATCGTTAAAGGCATGTATATCAAACTCGAAGCACCACACAAGAAAACATTTAATCGTAAGTGATGCTTCTTGTTCCAGGGCCACCGATCTTGTTTCTCACGTTTGAATGTCCTACAATAGCTGATTTTGGGATGCATTTGTAGTTTGGAGAGGTGGGAGTAGGACTCTGTAGTAGGCTGAAGTACCACGTTGTATTAGCCATGCATCAAGTGAAGAGCTTCTGTTTCCACTGCTTGGAATATGCTGTGACTGGCAGTGGAAAGATGCAGTCAAAATACTCCAGAGCACCCCAAAGTTTTATTTCCCCTTGTCAGTATAATCCTGGTCTACCTGCCTACTGCTGCTGGAGTAATAAAGCAGTCCTGCAAAAGGCAGTGCAGTCTCTCAGCCGTTTTGGTAGGTGTTTCTGCCACTAAACGTCTCCCTCGTGGGACTGCTTTCTGAGGTCCAGCAGAATTTACAGGGCTGCTTAAACAGGCAAAATCTTGAACAAAAGCTCAGTTGCTCCTTAAACTTGGAAGTGAAACCTTCCTTACGGACCCTGCCTCTCTTCTGCTGCTGCCCTTTTCATTGGATTTGGGGAGGTGTCCTGAAACTGATCCTATGCTGGCCAGTCCTACCCCTTAAAATCCAGCTTTAATATTTTATTTTTTTTTCTTTCTTCCATTCTTTAAGATCAGTTTTCACTTCCCATGTAGGGGCCAAATCAGAATGAAGAGGAACAAAACCAGTCAGTCTTGGTGGGTTTTTGCTTTTTAAGGCAGAGCTGTAGAGTTTTTGTACCATGATTTTGGGTTCAGCTATTGTCTGAAATTCCATATCCCAGTTTAGGGGGATTTATGTGGGGGTTTTTGTAGTAACATTTTACTACTTCCAGGCAGCCCACAAAAGCTATGAGAATTTTTCTTTGTTTTATTCCCTTTTGCTTTGGCAGAGGAACTTCTCTGAGTCTGTTTATTTGCTGACCTGTGTGTGCTTGTTCCCAGGATTGCTGTGTGCTCTTCAGCTGCTGCCGCCCGCACTGAGGGATGAGGTTTTCAGGCTGGGGAACCTTGGTGCTTCTGGCTTGGTGAGGTTTTGAACCAAACCTTTGGTGCCCAAGTTGTAATAAGCCAGAATGTCCAAGGTCACCTCTAAATTTTCCATATTTGTCTCCGCCGGGGAGGTAAAGGCCTTAGGTAAACATTTAAGGGGGAGAAATTCTACATTTTTGGCTCTGTTGACTTTCTTGGAGTGCTGGATTCAGTTGTTTGAGCCTCCACCTATGGAGCACATGCTTTTCCTGAAGGATTATTTATCTGAGGGCTGGGAGGAGGCAACGATAGAACAGATTCCCTAGTAGCATAAGATACCTTGCAAGCATCTTGTAACATGCTTAACACCATGGTGTATGCAGTGACATCAACAGCTGCTGTGTGGCTCAGACGTATCATGGAAGGTTTCCTATTTGAACGGGATGCTGGAATGTGGGAAATAGCAATGTGGGTTTTTTTAAAAAAGTAACGTTTGATAGAATATGGTTCTCACCTGGTAGGCTTCAGTTCACAGGGTGCATCCAAGAAGAGGTGGCTTGGCATTTGTCAGCTTCTGTGGCCACACACACGTCATCTTTGTTGGGGTTTTCAAACTGATGTGGCATTGACTTGACTTTGACTTCCTTTGCTCCTCCTTCCCTAGTGCTTTGAATCTGTCTTTTTAATCTGGGGAGGAAGAGCTGCAGTTTGTGGTGATGGATTACAGAGCGAGGCTGGAGTATTTCTGACTCTGCTTCATTTGACAAGGAATTGGCAGCTCCCTTGAAGACTGTTTCAGCTCCCTTTTATTTCTCCTTTCCTAGGCTCCTCCTTTTGGGACTTCAGTGGCTGTGCGCGCGGTGCGCAATTGTCATGCAAGCTAATGTTTCAAGGGGAAAAAAAAAGGGGGGGGGAATTTTATTTTTTAAATCATCATTTGAAAATTGTTAGCGATGGTGACTGGTTTGTGATTATCATAAATGCCAGTGCTTTTCAGCCAAGGTAATATTTCCTAGTGGTAAACAAAACACCAAAGTGATCTAGCCCATTTCCAGACAAACCGAATGCTTTAACCAACATATTTATACATAAAAGTACACTTCATGATTTACTTAACCTTAAAATTGGAAGCAATCCTATTACATTGGGCTTAATCTCATCATTGTCGCACCCGTAATTACTTTTTGGTTGGGTGGCTGCCAGTCAGTGGGCTGTGAATGGTCAGTTATAAATAACTTTTTTTAAAAAAAAAAAGCAATTCAAATTTTATGGTGAGACATGCTGTTTATCACATGAACGTTGACAGCAGTCTGAGCTTAGAAAGGTGGACTTAGTGAAGGAGATCATGCAGTACTTACAAGTGACTAACACACATCTTTCTGTTTGTTACTGATTTTTTAAAACTGTTTCTGTAGTCACTGCAGACGTCTCACATCTAGTAGTGTTAATTGAGTGATAACTTTTTTTTTTATCTTGGGACTCTTTTGTTGAGATCTTGTGTGATTAAGGGCTACACTGAGTTTCAAATGATAAAAAAAAAATATTTTGAATACAAAGTTGGCAAACATATTTCCCATTTCCAGTAACTTGTTACCCTAGGCTCACAGTGCCTTCTTGCCATGCATCGTTAGCAGTGGCAGAGGAACGTGGGTGGGTACGTCTAATAACATTATACACAACTGGAAGAATCAGCCATCACTTGTAAGACAGGCTGGGAAATTTTACATGCTGCTTTTCATAGTCCAACCTCAGCTGAAAGTTATTAACTTCAGTATGTCAAGGGGAAATGTTCTGCATGTGGAGTTGACATTTCAGCATCATGTGTGATAAAAGTCAGCTACCTAAGGAGTATGGCCTGTGGCTCGGGGTGCAATACTGTTTGCCCATAGTGAAATGCCATCCTGGTAGGTCTCTGTATCAATAATCTCAGCTTTCTCCTCTGTGCAGGCACTAAGCGTGTTTTACTAGTCCAAACTTAGCGCAGCCTGGATGTACATCCACCATTTGGACCAGAACAGTGTCTGCAGAAGTTCCTTTTTCCTCGTGCTGGTGCTCATTTAATATTCCTTTTTCCTCTAAATGAACCAGTATATAAAGGGGGCTTATAAGAAAGATGGAGAAAGACTTTTTACCAGAGCCTGTAGCAACAGGACAAGGGACAGTGGTTTTAGACTGGAAGAGGGCACAATTAGATTGCATATTAAGAAGGAATTCTTCCCTGTGGGGGTGGTGAAACACTGGCCCAGGCTGCCCAGGGAAGCTGTGGCTGCCCCATCCCTGGCAGTGTTCAAGGCCAGGCTGGATGGGGCTTGGAGCAACCTGGGCTGGTGGAAGGTGGCCCTGCCCGTGGCGGTGGGGTGGAACTAGGTCATCTTCAAGGTCCCTTCCAGCCCAAACCGTTCTGTGATTTTAAGTCTGAGCATATTCCAGGAAAATTCATGAAACTTTGCTCTTTTAGCCTTTCCCCTCAATTCTGTTGCCACGGCTGTTTTCTCTTTGACCACATCTGTGTCTTTTCAAACTTCTTTGCAAGAAGTGGTTGCTGGAGAGTTCCCTGTACAATGTAGCTCAGCCCAAAGATTTTGTGCTGTTCCTTGTTGAGCTGGGCTCTTGGGGCTTCGCAACAGGCTGTGCAGTTAATTACCTACAGACATTTGAAATCAGTACCTGTAGAACCATATATAAAATAGCAGAGGTAATTACGGAGATTGAAGCCAATATTTTTTAAGGGAATTTACTTCTTAGAAGCAATGCTGTGAGAGCACAAGTCTGTTTAAATACAAAATATTTGAGTAGTTGAAGCCTCAAATGAGACATTACACTGAAGTACTCGTGATAACAAACTTGTACCTTTTCATTGTGAAACTAAGCACTCCTCAATGGTAGACAGTCCACGATCAGGGTCTGTTAAAATATCATCAAGGATTCTGAAAGAATTGTTTTCAGAAAATCGCCATTTGCCAGGGAACATACCTGAGTTTCATAGAACACTTGAGAAGCCTCAGTGTTTAATTAAATTAGAACAAACCTAATTGTAATAAATCATAGATTAATATGTGCTTAATGCATTTAATAATAAGGTTATTATAAGGTTATTTAATAAGAAGATAATACGCGCCAGATTACTTAAAGAATCTGGTGCGAGGACGCCTAGTGATTATAAGGAAAATGTGAAAATGGATTAGTTTATAGTGATTTGTCAGCTATATTATTTATCTCTCAGGCTCTCTGTATACAGTTAGATAGCAGTTTGCCTAGGCAAAACTCCTATTAATAATTAGGTCACTGCTGCTTGTAGATAACCTTTTGATCCCTGATGTGAAGTGAGAAGGTAATCTTTGTTCACGGACTATTAGTGCCCCATGGAGCAATGGGATGTTGTAGAGCAACGGGGAAGTTTTTCACTATGAAAGAGAAGACTCAGGCTTTGACTTCTGTTATGGTCTTAAAAAAAAAAAAAAAAAATTAAAACAGTGTGTCCAACAGTGAACTGGTTGAACGGGTGTTTACCTGTAAAGTTGTAGTGTCCCCAGTCATCTCAAACAACATTAGAACTGTTAGGAGAGATGGTTTTGCTGTGAAGATGACAAAGGTTTGGGTAAGAATTGGCTTCCTAATTACTGACTTCCACCATTTTCTAGAGGCATGATGGTTAGCTATGGCTGAGGCTCCTAAGAGCAGGTCTACATCAGGATCTGCTTCCGCAAAATGTTACATACCAAAGGTTTTAAGTGCAGTATTCTGTATTATTATTAACTAAAGAGTACAAAATAAGTTCAGAGCTATTATGACATAAAAAAAACAGCTATGGAGGAGATTGGAAGTGGAGTTCTACCTTTTTCTTAACTGTATCAATTTGAGTAGTTGAAGCCTCAAATGAGACATTACACTGAAATACTCGTGATAACAAACTTGTACCTTTTCATTGTGAAACTAAGCACTCCTCAATGGTAGACAGTCCACGATCAGGGTCTGTTAAAATATCATCAAGGATTCTGAAAGAATTGTTTTCAGAAAATCGCCACTGCCACAGCAGAAAATCTGCTGCCTTTAGTAATAAAAATACCAATATAGTTCATCAGGGTTTTTCTTTATTTTGTGCTATTAAAAAGCTATTCCCGGGTGAACAGCTGTTGACATTTAAAAAATATTTGTAAGTAATCTGTTAATAATGAGCTCTTTAATAATAAATGTTTTATTAAGAATGAACTCTCTTGCTTACCCACCTGCAAAATATCCCAACAGCGTCTTCACCAGCCAGTTGGCATCACAGCCAGCAGCCTGTTGCTTTCAGCCCATAAAGGCAGGGGCAGGTTGATGCCGACAGAAAGGTTGATTTCACACAGTTTATTTTCGTAATGAAGAACAATAGCAAAGAAATACAGAAAATACTGTGTAAAAGCAACTTCACTTATAAATAAGGTGATTTCAAAGGTTTTCGCATGTTGTCTATACAGCTCCACAAGCGAAAAAAAAAAAAGAGCTTGTGTCTTCTACACGCTGTCTTAAGTGAATACAGTCATTGTACAAGGAAACCCTTCTTCATGGTTAATTGAAGGATTTCACCATCTGCAATTCCTTATACTAATGAAGACGAAAAAGTTTCTTTTTTGCCAGAAATACTTCTTTCAGGCTTTTTATTTCCTCCACAGCCTGTGACTGGAGGAGATGTTCTTGTTACATATCATCAGGTCCCATAATTTGTCATAATGCTACTCAATGGCTCGTCTAAAAAATGTAAAGGGACGCTGTCAAGGTTGTTAGGCGCAAAGTTTAACCTACAACACTTTTGAAAAAAGAAGAAAAGATTGACATAAACTGTCCCCCAGAGCCCGAACAGAGCCAGAATCAAATCCAAAATGATTTTCTGAGCAATGCAGGAGCCAGCATGTTGGTCTCTTTGAGTCTCTGCTTGTGAAAATTGTTCTGTTCTTTGGTCCTGCTTGTCGGAGGATGTCGAATATACAAGAAACTTAACGCTGCGGCACGTTAAGAGGAGAGGTTTCTTGTTCATTCCAGTTATCCTTCCGGAGCGAAGTAGATCACGGAGACCCTGCGAGGTACAAAGGGGTTTTGTCATTTCAAGGGCAATGCCACGTTCCGCATCTAGGAATTATCACCTCCTAGCTCTTAGTCCCTACCAGGTACTCATTTTTCAGAGCGTTGCATGTCTGTCCTAACACATCAACCAACACAGTATGCTGAAGCCTGAAATTCTGATTGACAAATCCAAAATGAATGTATTTTTTTTTATACCCTTTTATTTCCTCTTAAAAAGTTTTGGGGAAAGAAGAGATAGGGATTTTTATCTGCAAGTAAAAGGTGCTGCCAAACGCCGTGCAGCCTCCATCATGGTAATACAAGTCAGAAGCCCAGATACTTCTGCAAGGGCTTGGGAGGAATGGGCTAGGTTAAAATGAGAACTGTGGAAAATGCAGAGAGATTTCCTTGGGTAATTCCCCTTTAAATCCCTGTTTATATCTCAGCTGTATGCTTCCAGGGACAGGTTTCATTATTTCCTCTGCGCTTTTTGGGTGAAACTGCTTTCCAGCCAGGTCAACACTGGATCAATCAATAGGGTGAAGTTCTCCTGCTGACCAGCTATACTAACCTGAGAGCTTAAAACAGTTACTCATGGTTTTTCAGTACATCCAATGTATTCCCATTTCAAACAGGAAAAGCTGACTGTATCGGTTCCATTTTTAAGGGTGTTGTATCCTCTTCGTGATGTTACGTCTTTCTTAGGGAAAATGTTTTTTATTGCTCTGGAGGGAACCCAGCAGATCAGTCTTTGGTTGATGGCTCTGGTTTTCTCATGAGCAGTCTCTTACTACCTATGATAGCATCTTGCTTTTGCTTGGTTTTTCATGCTCAGTTTCTTTACCAAACCCATTTGATCTTGCCCACCAAGCAAACAGTCCTTAACTTGTGTGCACATGCAGATATGCCCAGTAAAAGAAAAAATCTGCTAGTCTGTCAACCTTTATTATATTTGATTGCACAGGGTTTTGGCAGTAATCTCGTACTATTATGTGTCATGGTTTTTCTGTGCCATCAATTACTGCGACTACCTGCATGTTAACTCCACGTGAAAGGGTTTGAGAGCCTCTGCTTTCTTTTAAAGAGCTGATTGATGGGTTAGAAGAATACAGCGGGGTCATGCTAATACCTTACGATGCCTGGGAGATGCAGAGTAAATAATTAAATGTCGTTAGTCCCACTCCACCTGGGCAATAAGTCATGTTCTCCGAGTTGAGATTGTACAAGACAAGCCTAATTCCTCTGCCTTGAACAAATACAGCGTAGTTCTCCTCATTAACACATATATCTGTGCGTACTACACAACTCACAGCTTTTAACAGGCTTATTTTCTATAACCACGAACAATGGTGAGAGAATTTGTGGGGGAGGAGAAGTTAAACATAATTATGTGAATAATCTGAAAATGTTTAGGAAAGATTAAGTGCAGAAGACCTACAGTTCTCCACTCAAAAGGATGCTTGTATTTTAAAAAGCATTATGATTAAGAGTGGAAGTGGAGGAAACAATTTCAAAAAGTGTCAATGGGAAGGGTAGTGGAGGTGATGGCAACGAATATGAATCAGGTGGAAAATGTAAATTGTTGATAAAGGAAATTAAAGATATTAGAAATAATTGATGGTCTGTAGGATGTGAGGTCTATAAGGTTGATGAAAGAGGATGATGAATTTAAGAATTTCCTCTTTCAACAAATAAATTCTAACCATGATGTGAATCTAATGCTTGATAAAAGGCTATAATAATGTGTCCTGATTTCAAAAGGAAAAGACAGACATTTTCTAACACTGGAAGAAATAAGGATTCACTTTACCTTAAGTTCGTACTCCTAAACAGTTATGCAACAGCTAAATATCATCTACAGTGAGTGTGTGTGTTTATTTTATTTTTATTATTTATATCTGGACAAACAGATTTATTGTGATCAGGAATACTAAAAACTTGAATTAAGACCTTTCTAATGAACTGTCATATAATTTGAAGGGATTATGTAGCAGTGGGAATGTTTCAGAGAACTGGGGGGAAAAAAAATGGGTATTATCCTTGTAGCTGAAAAGAGGGAAGGGACCCTGAAGAATCTCTGTGTTATTTAGCCTCATATTGATTGTGGGCAAAATAGTGGGAAGGCTGATAGGTGGTATGATCAGAAAATAATTTCCATTGACGGAGCAACAGAGTTGTCTAAATTCCTTACAGGAGATTGTCAAGTGATAAAAAGCTGAGCAATTTTTAATGATACATTATCACAAATACCTTTTGAGAGCAGATGTATGGAGTTAGTCCTGCCTGCTAATGTGAACTTAAAGAAAAAGTTGTACAAGCACTAGAAAAATAGTCAATGTAGTTTAAATTAAAAGGATTGAAACAGCTAACCAGTGGGTCACCAGAAGCAGCTGTAAATGGATATCCATCATCCAAACACAGAGAAGAGTTGACTTGGGTTTTGTTTTCAGCCACATGTCTTTAGTATTACGGGTGATTTTATTCCATGCTTCCCACTATGTTAGTCATCTTTATATCCATCCTCATTCCTCCTGTTAGTGGGAGTGCAGCCTGTAAGATTTTTACCTCTTCAGGGATGTTTGAGGTCTTCTGAAGGAAATTCTTCTTGCTACTTCTGCTTTGTCGGGTTCCCTTCTCTGAACACTCTCTTGTGTGCACGTGCAAACTGAGCTTTCGTCTGTCGGTGGCTGACGCAGTTTCATCTGCGCGGGGCTTCATGTTCTCTATACTCACAGCTGCGTGCACATCTCCTCGCGTGGCTAACCAACTACTAAACCTCCAATCCTGTGTCCCTTCCATGTCACTGTGACCGAGAAAAATGCCATCTTCAGCTCTTCGAGTGTCAGCTGAAGTACGTGATCTGGGCTTCACCTTTTGACTCGGACCTCTCTCTGCACCTCAGTTGCTGCAGCATCTTTTTTCCTGGCCTTGATGAATACAGTACCATTCCGTTCTGTCCAGGTGCTGCTACAGCTATTGCTTGTCACTTTTCCTGTGTCACCCTTCACTTGGCGTCCTTCCCAATGGCCTCCTTTGCTGTATCATGTCAACAACAAGCTGCCGTTCTTCGCTTTGAAGACCCATCGCAGCAGCCGCTCTTTCTGATTCACTTTCACCATGCTGGCATCTGCCTGGTGTGAAGCTCAGCATCTGTTTGTTAAAATTTTCTTCTTTCATGGGTTGAGCACGGGTGATAAAATACATCACCGTCGGCCTTCTAAAGCCTAAAAATTCTTGCAGTTTTGCAAAGGGTTGCACTGCAATAAAGCTTATATATGCAAATAGCGGAGAACCGAGTGAAAACTTGACTGTGAAGGCTGTAATCTAAATGGGCACTTCAAGTATTGTGTAACCTTTAAATCTGATGGGACCGCTTGACCCTTTGGCATTCATGTAAAAGCTTTTTTTTGTTGTGGTTTACTTGGATTGTAATACGCTGTTTATTTTAAATTTAACTTTTTTAACAGCACGATGAGACAAGGAAGTAAGTTTTCTTACGACCGCTACTGTATGCGGACCTGCTTTTAAATCTAATGGGGTTGTGTTGGGGTTTTAGTTAAAATCATTTGCAGGGTGTGAGCTATAGTGATGTACGTACCAGCCTGGCTGCATCGCATTAATGTAAAAGTCTTTGGTCCATCACTTTATTCAATTAGCAAAACCAGAATGTTTTTATTCTCCTGCTGCATGGGTTGGGGTTTTTTTTTTCTTTCCTTGGGCTGTTTTTCTTCATTGAATAAAAGTGGGCACGGTTTTTTTTAATGAGAAAAATTACAGATTTTGGGTGCAAAGTTGAAAAATAACACAAGAGAAGGTGAACTCTGGGAAGCTCAGCACTCTTGAGGAGTTTGCTGCTTTTTAAAGACTAGCTTGATAAAATAGGTTTGACTTCTGCAGAAAGTAGGATGCTACCGATACGACCAATGAGATAAAGCTACTGTTGATGGACTGCTTATAAATATAAAGCTTCATTCATTTCTCAAGGCTTGGGGCGGGGTGGGGGGGGAATCCTTTCTCATACTGCCTCAAAAGCAGCCACATCCCCCTCTCCCATCTGAGGGGAAAATGGGATTTGTGGTACAGCAGGTGATGTGGTATTATGCTACGACATAACAGTCTTGACAGCTCTGTGTGATGCTGCAGTTTGGATTTTGCCATCAAGAAAAATCTATAAACTATACTGAGCTTTCTGAAATCATTAATGCCTTAGTTGTATTGATGATTTCATTTCTGCGCTAGAGGAGCATGGCTGATCTACCTAGCTGCGAGCTGCAGCTTCCCGTTTTTATGGTACTCCTCCTCTTTCTCGCCATGCTCTCCCTCCCCCCACCGAAAGGAGAAAAAAAAAATCCATCGCGTAAATTGATTTGGGGATCAGCCTTGATAAAATACCAGCATTCAGCCCCTCGCAACAGCGTGGCTGTATTGTTAGCGGTTCTTGATTATTTGGATGCTCCAGCTGAAGCTGCCACATCAGAGTTGGAGGTGTGCAGAGATTAACTGGTGTCTGTCCAACCATTTGTCATACAAATAACAGTGCCAGTAGAGTGAAATACTATAAATCATTTTTTTCCAGGATTGAAACCTTTTATCAGTTGTGTCACTTTCATTATTCAATAAGCGATTAGTAACAGCCATTGTCGTTTAGCCATTTAGTAGTTAACATCTCAGAGCTTTGGCTAGTAAGGAAGCCTTTGACACTAGCATCTGATGTAAATGCAAGATTTAATATTTATATTTCCAGGCAAGATGCAGTTGTTACTCGGTGTTTTACTGAAAGATGAAAGGCAGCACAACTTAGACATGAGTCTCTTAATTTGTTGAGCCTTCTGGTTTTGTTTTATTACACAGCTCTGCGGTGTTTGTGTATGCCCTGACAAAACACGCCGTATTTAAAATATGCAAATACAGAATTGCGTCCTCCTTTTTCCAACTTCTTCATTCTAAAGCTAATCACAGCATCTCCCCAGGGATTTTCTGCGACCAGAGCATTTGAAAAAAGTAAGATCACAGGAATGATAACCTTCATGTAAGGAGCAGCCAGAGTCAGAAGTTAACCCTGATCTTGTTGGATTTGTTCAAAACAGATGTTGGGTAATAGCATATCAAGATTGTCTTCAACTTATGATATTTTTTCACTGGTTAGGTGCAAATGAACATCTTTCAGTAAATCTGAGGAGCCCCATCCCATACAAACATAGGCAACAGTACCTTCCTGCATATGAAGCCCTTCAAAATCCAGATGCAACCTATGGAGAAAAGACAAAATGTTGAATCTGCCGCTGGAAAGATTTTCTCTGTTTCCACTGGAAGAGTCTTAATCCTTACTTTCTCCCCAGGAAGAGACCTGGGTTAAGATTACCTGCCCAAAGACACAGAGGACTTCAGGCTGTGTTGTAGGTCACTGTAGCAGTCATCGGTTGAGCAGTGAGTTTGGGAAGTTCACTAATCCGTAAACTACTTGTGAAAGGTCCGTGCTTCTTTGTCCCATTGCCCACTTTGAGCAATGAGCCACTTTGAGAGTCTTCTCTGTTGGTGCAGACTGATGTAGAAGCTCAGGCAAAAGGGGAGATGGTGACCTTCCTGTATTAGCACGAGCATTCAGGTTTATAGAGAAATTATCATTACAGACGGCTTAGTAGTTTGTAGGAAAAGGCCTTGACGCAATAAATCTCTCCAGCTAGAATTTCCCCAGTGAGGAATCCCTGTACTAACATGGGAGGTTGCACCACAAGCAGAGTAACGTGCTAAAACTATTAAACGCCTAACACTGGCGGATTGGCTCATGCTTATTTTTACAAGTGATGAAAATTAACGAAGAATTCACGTTATACATAGCTCTAGCGGAAAGCAGTGCCGTGTCTGCTCACATATGGACGTGATTCCCCAAGAACAAACAAAAGGGGTTTGTGTGTGCATGTTCCTCAGATGTGCCTGTCACTGCTTCCCATGCTGGAGGGCAAACTGCTAATGAGCCTGGATCATGGGGTGGATTTTTGCAAAGGATGGAAACACTTCAAATGAGCCCATTTCTGAGATGCCTTATGGATAGCCATTTCTAAAACGGTGTAGCACAAGGTGTTCTTTTGCATGACTTGAACTGGTTTGCGTTGTTGAGCAAGGTTTGGATCCTCTAGTGAAGTTATCTTGCCTATGCCTTACAGTTTTGCTATCTAATGATCCTTGGGAGCTGACAGGGACAACAACTGCTTTCTCAGAAGAGGAAACGGCTTGTGAAATCCTAGGCAGCTGTGCCTTTTATTCAGGTTTTTATTTAAATAGCACGAGCTTACCTTTTACAGTAGCGTGGATGGTATGGATTATATACATGAGAAAAATGGGAGATGACAGTAGTGCAAATTCTGATTTCAATTTTATAATTGTTTTAAATTTCAGAATAAGTAAAAGCTGGAACTAACAAAGTGACTAATGCCTAATCCAGCTTTGTGCCGTGTTAAAAGACTTCTAGAGATAACTTGTATGCCTCGTTTGGTAATCACCAGGGTAGTGGGAAGTCTCCCTTATCATTTTAAGATTATTTTATTAAATGCTGAACGAAATAAATCCCAGGTCAGCAGTACACCCATGTCTTTGGAAGAATCTAACTCTTGATCATCTATGTCTACACAAAATCTCAAGGAAGCGAGTACTGTGAGAGTTACACAAATATTGGTGTTCCCTGCTGCCTGTGTACCAGCTCAGCTTTGGTTTGTTTCTTTTGAGATGCCTTGGCAGAAGTCTCTGGGAAGCACGTTGGTAGTGCAGAGAGCACCTTCCCATCCTACCTCAAACATAAATATTTCTTATCTTCAAACAAGTGGTGTTTCTTTCTACCACATGAGAAAACAAACACGCTCCTTTTGGCTTTAATTCAGCCCAACAATAGTACTTAATTATAGTATATTTTAGTTTGCAGTATTTTCACTCTGACACCTAATGTACATTGGGAAAGAAATTTTGTGGAAAAACAATGGCCAAATACTTGGGAAATTTCAAGATGCCTGCGCTTAACTGTATCTTTTAAAAGTGAGCAGTGAGACTATAACTCCTTTGAGCAGAAACAGCTCTTTCTGTTGTTTTGTAACTGTTTTCTTGACAGTAATTGCTCACACTATCAACAAAATGCAGCTGCTTTTTGTTCAGAGGGAGAAGGGTACAGAACAATGCGTCTTTGGTTAATGGATTTAAATGCTCCTTGTTTATCAGCCTATAACGGGCAAGATTATCGTCTCCCTATCCATAGATGAAACTGATGGTCCGAAACCAGAATAAATCCATCATGCCGTAAAAGTAGTGGTGTTCTCCGTGGGGTAAGCAAGGAAGCATTGTCTCTTTTCACTGAGTCAATACTGTGTCTGAACAGGAGAGAGAAGGTAGGCTGACGGCAAATAACATCCGTCCCCCCTATATCCCACTCTTGCTCCTCTGATTTTCCTCTCCTTTGTGTCCCAGATGCTTCCTCCATGCTCCGTTTCCTCTTCAGCCATCCTGTGCGATGCTTTTTCCTGCTCTCCTTCAAAATACATTGGGTTGTTTTCAGCAGCGGTGCAACTTTCACTACATTACGGTAGCTTTGCTAGTAAGGATCTCAAAACCCAAGTAGTTTTGCTGTCACATTAAAGAGGGTTTGTTGTCACAAGTGTAATGCCAGCCAGGTACAGCGGTGCGACCAAGTCTTAGTTGGCATCCACTTTCATCTCGGAGTCATATTTGGCTGCTAGGTGCAGAGTTGAGAAGGGTGCCTTCCTCACCCTGTGTGATTTTGAGAGTGGCATCCCAGGTGGTGGTGTCATTTGAGCTCCAATAATACTAATTACAAGCATGAGACCAATCGTGAAATCAGGATGTTGACTAGCTAATTGGATAGGAATTCAAATATCTTTGAAAATGCAGAGGGTCCAGTGTCTTGGATGAAATCTAATTGGGTAACAACAGCAAAAAAAAATTTAGTACCACGGAAGTATAATAGCAGTAGTTCGTATTTAGCATTTGATTCTGAGATATAATGACATAAGCTGCTTTTCCTTTAGTGCTTTGTTACTAAACCAAAAATAAGCCAACATGCACCGTACACTTGCTTAGCTTGGGGATGGCTCCAGTAATTAATTCATGATGATGCTAGGTTATTTTTCTCATATTTCCCGTTGTAAAAGACATGATATAAACAATGGAACAGAGCCAGAAGATCCACTTACGCACTGCTCCACCTGTCTGGAGTAGGTTAATATGGACAATAAATATTGAAATGCAATTAAGATAAAAATACAGTTTTCAATGAGCACATTTTGGGTGGTTTTTGCATTTGTATTACTAGAGTAGGGTCAGCTGGGGTATGCAGAAAACTGTGATGTGGCATTACAAGTGAAAAAATCAATGATGATTTTGACAAATCACATTTTGTCAGGGAAATATTTTGTTTTCCCCTGCAGTTTGGCTTTTTTTTTTTTTTTTTTTTTTTTTACTATGAATGTGTACAAAGAAGTGGAAGCAGGGTGATGAACTGATTCTTTTAATTCCATAATAACTCAGCTAGCCTTGTGGAGTCAACCCGATTGGAGAAACTAACCTTAGAAATTGGTCGATCAAATGCTACAAGCAAAGTACTTGTTTTCTAGTATTGAAGCTGGTGGTCTAGTGATCACAGCCAAGCAATTACGGCCCTGTTAGATAGCATGAGTAGTAGTCATTAAATAATTATACCTTTGATTAGCTGCTTTAACTGTTCGTTGCCTTTGAAATATGATAGTATAATTTAAAGCTTTTATTAAAAGACAATTTTTCTAGGTGGTTGAAAAGGATTTTTGTGTGTGTATAAAAGACCCATAATTTTCTGCTTCAGATAATGAAAAACTGAGAAAAATGTTTCCAATTAACATTTACTTTTGTCAATTTGAATCTTGTATGTTTATAGCGTATTGGAAATGCACTGAAATAGTTTAGTGGGTCCTTTACCTACTGCAAAAGTTTCAATGGAGAAATCTTAGAGGGGGGAACTAAAAACATTCTTTAGAAATGTTTAATTAAACTAACTATTTTCCCTGTCACAAGTAGAAGTATGAATGTGTTTTCATTTTTTTTTCCTTCATTTGAAATGTTCCAAGTTGAATCTAAGCCAAACATAATTAACTATTAATGTGATTTGAAGTATTAGAGTACTTTGTGGGTTTGAAATAGAGTACTGGAAAGGATTCTGGTTGCAGGGGGGAGTTTGTGGGGGTTTTGTATCAGGCACACAGTTTTACTTGTGTTTGGGCTGTGCAACTTCTGGAATTCAGCACTTTTAGTAATTCCCTTGGATGCCCAGCAGCTTGTTTTTCTGAGCATTCTGGTGTCCAAAAAGGATGTATTTTAAGGGCTGTTACCATATGGAATAACTGGCAGTGGTTAAATCTCTCTTATTTTGGCTCTGGGGTTTTTTTGATTGTTGGGATATATGTCCTATTAACACCCATGCGCTGAACAGAAATGTTTGGAAACTTTAGAGTCACATTCAAGTGTTTAATGATGTTATAATTTGGAAATCTGGTTTAATAGATACACTGTATGCTTTTATTAGGAATTATAGAAAAGTAATACATGTATTTATGAGATCCTTGCTCTTTGTGGCTTTTTTTTTTAAATGTAGTGTTGGTCAAATCTGGAAACGCAATGTATCTAGGTTGTTTTGCTTTCTAAATCTCAGATGTGCCTGGGTCCTTTTTTTTTTTTTTTTTGGTTTGTTTTTTGTTTGGTTTTTCTTCATTTTTCCTAAAACCCTTATTTGAGGAAATTTTGTTATTGCTGCTTCCAGGTAAAACAGACAGTGTCAGGCCCCTTCACAGTCACAGAAACAAGGTTACATGGTGTAAGAATCTCCTGGGTTGCATCTTAATAATTTCAGTCCTCTTATGAAGGAGCGTGGTCTTGTTGAGCCAGTTGCTCTTGTGCTGACCAACAAGGAAGAAGAATCCCCAGCCTGCAGTTTTATAGCCCCTGATGAAACCGCCCGTGATGCAGAAGGAGTTGAAAAAGAGCGAGGGGAGGGCTGAAGTGCAGAGTCCTTTCCCCATGGGGTGGCAACTAGATGGTCCTGCAGCTTATCCTTAAATACCCCTCTGACGCTCAAGTTTGCCTCTCGTACAGATCTTATATACCCCTGTTTTTCTAGATAGATATTACACATGTATTCTATGGAAAAGTTCCCCTGCCCAATGCTACGGGAGAAGGTTTTTCCTTATCTGTCTTCTCAGTCTTTAATTGTTGCACAATAAGAATAAATAAACGTACATCCTTAGGTGAATGAACGGTGTTATTTATTTTGTGCAGATGATGATGAGATGTTCTGAGAAGAGAGTAGCACGCTAACTCCATCCCCAGCCCCCTTCCTCCAGTGTAGGTGAAAAGATCCTATTATTTCTGATAATTGATGCTGAGGGCTGTGGCGTGCCTCATTTAATCAGCACTGTTCAGCACACTCCAGGGATGTAATTCATGCACACTTTAACATTCAACATGGCTGACAAGGCTTGGACACACAACCTAACGGCTACATCATTTTTTAATCAGCTATCTGAGAACTATTTATCTAATCAACAAAGAACTCTGTCACATGGAGACCAGAGGTGACTAAGACGTCTGTAGTTTCTCAGCACAGCAGTGGAGGAAGATTTTTAGGGTGAGACAGTAGATATTAAGACTCTCCTAAGAATAAAAGCATATTTCTGCTTATCAAAGTATATCAAGAACTGAATTTGAGTGAGTTGAAGGGGGTTAATCTGATGTTTTGTTGAGTATAGTATCTTAAAGCACCCTTAGAGAACTTCACAGGTATCAAACAGATGTATCCTCAGATCACACATGGGTAAGTAAGTGTGCTTTCTAAAAACACCTATTGCTTTTAGAAATAATGGTGTGTGACCTAAACCTAACTAATCAAAACTAGACAGGAAAAGTAGGTTCATTAACACAGAATAAATAGCATCCCTATTAAAGAAAGCAAACACAGAAATTCTGTCTGCAAGGGCTTGGTCACAGATGCAAAGTTATTGCCTGAACAAATACAGAGATATGTGCTAATTGGGAGTGATTAAGTTTAATTGATTCCCAGGTACTCCAGATCTTAGTGAACAGCTATACCAAAGCCTAGTTTTCTTCTTTGTATACCGACGTACCTAATCTCACTTTAAGATGTACACGTTTAAAACGTATAAGCAAGCCCATTTTGCATACAGCATGTATGTTAAATGAGTACAGTTCAGCTCACAAAGTGGAGGACTGAAAAACATCAGCAAATGGAGGCTTGCTTGTGTCTTCAGGTGCAGCTGGATGTCCTCCCAGAGCTTCAGCTCAAACGGCAAGCTGCTGCCACCATTTTATTGTAATGGACAGACACCTAACATGTAATCATCTCCCATTAGATTTAAGTGTCTTCTATTTGGATTCAATTTTTAGTGCTCTCTTCCAGTGGTGTTTGGCTGTTCAAAGACTTGCACAGCCATTAAATAACCTGTATAGCTTCCACTTCAGTGTGTGTTACAGCTGAAAAAATAACAGATAAGGACCTAGAAAATGGAAAGAATGGAGTGGAATTGCCTCTGGCCAAGCGCAGTGAGTCGGGTCAGTACCTACAGAGTCATGGCAAGGACCTTCGTGACTCCTGCGCTCTGTGGCATTTCTTCGTATCCCACCACAAGTGTCTTAAGTCGTGTTTGATTTAAGCAGACTGTGAAGGTTGCTCAAAGGAAAGCCCCAGCAGCAAACACTTCTGGCCTTTCCAAATTTGTATCGGTTTTTAAAAGTCCCAGGCGCAGATCTGGAAGCCGTATGGTTCTCATGGGGTTGATGAAACAAAGGACAGATCGGTAGGAGTAATATATTTTAAAAATAAGCAAGCAAGAGAAGTTTGTTTAGAGCAAACAAGGAGTGGGAGCCTTGCTTACTTTGGAGATCTTGGAAGATCTTGAAGCCTGTTTTCTGGAAAGATGAGTTTATCAAATGAAACCCAGCTCCTGAAGGAGTGCACCATCAGCGGGTTTTAGGTAGCTAGATGCCCAGGGCATTGCTTTGGTGAGCTGCAGTGCTCCTTTGCCTGCCGTTTGTAATTATTCACTTTTGCCTGATGGTCTTAGAAAACGCCCTCTCCACGGGCTGGTCGCTGGAGCCCGCATGGCACGAGGCAGCGGGGCATTTGGCACTGCCGGCAGGTGCGGCGGCGAAGGGAAGGGATTTACGGCTCCTGGAAACACAGCCTGCCCCATTTCAAGACTCTTCAGGTGGAGTTATGTTTGCGGAGCAATATGTGTGAGGAGTTCACCTTGCTGCTGCGCCTGAAATGGCAGAGCTTTGTTCAGCAGGGCTCGGGGAAGCGGCACGAGGGTTACGTGCAGACAGTTTGAACTGGCTTTCGTGTGATGTTTTGCGCAAGAAATACTCAAGAAAACTTGATAGCAGTCATGGCTAACACAACCCCCTCCGAAACAACAGGTCACTGGTACAATAGCTCTATTTCACACAGAGCATGTCCATCCAAAAATATTTATCAGCTGTCATGCCAAGTAGCCGTATGTGTTCTGGGGTGCCGCTTTGCAGGGCTGTCTGCTTCCCAGCTGCACGCGAGGAGTGTGCAACCAGAGAAGCTGTGTTTGCTGGTAGGTATTATGCAAAAAGATATTTTTGCAAGTGGCTCAAACAAGCGTTCACCCTGGGGTATTTCATCGCCTAGGTTTTAGTTCAGTACAGAGTCTGCGGGTGCCGAAGGCCACACTTCTGACACCAGGACACATCTGTGTCCTGTCCTGGCCAGGGCTTCTGTGAACTCTTGAGGCAAAATGCAGGTCACAGACAACACCTGGGAAATCTTTTTTTTGAATGAGCAATAGCAAGTGTTTTGTCTTGCACAATGTGACTGAGCTGGATGAGTTTTTTAGCGTTTAGATGGGGAGGTAGCAAAGAACTTTCTAAAAGCTGGAGTTGCCCTGAATATCAAATATCCCTGAAACACAAAGCTGGGATTAAAAAATAAAGAAGTTGCAAGAGCATCTTGGATAAGTAAAGTAGGAGGAGTGAAGGAGGGAAATGGAAGGGCTTCTGGAGAGGCTGTGGCTATATGCACATGATGATCCCTTTGATGAGGAGGGAGTCAAAGTCCTCCCGCATGGATGCAGAAACTGCAGAGTTTTACCACAGCAAAAGTTTGCCATTGCTCACATCATTCATTTGCCATAACAATTATGATGAAATTTAGGATAGCGTTAAAGAAAATAATCACGCCCAGGCAGTTTGATTAAATAAGCAACTGTGTGTGTGTCAGGTGTATGCAAACCCAGGAATTACTTGTTTCTAAATGTACAGCAGCGTTGCCAGGCACTGCAGATGTTGTTTAGGTGGAAGGAGGGGACAATTTTCTAATTTCTGCAGTACTGAGAGGGAAAAATTCACTCCTCAGGTTGGTGTGCGACTTCTTAGGGCTGAACTGACGTGTCTGTTTAGATGGTGTGTGGTTGTTTTACAGCCTATGGAGATTTTCAGCTAGTTGCTAAATATGTTTTTTTCTGGTAGGACTGAACAATTGCTGAACTCTGTCCTACCTGAGGAGTAGCTCCTGCTATAAAAAAATTAGTATAGGTACGGCCTGTGGTAACACTTGACCCAGTTGCAGAGAAGTGCATCATTCTTTCCTCCTTACAAATCAGTCTGGTGGATTCCAGGTCCTTAACTGGTACATCTGAAAAAGATACCCTAGTAGGGACGTGCCACACAAGCAATACATCCCATTATAGATAATACAGAAAGCAGCTTTCTTGCAAGGACTCAGGAAATCACTTCAACACTTCATCTTAAAAAACCCCACATCTCAGGCTCTGGGAGTCAGAGCTTTCATGGTCGGGTGCATTGTGATTTCTTCCGGTAGTCAGTACCAGGAGGAACAGCTGGATGATGGCTTGCATCCAGTCGAAGGTTGTGGCGTTGTTTTGCAGGGTTGATAAAAGCTGAGCTCTGTGCCGTTGGGTGACGGATAGCGACTTCTTGTGCTGGTCCAGATTGAGCGTTAAGATGCACAAATTAATTCACCCGGTGAAGATAGGAGTTTAATCTTGGCAATCTAAATTTCTGGAGTTAATGAGCTTGGGTAAGAGCAGAAACTGTGCTGCTACGCTGTGTCTACACAGTGGTCGGGATAGGAGGACTGCTTTGATTGCTGCGAGATGTTGTTTTTCTGTCAGCAGCGAAGCCAGAGATCGGGGCAGGTGTCAAAGTTAATAGAAGATTTTCTTGAAACATCATTAAAATATATTAATCATTCAGATTGTGGTAGCACAACATACTAGGCAGAATAGTGCTTGCCACCTCGGTACAAGCTAAATTAAATACCTGGTGTCTTCTGGGAAATAGTGAACTTCATTCCAGATATTTGATGTTTGAGAGAGGTCTGGGTTTTTCGGGTATCTCTAGTTAGAGATGCTTCTTAGTGGCTTTTTGAAGAAAACAGGCTTCCAGAAAATACTTCAAATCAGTCTGGCCTTAAAGATCTTTCTAATTAGGGAGCTTTGCTGTTAAATAAAGAAGTAAGTATTCCTTACAGCTTTTTGTTGGAAACTAGTTGGGTTTTTATTTGTTTGTGTAAGCGTATACCTGCTCTGTGTGTGTTTATATATGTATGTATAGATTGATATATCCAGAGTTGGCAACGAGAGCTTTTGTGGAATTAACTTTTGAACCTGGAAGTGAACCCAGAGCAGATGGACTGAATATCCTGGGATATAAGTCAAAGACCAACCAGGCAAATAATGACCTCCCGTGCCCATCGAGGCCCCGTCGGTAGGTAACACAAACGTGTAGACAGTATGTAATTTCGAAGGCAGGCAGGGTAGGATGGCTAAGCTGGGCCCTGACGTTCGCACGGACATCAATCACCCCGCGGTGGCTGTGCTTGACAGTGTCCAAACCTGCTGCTGATAATATTATCGAATCCTCAAAGACAGCAGAGCACCTCGAGGAAGCAGGCTGGAGCCTAATCGATGCTAAAGGACACACTCGGATGTATCAGGACCTCGGCATCGCTGCAAAAAAGTCCATTTGTTTAAAGAGAAGAAAAAGGCATGACACTTAACACATTAAAATGGATTATTTCATCAATAGGTTAATAGAAAAGCAGGCTGCGAGTTCACTTCCTGCTCAGACGGCCGTGCTCTAACGTGCCATTAAAGTGTGAAAAATGGAAAGGGGCTGGGAAAGGGTCTTTGTGTACGGGAGACCGTCTTCCCTTTCTGAGGGGTGCCAAACCTCGATTTTGCCTATTTATATGTAAATGTTTTCCAGGAAAAACACGTTTTCTGCTGGGAAATTGTGCCTATGTAGGTGCTGGGACTTATTAAAGAGGTCTTAAAACGGAAGATTTTTTTTGTGTTGAAGGATGCACCCAATGAAGATCTTTTTAGCTTTGATGAACTTTAATTTTTACATAGATCTAACTTAGGCTTCCAGATGTTACCTAATTTCATTTCAGCGAGATGCATTCTAAAGGATGTCCCTCAGACATCCAGTCCTCCTTTTGAGTTTATAGCATTAAACCTGCAGATGGATTTATTAAAACAGTGTAAAGCTTAACAGTCGAGGGTGTTCGGGCAGTTCTCTGCCAGCCTTAGCTTTTTAGCTGAAAATCAAGCTTTCTGTTAAAGATTGGGATGACTTGACATCACTGTTCCTTTTCTGTGGAGGCAGCCGTTTGGTCTGAGTTTCATGGGCCATTGAGAAAGGTCTCTCATAAATATAGAAATAAAATTTTTAAATTCTTGTATCACATTTAAAATTTAAATGTATCACATTTAAAATCCTGTGTTTTGCAATATTCACGTCATCCTAAAGGGTGAGGAGCTTCTGTGGGGTGGGGGAGAATGGTCATACTCCAGATTTAGAATATCCTGAGATATTCCATTAAGAAGATATGTTCTTCATAACAGACTGTGAGCTGAGTGGGAGTGGAAGACACGTCCGTTTTCAAACACATCTTGGAAATTACTGGTAATTAATGTAAATGATGCTGTCCTTTTGAGAAGTCTCACACTCAAACTCAGAGTCCTCCACTGTCTCTGAGCAGGAGGTCTGGGTGGCCTGCTGAGAAAGGTGGCTTAGAAGGAGATCTGCATGTTCTTCCACTTGTCACCAACCCCAGTGATTTCTTCTCTGCTCCTGTAAAGCACATTTTACAAAGTGGTTGCATGCTAAGCAGTGCTGCATCATTATTTCTTGATTAGGTAAGCTCATGTGGTGGCTGGAAAGCCTATAGAGATACCACTTTCAGCAGATATAGGGTTCCCTCAGGCGTGGGGATGTCCATGGGTGAGGAATAGGGGACACCTCTGTTACTTTAGTCACTGCGAGGTGCCCGCAGTGTCATGATGTACTCGGATGTTTCGTATGGTTCCTCTCTGGTGAAACTCAGGTTAAACATATTGTTGATTGAACGTACTTCTCATGCTGTGAATTCACTCTTGAGGCAAAACATGTCGATTTTAAAGAACGTGAAAATGTGCTCGCCTAATGAGCACAGGAATGGAGTGAGTGCTTTTGAGCAGTATTTTCTGCTAATTGTAAAACAGCAGCTGGAAACTTAGAGAATCTCAAAGTTTGGGGCGATTCTAATAAAGCAAGGGTGTTGCCTTTTATATAAAGAATATAGATTTGATTTGATTTGATTTTTTACTTTTCAAATAAATACTTCGGGTTTGCAGAGATTTTCCTGGTGGAGGAAGGGAGGACCACAAACATCAATTGCATCAATGTCTACTTGACACTCTTCAAAATAATTAAGTAATGCTTCTAAGCTCAATGCTGCAAATAACATGCTTTGTTGATATGAGGATTTAAGGCCGTTACATCATCACCTCAACTTTTAAAGGTGATGATGTAAAAAGGTGGTTTAAAGGTGTTTTAAAGGTGATCGACAGGCATCAAGTGATCAATACTGGCTTTTGGAGGAAAAGGAGCTCTTGTCTGGCTGTGTTTTCTTGCTAATTAAATTGTATTTTACAGTAGCTGTTTTGTCTAGTCGTGTATCCTCTGTACAAATACTTCCTGCATTTCTTTATTTCTAGTGGTCTGTTTTTGTCTATTCCAATCGCAGATCCATTTAATCTTGTCAAATCGCGTCATGTTGTAGAGACTTAAGAAATCACTCTCGATAAGAGGCTTTCCGTATCATCCGTGGATTGGAGAGGCTGTATAGTCCTGTGTGCATTTTCTGTGTGTAGCTCTTCACGTGTTAACAGGCTTGTGCTTGTATTTTACTTCACATGCTATTTTGATGTTTCTTTTCTCCCCTTTTTCATTTATTTTGTCCTCCTTTTTCTTTATTTTTATTCTCTTTTTTTTTTTCTCTTCCCCTTCTGCTCTCTGGACGCAGCCAAACGCAAAGCTTGGAAACTAAACCGTGTTGGTAGCCTGCGAAATATATACAGCAGCAGCAGCACCAACACTGAAGGTAACAAACCCACCCGTTTTAGATGAACACCTCGTCTCTTACCCCTTTTTTTAACCCACTTTTCCAAAAATTGTCTTCCTTGCGTCTCCCCCTTACCCAGTGCGGGCATGGAAATCAAATTTGCCCAAAGCATGCGTGCTTTCATCTTGTGTTTGCAGAGTCATTCCAGTTGGTCTTTTCATCTTTTTGTTTGTGCGTTTTATTTTGCCATTCATGTTCCTTTCAGCTTACTTAAATTTTGACCTTTCCCTCTAGTCGTGGAGTGGTGATGTTTAAATTACTTCAGGAACCCATTTTCTTCTTTTATTTATTTTTTTATATATATATATATATTTTCCCTTTCTACATGTGGGCACTCAGTGTAATATTTCCCAAGTTATTACAGTTTTTAAAAGTGTTAGTATCAGGTGTAATGATCTGTAGCCAAATACAATAGTGTGCCGTGACATTTAAGTAACAGTCTTAATTTGTTTTGTGCAAGCCTTCTCCATAATGCTCTTTGCAGCTCTAATCCAAAGGCGAGACAGTGCCGGGTCATTTGCATGTGCTACTCTTGCTTGTAAATTCTGTATATTGTTGTATTTCTAAAGGTCACCTGGTGCCAAAGTTCACAAATTGACTTACATTGCTTTTTTTCCACCAAAGACAGCCGTCATGGCTTTTGTATAATAGCACATTGAATTTTATATTTCCCCCCTCCCTTCACCTTCATTTGAACAACACAATTATAAACTTCCTTCTTTTTTTTTTCTTTTTTTTTTTTTTATTATTATTACAAATGTCAAAGGTCAGAATTACTTGGAAGCCAGGCAAGGAGGGGGGGGGGGGGGGGGGGAAATAAACCACAATCCTCCACCACCATCTCCAACAACATGTAAGAGGGATGGTATAAGAAATAGGGAATGCAAAATAGGTCACAACTCAGTAATCTCAGTATAAGGGAGGGGGAATTTTTTTTTCTTCACTTAAGTGCGAACCAAATGGGTCAAGTAATCGCAAGCGCATGCCCTAACACTAATTGACTTATTTTGGAATGATTATAACTGTAATATTTTTCTTAATGTCACTGTTTTCTGGGCTGTTGATTTTAGTGATTGCCAAGCGGTGGCATTAAATCTCTTGTAAATTTTAAATTGCATGCTATTTCTGTAAACAAGTCCCTCTGTTCACATCCTGATCATTAACCTTTGGTGATTTATATCACCGTCCTTTTTTTGCACAATTACTGCTGTATTGCTGTCGGAAGCCTTGCTCTTGCTGCCAAACAAAGTGTACGTAGGAAACAAAAGTGTGATTTTACTGCAGCTTGTTAAGGAAGCTCTTTTTTTTAATTATAATTCTGTTTTATTTCTCAGTGTAAATGTAAAATTATTACCTTACAGAGCAACAGTCGCAAAACTGTCTATTTTGATCCTTTTGTTATCTTTTTGAGAATGAAGTGCAAAATATGAAATGAGAGAAAACGGCTGTCAGATACTAATGTTTGGGGGTGTTCCACTTAATAGGAAACTAACTAGATACTTTTTAATGATTTGTCATTTTCTATGTATTTGCTGTTTTTTATCCCCTGGCCAGATTTTTCTTCTAATCATTGTGCACGCATGTTTGTTGTTACAGGTTTACTGCTTGAGAAGCTTGCGATTTCATATCTACCTGTTACTAAACTGCAACAGGGAAACAAGTGTAAAGAATTCCCTTGTGTTCTACACATAAAGATTTAATTTTTTTTAGGTTCTGTCTAGTTTGAGAAATCTTTTATCTTACTGATCAAACTAAGTATCAAAGGCACCTTGGATAAGCATATGGGAACATGTTCCTGCTGGCCATGGTCCAAAGAGTTTTGAGATGTAACATCAAAGCCAAATTCTGAAGTGATGCAAATGCATCTTTTTTTGGAAATATTAGCCCTGCTAAAAACTGAATGTTCAATATTTTCCGTAGCTTCACATCTTTGAGCTGGTACCCTAAGCCTTGGTGTGAGAGCCAGAACGGTGAGGCATGCAAATGTTGAGTTAATAAGCATTGTAGTGTATTAAAAGCCACATGTTTAGATAATTATGCCTTCAAAAAAGAGAACGATGATAGGAAATGGCAGTCCAGAATAACAAATCTGCTTTGGCCTTCAGTGCATGCTCGATCAATTGCCCTTACGCCTTTTTACAAACCAAAAAAATATTTCCATCCTCTACGGTCCCATTTTTTAAGGCTTGATCTAGCAGGTAGCCTCTCCAATAATTTTTAACACCCAACCTTTTATTTTTAGGTCTTCTGTATGCTTCTAGGTAGCAAAATCTCTGATTGAGATGGAGAAATCTGCAGCTCAGGTGCTGCAACTGTTTTGAGGATGCTTGGCAGAAGCAGGTACAGGGATGGTCCCCAGCATGGTGGGTCTCTTACACTCACACAGGGTCACCTTTGGCTGTACACCCTGCAAAGCTGAGTCCTCCCTGAACGTGGCTCCTCTCTCTTGGCTATTTGGTAGCAAAGATACTGCGTTACTGATGGGTCTGTCGCCATCGCACAGGGGTGAGGAAGGGTAGGATTTTCACCAAGGCGGCTGGGTGTAAGCCCACACCTGCAGGGCTCTTAACATCTGAGGGCAGAGAGAAGCGGGGCATTGCAAGCTATGTCCTTGGCTGCTCCTTCATCAGTTTTGTATGATTGCATGTCTTTAATTTTAGAGCTTGCCTAAAACTCTTAGTTTTCAGATTCTAGTTTTTTTCTATAGGGATCCACCAGCAAATGAAGAAGTCCCACCTGCTTCTTATTGCAGGTGGCCAAGCTTTAAGCAATCCTTTGATTCTATAGGGGAAAAGTATGCAGTATCAGTGTGTTAAACTTCAAACAGACCCCGCTCAGGTTTTAAGACAAGCTAAAGTCACTTGTAGCACGTATCGTAGCAGTATTATTAAAATACAGAATTATTTTTCCTGTATCAGCAGATTTGGCCGCACAGAGGAGTATCGTTATGACATTAAATGGCTGTGCTTTGCATGCTATGGTTTAACATGCATAAAGATATTAAATCCTCATGTTTCCACTCTTCATGGTTACGTATGTGACATGTTGAGTGCGGCGTCAGAGTTGCCAGGCTTTCACGGAAAATTTTGGTTTTGCATAATCATTAAGTCCCAAACTACCTTTTGTTTAAAAGTTAGAGATCCCGTGGTGCCGTGCCTCTGCAGAAAGTTCGCTTTTGCTGACGGTGGCAGATGGAGGGGGAGGCTATTCAGAGCACCCGAGATCAGCTCTGCCCAGCAGACGCGGCTTCGCAGCACCTCTCGGTTAAGCAAGTTTTTCAGCTTTGAAACACGTATCATTTAAAAACTAAACCGCGGGCTTGAAATGTGTTAGGAAACACCTAATGTAAGTGTAGGCTCACGTACTGTATGAACTGAATTTTAAGATTACTTCATGGATTTCTTCAATCCATGTCGCTTTGGCATCCAAATAGAACAACAAGTACATATGGCAGGGGGGCTTGGTCCCTTGAGCTAGAAACCCGCCTTTCATCACCAGTTTGTCACTCACAGGGAGCGATATAAAACAATACTGCTGAAAAATTCTTCCAGTGGAACACAACCTTTATCAAGAGCTGTGGGCGACCGATAGCAGAGCTATATTGTCCTGATAGGGTTGATTTTCAAAACTAATTAGATTTAGACACTGGGTTTGGAAAGGGGAGAGAAGTATTAGCATAGTCATGCCCAGTGGGACATGGCACAAATATTTCCTTAATTGAAGCTGCTAATAAACATACTTGTCTTCCAAGTTACCGGGATAATTTACACCGAGTGGCAAAAGGTAATGATAGTTAACATTCTATAGCGTGTAAATAACACGTGCCTTTGTTGTAAACAAATTGTATATTGCAAGCATCTAATGTTGATTGCTAGGACACCTCGGCAGCTCTTCATTCTCACCCTTTTGAGAAGATGAAGGGTTATTAAGGAAGGGTGCTTGAGTGGACGCAATTTTTGAGAGAGGGAGGCGGGTGTGATAGAAAGGGAGTTTAAATAGGTCTCAGCGTTACTTGAGGCAGGCTTGACTGGGTTTCAAGCTGTAACCTCAGCTCTTGAAGATGCTTCATGGCTGTTTGAAATACGCCATTGAGAATCTTTTGGTTGTGCACTTGACTTCTTGTTTCTGGAAAGTGTTTCCTGCCTGAGTGGTATCATCCACCAGACGTGCACGGTGAGTTACTGTTAATTAGCAGCAGCACCAGGATCCTCTGATGATGACTACATTGGGCAGAGATGCAAATGCACAATGCGTCACCTAGTGAAAGAGGCTGGTTGGCTCAGAAGCTAGAAGATCTAGTTTTATTTCTGATTCTGGCAAAATGTTTGTGTGAGCCAGTGAGAAATGCTCTAAGCCTGGCAAGTCTCTGTTTTGTATCCGTGAAAAAACAGAAATATTTTTTTGCTTAAAAGCAAGCTTTTGGGATGGGTGGAATTTCTGACTGTAGAGTGCCTGGCGGAAAGGAGCCCTTGTCTTCCATTGATTTCAAACTGTGCTTGTGGTTACCCATCACTGGTGCAAGGTGTCGGTGGCTATTTAATGCAGTTCCTAATATTGCGAATAAAAGGTGTGGCAAGTGGAAGTCGTGAACAAACTGACACATGCATACCATTTAGAACTGCTCTTAGGGGATACCAGGAGGTGTAACTGCTTCTGGAGATGTGTTTTCCCTACATTTTAGCAGACTTAAAATTGAGTTCTCTGGAACAAGTTACAGACTAATTGCATCCTGTAGTTATTTTCAGTGTGGTTTTCTAAATCTAATCTTGTTACAATACAATAAACACAGGCATCGGTACAGGAATGCAGTGAGACCATGCCTAAATGTTTGTTTTCCCTTGCACAATCCTTTGCTTCCAAGAAATTGTATATCTTTTTTTCCATAAGTGGGTGGGCTGTAGCAGTGTCTGCCTTTTGGCAGAGCAAAATAGATGTTAACTTGAGTTAAATGCAGTAACTTTACTATGAGAAGATAATGGCAAAAACAGTATGTGCAACATAAACCATGGTACCATGTAGCTTCTTGGAAGTGGTGTGATGGGTATGATGGTGTGGTGGTTTTCCCAAAATTCACTGATTGCATGCCCACTTCCATTTAAGAAAAAAAAACAAACTCGTATGCTGTAGGTTCCATATCATCATAATCTTACAGTTTCAGCTCATTTCCCATCCTAGCCACTCCTTCCCACTTTAAAAAAAGCAAAACAAACAACAGCAGCAGCATTTTAGACATCTCCTGTTGATGATAACTTCCAAATGGAAATCAGTTGCAGCCATTCTTTGCACTTTAACCCTTTGTCTGCTGGCCTTCCAGGAAATAATTGATGACTGATTGGCCCATTAACCTTTTTAAAAAAAAAAAAGTTTGACAGCCTGGACTTGTGTAATGAGGAGGGATTCCTAGTGAAATCAGGTTGATGGCTGAGTTGCTTGCCCCTGAGGATGCAAAATTAGCCCCACGGGACCTCGTCTGCATAGAAACTGGACACAATTAGTGTAATATCCAGTGTTATTAATGTAGTTTGGAGTAATTGGGCAGGTTGATTTCGACAGGTTGATGGTGCTAAAATACTATTATAGTGGACCTTTCTATGAATAACTGTTAAACATGGAAAACTGTTTAATAAAATTTTGTGATTGGGCTCACAGGGATTTAAATAGCACAACCTTTAATTTTACTGAAGAGTAAAAGTGAACAATTTCATTCTGCCACCTGAATTTTCCTGTTGGTGTATGCGCTGGTTAGGGAGATACCCATTTGCTACTTGTCTTTTCTAGGCATTGTCCTGTGGGTTAATGTGAAGCAGGCACTGCCGCTTTGTTTCACAATTGTGCTTGCAAAAAAAAAAATTTCAGTGTATTTAAGCAGAAAGCATATTATTGAATGCATCTTCAACTGGCACAGTTGCTTTTCATCTGAGCTTTTTAGGGAGTAGACCTGAAGCTTCAGTGGATATCAGAGAGTGAAAGCTTGTATGTTCTTAATGTATCATCAGCAGTGACCAAGTTTGCAGCTCACTTACTGCTGAAGTCAAAATGTCCTTCCAGCCCAGCCTGAAAACATGCTGCGGCCCTTGTAACCCATGGTGGGGCTGTACGGGGACAAACTCGCCGGTGTGTTACGTGGACTTTGTGAACCAGAGCCACAAAGGCTGTGTAAGGTCTTTACAGCTTTTGTCACAGTGTCAGCTGGTCACAGCAGAAAAGGTCAGGAGATGAAACAAGGGAGCCTCTCCTTTGGGGAAAGAAGACTTGGCGTATAAAAGAGCGACCATGGGAAATGGCTGGAGGTGTTTCCTGAATTGCAATCCAGTCGACTGAATAGCTGGGTTTGTGTCTTCTGCCATAGGTCTCCATAGCAGGGGAATAACTTTGTGCAGCAACTCTGGAAAGCAAAGCTTGCAGAAGTACTGCTGCGAGGACAGTATTGCAACCTCGCTTTTAGATGGTACGTTGCCTGAATTGCAGAGTCTATTTCTCATGGCCCTTCTTGGGCAAACCAGCTCCATGTACGTGATCAGGATTATTGGCAAAGAGGATAGGAGAATTCAGTGGTGCTGCAGCTTGATTGCCTATACTTTTTTTTAAGGTCTGGAATTGTAATGCTGGAAAGTCACCTGGTACTTAAATGCTGGAATGAACTGGCGCAGTAGGAGAGACTCTCTAAAGATACACCATATAGACTTGTTGAGTGTTAGTTACATACTGTCTGTTCTTGTTATGCATTGAGAAGTCAGCCCTGCCAGCATGCTGGAGAAGTCTCCTCTCGTCCTCTTCTGTGCTTTTGCATCCCTACAGGGCCTCCTCCCTGTTTAAAAAGGTGGCATTGGGAATTTTTAATTGGAGGTGACAAAATCACTGTTTTCCCTAGTAGACGGCTCCTTCAGCTTATACCAAACCTTTGGCTTACATAGAAGTGGTATGGTGTGTGGGCAGGGGAGAGAGGTGCGGGGCAAATACGATGCTGCCTGGCGCGGAGCTGCGAGCGGAGAAGGGAAGGGCTGAGGGGGAAGGGCATGAGGAGCAGAAAATGGAGTGAGGCTGGAAAGGGTCTTTCTGTTGCTGCATACTGCGGGATCCCTGCCGTGACGATACGCGTGCCTCAGTACCGCCTGCACTGCATCACTTATGCAGGAGGCTGTTCTGAACATGCAGCGACCAGCATCTGGAAATCCTGCTTTAGTAAGCCTTCAGGCGTACAGAGTTTTATCACTTAAGAACCATTGAGAGGCCTAAAAATGATGAATTTCCTAAACGGGACTCTGCAGGGGGCTGCTTCAGGTGGGATTCAGTTTTTCATGTTCTCTTCCTTCACTGTCATTCCTGTTTTCATCAACGTGTGCATAACTGCAATGCCTGTACCTGCCCCCACTGACCACATGCTGTACCACTTCTATGGAAGAAGACCATAACTGTGCTGTCCTACAGGAGACGGCGCGCAGGACTGAACGTAACTTCCTTTGCTGTTGAGTAGTTCCTCCTACATTTTCCTCATAAACTCTTGCAAGCTTTGTGTGGTAAATGTGGGGTCTGCCATGATTTATTCATACCATTTTGGATAATGATTCTACCTGTTGGGTTCTAACACAGTGTTGCTAAAACGGAAAAGCAGCTGTTGCATCATTTCTCTTAGCTTGCTTTTCCCATTTATCCCACACACTTTTTTCAGTAAAACTGCTGTTTCAGGTGCCCTCATGCACCTGGAAATAACCTTCATCTCCGTGTTTATTCTCACTTCAAGGCACGCAGTAACCTTCTGCTGTTCTTTGAGGCATCATTAAAGCAGTGTAGGCACTGGCCTTGCTAGCGTGGAGTTTATCAAAGAAAACCAGTTGTCCCACAAGTTGAGAAAATGACTGCCAGTGAGCAGCAGTCCTCTCTTTAAAGCTAGTGCTAGATTTGTCACTTATCTTCCCATGCTTATGGATGACAAGGTAATACAGGAGTTCCATGGCTCTGAATATATAATAAGTCATTAGCAGGCAAGTGAATGTAAATGCTCTTTCTAAAGCCCATTATGGCTGATGTTCACCAGAACTTTGTGCTCTATTGTTCTTTCCCTTTCATGCTTCATGCCTGCCCTTCCGAAATTCACTTGCTCTCTTTCAGCTTCCTTGATTTTTTTAATTTGACGTTGGTGTCCCATGTGTAGTTAAGAGTGTGTGTCCATTTATTTCAGTTCTGACGGTATTTTCATGTGCTGCAGTCCTCTGGCCTGAATACTTGTCCTTATACTCTAGTAGCCCTAAGGATATTTCACTGACCCTTTCTGCTAGCTTCTCACATCATTTTCTCATCTCCTGTGTCGAACGTGAATGTTGAATAGGTTGAACTGATTTTAATCCTGTATTATAACCCAGTGTATTTTTGCTGTAGACAAGAGAATGTACACATCTGCTTTTAATGTATCTGTGCATGTAAAAAACTGCTGGAAGGAGGAGGGTAAATTGGCACATTTGCCGTATTGTCAGCTCTTTATAGTCCATTCATCTTTTTTAAGTTATTTTATAACACACTTTGATTTGTACATTATGTAGCTCTTAACACCTCAGGTTTAAATCTAAATGATGCTTGTTAGCCACTTTGTGTTCAACAAAGGTATGGGTTCGATACCAAACTCAAAAATGCACACAGGAACTGAATATTTACCCAAAACAGTACTTTATCTGTGTAACATTTCGAGAGAAAAAGCAGTGGATCCGCAGGTCTTTTTCAGATGCATTGTGCAGCTGCAGGGTAGTTGGGTGGAGCTAGCCTCAGACCTCAGGTGTCCAGGGCTGCGTTTGCTCGTTACATTGCAGAAATACTCATCAAGCAGGATTGCTTAGGCCTAGCTATTGGTATCCTGAAACTTAATCTTTTCTTCCTATTGCATGTGTTTTTTTCAGAACAAGAGGAAAACTTTGAGTTTATCATCGTCTCTCTCACCGGCCAGACTTGGCACTTTGAAGCTACCACATACGAAGAAAGAGACGCGTGGGTACAAGCCATAGAGAGTCAGATCTTGGCCAGTTTACAGTCATGTGAGAGCAGCAAGAACAAGGTACGGCACACAGAGTCATGCTGAAAATCAGTAACGGGTGGACGATCACTAAGGTGAAAGCAAAGTCAAGAACTCTGAACTGTAAACCTGTGCTCCTGGAGACACACGTGCATTACACACACGGCAGAGCAGTAGAGCTGCAGGCGTATCTCGGGTATTTCAAGGCAGCTGGTGCTGTAGCCTGTTGTACGGCTTATTTTTTACAGCAATTGGATTAATGGGGTTCCTGAATTACCTTTCTTGCCTTCAGCATTGCTCTTAAAATTTTAGCTGAAACCTGGGGCTAAGTCATGGCCCCTTCCTACGGGGAAGTTGGTCACTGGGCTACTAGTCACTAGCGGTGACCAGTGTAGTCCCTGCTGCAGGTTCACGTTTGGTCAAGCTGGAGGTCTGCAAGAAGGCCCCTTAGGAAAAGCCTGTGTCGGAGAAGAGTGCTGGCAGACCCCAAATCCAGCATTTTACTAGTCAAATCTCTAGTAAAGCCCCTGCATGGTAAAATCTAACTACACATTCTGGTTGGCTTAACCTTAAGTGCGTAGTAGTGTTCAGCCATGGGATTCTGCCATGATGAATTAATATAAATCATGGAAACCAAAGCGTATGTGCAGTTTCCTCTTCTTTAATTACACCGAATTAATTTTTTATGGTTTTCTGCCTTAACTAATGTAACACAAAGCAAATCCCGAAACAGTTCATCAAAGCTTTTTGGGGGAAGAAGATCATGGCCTAAGAGGAACAGGCCTTCTGCCTCGCAGTGCTTTCATGTGATGACGGAAGTAATTTGTTCTGCTTTCCTGTCAAAGTAAACGTTTAAATCTGAAACTTCTTCAGCCATTGCTCATTTTTGGAAGAGCAGGAGATCTTCTGCTTCTTGAGTCTCTGCATCTGCAGACTCTTCACAGCTAGAGAGCAAGGTGTTCGTGGTAGTCGACGGGGAGAAACGGGCAGTGATAGTTCAGACATTACCCCCCTGTCAGTTGTCTTTAATGATTTTATATTGCAAGGAGGAGACTCATATTTTCAAATTAATGCAGCCTTTCATTGCCCTGATCTACCAGACTAGATCAGACACCAGTAGCTATCATCATCATTATCATATTTTCCACTTCCCATTTTGTTTAAAAAAATTATTTATTTCAAATATGTATTTCTGAGATAGAGAAAAATCACTGCTTACGTGTTTTCTTGCCTCCCGTGGGTTTACACATTCTAATATATGTGTTAAGGGAACACAAAAAGCGAAATTTCTACACTAACACCTATATAAAAACACTCACATAAATGAGGGTAAAGAGTAACTGGTAAGTGGCTCAGAGGTATTTTATTTTTTCGGTAAAGTATTACTGAGGTTTCAAACATGTCAGAAGAATTAGCTGGAATAGCAAAGTGCAGTTCCTTGGGCAGGTTTGTTAGGTGGCCCGTTGACAGGTCAGGAGGACATATCTCCACATGACCGTACTTAAGACCTGGTTCTGATCCAGCTTAAAACAGTCCATTGCAAAGAGTCCAGAAGTTTCTCCAGCTGATGGTTTTCTTCTTAGAGAGCCCACAAGTCAGTTCAGTTGGATAGAGCCGAACTACTTGTACGTCATGCCAGCCTCTCCAGGTCCAAGTAGGGGTCATTGGCAGGTCATCATGGAGGGAATTTAAATGGGAGCTGTCTGATTAAATCTGACCTTTCGATGATAAAGGGGTTTCAGCTGCTTTTGCAAACCATCCCTTAGTCTTCATTAACCAAAGCATATACATCAATAAAAGAAATTGATTTTATAAAATAATATTCTTATCTAATTTATCTCAAGAAGCAAACCTACGCTGTGACTACTGTTCTTGTGAATAGCAGGATTCATTTTCAAGCTCAGTTTTCTTCTGTGCAGTTTCCCCACTTGTTAGAATCAAGGCTGGAAACCCCAAAATGCTGGGAGCTCCTGCACAGGGTGAAGAGAGCCCTGGGAGAAATCCCGAGCTGTCCAGAAACTTGGGAGAAAAGTGGAGTCTCTGCTTGACAGGCATGGACTTGCAGTGCTTGGAGTTGCCAAAGGATCACCGTTTCTTGAGAGGCAAACCAGAACTTGAGGTTCCTTCATCACATTCATTCAATCTTCAATCTTAGCAATTCTAAGCTTTAGGTTTTGCCATTTGTTCAGTCAACAGTTGTCATGTCTAATTTTATTATGTTCTTATTTGTTGTTTATGCATTTGTTTAAACCTACACAGTCCCGCCTGACGAGTCAGAATGAAGCCATGGCCCTTCAGTCCATAAGGAACATCAGAGGCAATTCCCACTGCGTGGACTGTGAAGCACAGAGTAAGTACGGCCACAGGACTTCAGAAAATTGACCTCTTCTCCTTGGCTAAGATTTCTGCTTGACCAAGGCTTAGGTGAACACCTGCCATGTCTTTTTTGGTATTACATCCCATATGTTGTTTGCATCTTTCTTCTTCATTATGGAGTTTGCTTAATCAGACTTAGTTTATGTTAATTTATACTTAATAGATGCTGTGTCAGATGCATCCTGATCTTTTCCCCTTGTTTCACCTGCCACTTTAATTGTCAGCATTTCTTTATTTGCCTTTGAAGAAAAGGCAAAAGTCGTTTGCTGTTTGATATCGGTTACTTGCATTTTCCTCATATTTTGCCCATGTGCTATAGTAATATTTTCAAAGAGGTAGAGCTTGATTGGTATATTTTTGTTTTGTGTTTTTTTTATTTGTCAGAAGATACCAAAGACGGTGCTCATTATATCTGGATACTAGAAAAGCGATTTGGAAATTTTTTTTTTCTCCCCTTTGTGTTTCTTTCCCCCCCCCTCCTTTTTTTTTTTTTTTTTTAAAACATATACTTAGTGTTCAGAAAAGTGTTCTTGAGAATACTTTGAGCTGTGGTTCACCTCACTAACCCTGGCTAAGGTCGTTATTCTGGTGCTCTTTAGTTCCAGGGGTTTGCAACAAAGCCACAAAAAGGAAATAGTCTTGCTCTAAAGCAATTAGTTGTAGAAGCAGAAAAAGAACTTGTGCATTTTTATATCTTTGATAATGGAAAGTCAGAACTTTTCTTGTGATTTTTACATGTGCTTAAAATGGAAAAATGGTCATTTATTTTCCTTCAGGTATAATTTAAAAAAAAAAATAAAAAAAGACTTGCTGTTTAGGATTTTGACTACTGGTCTAAGCCATTCTAACATCCCAGTTAACTGTAAAATAAACATTCATACAGAAGTGCAAGTGCTTTTGCACGACTTAATTTGCTGCCTGTATAGTTAGCAATTCAGTTGATTTGGTCATCCACCAAACAAACCTATTATCCCCTGCTTCACCCTTAGAAGGCTTGAAGGGAAGATGGTTGGAACATTAACAGACATTTAAAATAAAAAATATTTTTCTGCACCATGAAAAATCGTTTCACATACAGACTGGTTTTAGGTGCTTCTTTTGTAAACTGTCAGACATTCGTATGCTGTCTGTAGGACATGGAACAAGAACAAAGGCAGCTGCCCTGTCCCCGGCGGTTCAGCACGCAGGGATGTGAACCCTGGCTGAACAGGCTTTGAGCACCAGGACTGGGATGCTGTCAAAACAGCTTGTTGACCTGCTGGAGGGAGATCCCAAAGAGAAATCTCACAGGGTCTTCTCACAAACAGAGGGAAATAATAGCAACATTGATAAATTAAGGTCTTTACATTCCACTGGCTAGTAATCCAGCATGTGATAAACAAGGGGAGATGTTGGTTTGGCTGGTATTTTAACATACACAGCCCAAAGCGACTCTTTATTTATTAGTGTTCTTCCACACTGACCTGGTCAATGTTCAGATTTACACCAAAGCTTTGATAGAGTTCAGGTAAAAGGCATATAAGATGCTGTGCTGTATATGAGAAGGACAGGGTCTTCAAGTGACCTAGATGTATATTTAGCTCATTTGAAGTACTCACTGCTGTCAGTGAGCAGACCACGATGGCAGTGTTACTGATTTCTGCTCCAGTCTGTCTGTACAGCTGTGGGTGGCATTTTCCTAGACCCTGCTAACTGGTCACCCAGGCAGAGGGGGGACGTGCGACCCCTTCACTGCAGACGACTTCCCACGCCCACCTGTGTCCTTCTGATGTACCCGTGATCCATTTCAGCTCTGCCCAGAGCCCACGCTATTCCCAAGGTGTATGTTTCTCTCCCCAGACGTGCACGTACCCCAGTATTTATGCAGCCAAACTAGATATTTAATCAGGAAGATGCTTGTGCAAGTAAGCAGCACATTCCCTTCCGTGTGTCCCCCCCCTCCTTTTTTTTTCCTCCATTTCAGCCAGGTTGGTTTTGATCCAGATTGCTTCATGGATCAAGCTGGCCATGTGTGCATGGTTGCCAGCAGGAGGGATGTGCCAAGAACATGTTGCTGGGACAGGGCAGGGTGGGACTGCCCTTTCTGGCAACACCTAATGCTCTGTTGTGTAGCTTGGAGGGGGGGGGCGATTTTGGAATCTCAACTGGAACCCCTCGTTTGTATTCTTGGTGATGATTTATATCCTCTTGGATTATCCTTGCCATTTGGCCTTCCTAATTTTAAGGCCGCTGTCATTCCTTTTGAAAAATTTGAGATATTTCCAAAGCAATGTTTCTTAAAATGTAAACATGGATATGAGGTGTACCTCAGTCTGCTGCTTTTTCTGCCAGACTTTGTTGTAATTTCTTCTCTCCCTTTCTGTCCTGCCTGGGCAAGTCCTTACCCCCGGAGCATTTAGCATTACAAACACCAGCACTCTTGTGGAAAGCTTACGTATTTTGCATCTTCACAAAGCCAGATGTTTGGGAGCAAAGGAATATGAGATGTTGCTGTCCCTCAGCTCTATTCAAGAGCCATCAATCTTCCACTTCAGAAGTCTCATTCTTCCTCTTTCTAGAGCTCTTTGTCTTTGTAGCACTTCACCGCAGCACTTTGTTTCACCAGGGAATTTCTGCCTTGTTGTATGTTAATCAGCAGCAGTAGTACCAGCAGCATCTGTGTGCTGCCAGCCTTCTGGCCTTTGGCGGTCTCAGACTGCAGTTTTTCAAAAGCCTTTTATTTAACGTTCCCATCCCAGAGCAAGAAGTGAGACAAAGTGCTCTTAGGTGCTGGAGTTTTTGCCCAAGAAGATCTCATTTCATGTTTCAGAAGGAAACTGATGTTGCCTTTTCCCAAAGCATTGGAGTCCCAGTGCTGACTTTGTCTGGAGAAGCGACTGAAGATGGTCTGATTGCTTAGGCAAACGCAGCTGAATTTCTGCCCCTGAAGGATTTTAGCTCTCCGAGCCTTACTACTGAAAGAGCAGGTGAGAGGGTAAATGTGAGTCACTCTTTCAAGACACCTGGAAAGCATGGAATGTCAGGTCTTCTGTTCTAGAGGAAAACAGAGAGGGCTTAAAGACAGAGTGTCTCATCATGAGCTTTCCAGTCCAGGTGTCTAATAACTTACTGTGGTGTATTTTGTATTTGAGAGCTAAACACTGAAGTAATAATTTGAGTGACCCTGGCAAGCCTACCATAGCCAGCACGAGATTCAATTTTATATGCAGAACAGAAAAAAAACCTCAAAGAATGGGAAAGATATGAACTTTTCTCTCTCTTCTGCTCAGACTTGGCCTTCACTCCTGCTTCTTCTTTCCCTGGCTCTTCTGCTCCTCCCTTTCAAGATTTCTCTGCTCAGCCCAGAGCTATCTTACACATGCTGAGCTCATGAGGATTTAGCATAGCAAAGCCTTTCACCAGCCACCTCGGGTCCAAAGGGATGAAGGAGACGTCGGAGAGGGGTTATTCTCCTAAAAGAACTGGTCCAAGAGGTTTCACCTTCAAATGATCAATCTGACTGAGGTGCAAGTCAAAGTGAGGGGGAGGGTTTTGGAGAAGAAAAGAGCTAAGCACCTTTAATACGGACAGCTGAAAACTGTAATCTGGATATACTTAGTGGTGTTAAAAAGCCCATGTTTTGTCTGACAAATTGTAAGTAAGCCAAAGAGAGGAAAACAGCTTTATAGCATCTGTAGCTGCATTGAATGGGCTCTTTTTTTTTACCATCAAATCCCAGATGCATGCATACTGGAGAAGAGTCTGTTACATGCTTGTAAATAATCTGAGCATCCTCCAATTTAGAATTACTCTTAGCATCAACAGGAAAAGGGAGCTGATTTTTTTGTCATCTTCTTGGGAGAAAAAAAAAATAAGAAAAAAACAGCTTAAATAGTTAAGCTTTACTAACGACTGGTGGTTCTTTTTAGTATAAATTGGTGATAAAAATCTTCAGGCGTGAGATTTTGGAAGTGCTCAACTACATATGGCAAGAGGAAGGTGCAGACAGGAGCAGTGAATTGCAAACAGGGACAACCCTGAGCATGTAGTTTACAACATCTTGCCTTAATTACTGGTGGGTAGTGACTTCTGTCATCTAGCATACATCCTTTTGAGAATAATTTTTCATGTGCACATGCAGAAGCACATGTCCTAATTGACATCATGTCAGTTTTTTCCCAAAATCCATCGAATGCTGCCACTTGTCCAAGCTCCACATTAAAGCCCCATCTTGATACACGTTATCCAGTGATAACCAAGATCAACAAGTCTGGTTTTTCACTGGATGTCTGTAATGAGCTCAACACTTGCCTTTCCTGGCTTTCCACCTTCGAACTCAGCTGTGTGTTGTCAGATTTTTTAAATTTAAAATACTGTCTTGTCAAAATTTCATGTAACTTCATGGTTATCGCATTGGTGGATTACTTCAATCATACCAGCACTGTCAATTTGAAGTAGGTGAATATTTTAAAAATGTATTCAGTAGAAGATAAGACTAGATGTGCTTCAGGTATGCAGAGATATTTGCGAGGCAGGTCAGATCCTTAACATCAGTTCTGTTAGAATAATTGGAAAAATAGAAATCAGTATTTTTTCTCTTGCTTCATTCTCGGTTTGTGCCTCTTTGGGCTCATTGTGCACTTTATTTTTGTGAAGATAACCCTGGCCTTTTCAGGTCAGGGACAGAGATTTCATTCAGAGTCACAGTTTGCAAATTTAAAATTATTATCTGTTGTGTTTAAGCTTTTACCGACAAATTCGTATTTCAGGTTTTTTAGTGTTTCAGATATACTACTGCTTCCCCCACTGGTGAGACACCGAAACTGGTGGAGGTAACCTGAAAAAATAGGCAGGAAAGGAGTTTGTCACAGTTGTCTTACCAAGGACTTGGAAGGCATGGCAGGAGTTTTGTCTCGCCTTATTTTTTAGAGATCTGAAATGCTGTATATTCCCAGTATAAGATCTGGTATGGACAGGAACTTTTTAAACAAAAGATGTGGTTTTCTGCTCAAGTGAAATAAGATGGGGAATTTCTCTTGTTGGGAAAATTTTTAGATTTCTAAGGACTCACTGAAAAATGTCAATCAATGCCTTCAATGAAATGCAGGACTTTGAAAGGAAAGCAGATAATTTTAATTACATATTTTTTGTCCAGACGTGACATGCAAAGAACTAGGAAATTTTTTGTTTCCACATATTTTGGCTACCAAAAATAACTTTTCAATTTTGGATTACACAAAGTCAAAATGACTCTTTAGATGAAATTTTCCCAAATGGAAGGGGACGCTGGAAATTCATGTTCTATCTGCTCTAGATTTTATTTAGATTTGAATAAAAATTGCCTGCCCTCTCAATTAATCACCATTTTCTTGCTTGGCATTTGTGATAGCCTACTAGTTCTTCGGGAGGCCCAGGGTAAGGCGAGAAGAAAAGATCTGACAGCAGGGGGGGAGGAAAAAAAAGCCACCAAAAATTCCTCCCATCCATCTTTCACTGCATTTGTTAAAATGAATGTTTGTTGGAGAGAGGGAGATTCATACAAATCTAGATTTAAATAACACAGGACAGTGACAAAAAGCGAACCATCTTGGGAAATGACTTTGAATTTCCCAGCTTTTGTCAGGTTTGCCGCAGCCTTATCGTTTGCGGGGTTATTTTTTGTGTGTGCGTGTGTGTCGGTGGAATCCTTCTGGCTCATACACTAAAACTGGGGCTGTTCAAAGTGTCACATTTTCATCTTAGCGCTTATCTCCCTGATCTTAGAGATGAAAACATACCCCATAGTGTGTTAGATGTAAAAGCCATATGTAGGTGATGATATAGATGGTTATTAAGAGAGTTGATGTAGTTAGCAACAGAGATATTGTATCTAGTCGCTCTTTTTTTTTTTTTTTTTTTTTTTCCTCCTTTTTCCCTTGTAATTGGCTACAAGTGGCTCTAGATTCCCAAGGAGGGGCTTTCTCCACTACTTCATCAGCTGCCTGCCACTGCGTTTGTATTTTCTTTGTTTCTTCTTTTCTCTCGTAAATCACATGTTTCTTTTGACTCGAGGTGGAATGACACAGCTTTTGAGATCCCTCCACGGTATTTTTTCACTCTCTGAGGGTTTCTCAGGAGGGTTAGTGTCTCCACAAGGCAAAACTGACCCTACTGGAAGCCCTCCCAGGACAGGGCACATGCATTTTTTTGCCCCCAGAGCCAAAGTCTTTATCCACAAACATTAACCAGAAAATTTTATGTAGGTGTTTTGTTGTGCTAATCGCTTGTGTCACTTTTCTCATAGACCCTGACTGGGCCAGCTTGAATCTGGGAGCCCTCATATGTATCGAATGCTCAGGTATACACCGCAACCTTGGCACACACCTCTCCCGGGTCCGCTCTCTCGACCTGGACGACTGGCCTATAGAGCTCATCAAGGTGATGACTTCTATCGGGAACGAGCTGGCAAACAGCGTCTGGGAGGAGAACAGCCAGGGCCATATGAAACCTTCATCAGACTCCACAAGGTAGGCCTGCTTACTCCATCTCACCGTGGCATGCGGCGGGTGGCGGGGAGTATGTTACTACAGGTGGCCAAGGCTGCGAGCCATGAGTACATCAATCCTCGTTTGGGCCTTTCAGTTAGAGGCAGGAGGGCGTTGCAGCGTTTTGCAACATGGACTTTTAAAAAATTCTTCCTTGGAGTACGCCTTGTAAAAATCCTTACGTGTATTTATCCTCACTGCATGCTCAGGAAGAACGTGTGCCAGGGCAGGGGGTGTCCAAAGTTGAGTGACCCCGTTACTTTCTCACTCTTGTGAAAGTTTCCTCAGCAGCTCTACAAATTTTTTGTTCAACTGACTGACCAACAAAACCAGTGGGAGACTGAAACCTCCTGGCTGGTTGTTCCTCGATCTAAATTATACTGTCATGCATTGCTTTTGTTTCAGGCAGCTGCAAAGTTCCTGGCTCTTGGACTATCAGTTTGTGATTAATAATCTGCCTTCAGTAGTTCAGGCTTTCCCGGGAATTTGGACCTGGCCATCAGGTCTTTCGGTTCCCATCACGGCTGTTGGAAGTCCTGCTCACTGTGGACTTGCTTACTTTTTTTTCATCTGATCTATGTGAACCCGTAAGTTGGTGGGGGTGTGCGTTTCCTATCACAACAGTATTTTACCAAACTCTCATAGCTCAGCACAGTGAAAAAGTCCTTTCTGCGATACGTTCTCCTACCAAAAGCTAAAGGGGTTTTATGCTTCATTTATCTGATCAGTGTCTAAGAAAGACGTTTTGAAAATACTTCCCTGATATTAGTAGATGTGAGATGTAAGTGCTACTAGTTTTAACTAACGTATTGGCTTGGGGGCAGCAGGGTGACCTTTGGCAGGCTGTGTTTCAGCACCAGGGGGTTGAGGCAAGAGAAGGACCTTCTGGACTACCTTGCACAGCTGGGCCGACCTTTGAAGTTGCCTTCAGCAGTGCATTATTATTGTCTTAGGGGTTGCTCAGCCTGCATCTGAGCGCCACTCGGTCCCCAGGTAGCAAATGGCACGGTGGAGGTTTAGCTCTGGGTGCTTGCCTCCTGCATATGAGAGAAATCAGAGGGAATTATATTCTGATTTGATGTATATCTCTGGGCCCTGCTTTTTTCCAGTACTAGATGAAGTGAAACTATAACCTGGGAGCATATACCTGGGCCACCTCCTACGGTGTAGGAGTAGGTTTGTACTGTTGTCTGTAATAAAGTCAACTGTTTCTTATTGCCTTATTTCGTTAGCACTGAAAAATGAATTTGTGGTGCCACCTTTGGTTCATCTTCGAGAATGAAGCCAGTACATTAATCAGGCTACTTAGATGAATGACTGTGCATATAAAAATGTTCAGGGGGACCTACACAGAGGTTTTGTTCCTGCCTTAACTGTATGTCTGCTGTATATGTGTATATTATTAGACAGCTAATGTAATGATTTCATCAGGTGGATTGAAATCAACTTACTGCTGCCTTTGTCATTAGTATTGCTTTAATCTAGAGATATTGGATTGTCGCACCTAACAAAATACATGTTGCTCCTTACTAGTGAGGTGAGTTGGAGAGATACCTCAGTTCTAAATACTTAAAAGGAAAAGGCTTACACGCAACTGGATTTTTGTTCTTAAAAAAAAAATAACATTATCTTAATATGCGTATAAGAAAGACACTATCATGAAAAATCTAAAATACATGTGACTGTGATGAAAAGAGAGCCATCTATTTGATTTAAATAATTCCGGGTTTTATGTTTGGAATTGAGTTTTACTTACAGAAAATCAACTTTGTTCTCTTTGTATTTCATGCTCAGGGCTTATTTTAATTCTTCTTTGTTTCTGTACATCGTTACGTTTATATTCAGCTGCTTATGTGTATCAGTGACATAACTGCACTTTCTTTCCTGACCTATAACATTTTTGGACAAAAAGATTCATTTTATAAATATCTATTTCCAGCTCTGTGTCCAAGTGCACACTTATGTGATAGAAGAGCTGCTAGAAAATGTAGAATTAAGATTATGTGAAAATTTTCCCAAAGAGCAATTGTAATCTTGCTTTGCCGCTCACATTTTTTCTGCTGTTTGCAGCAGGGGCTGAAGTAGTATTTTCCACATAAATATCTGGAAAGGTCTGCCTTTTCAAAGTGTGTGCCTCCTTTTGTACTTTACTTTGGTCTCTACTAGCATGATAATCCTTCTGTCCAAGTTGAGGCAAGAAAGTAAGTTCTTTTAGATGGAAGTTGTGCGTTCCATTTTCTCACTGCTGTTTGCAGTCTTGCATGAGGTATCCGATCAGAAGCAGCTACAATGGGCCGGAGGTGGGTTTCGACAAAACCCCCTCTTTTTGTTGTTGAGGGACTGAAGGTGGAAGAGGCAACTGAAGTTGAGGTACTGGAGGAAGAGGCAAGAAAGTGAGCAAGTAGGAATGTGTTGGGGAGCCGATTTGGAGTTCTGGTGGAGGAGGGATGGAGGGAGTCCCAGGATGTTTGGAGATGAGGGAAGAAAGAAGCATTCAGAAAAACTCCTTCTGAAGGGGAAGAGAGCTGAGCTGGTGTTGGGAGGCTGTTCCTGCCCATGCTGGTGAGCTCTGGCATCAACCAGGGTCTGAGAACCACCGTGTGGGGAAGCTCACACACTCAGTGAGCTCCTGCCTTACAGAGTTCTCACCAAAGCCCCATCAGGTGGCAGAGGGAGGTACTCTCATATTTTCCTCCCAAGTTTCTCCTGAACTTTTTCATACCCCAGTTCCCTCACACAGCCCCACTTACTACATCTGTCCTACGTAGTGCTGCCATTTTCAGTTACGCTTCCTATGCTCACTAATCCACCCTCCATGGCTTCCCACACATTTGCTCAGACCTTCAGGCTGTGCCTGCAAAGAAAGTGTTGGAAACGCAAGAGCAGGAGATTTCTTAACCGTTCCCTCAACTGCTCAAAGGCTTAGCACAAAGCATCAGTAAAAGACCTCAGATAAATACAATCTTCTCACACGTTTCTTTATGATAGATGTATCTCTTAACTCTCCTGCCTCTGCTGTGCCACCCCCGAAGCACCAGAAGTTGTCAGCACAGTGATGGACCCTCTCTTAATAGGGCCTCCTTGTAGAGGGGACAGACATACGTGGGTTTCACCATTTCATGTTGTGCCTCTCTACTGGAGACGAAGCCATCAGTGGAAACCCACATGTTTTCTCGGGTCAGAAAAAGGCTTATTGGCTGCTCCACAGATACTGAGTGTGTTGGGCTGGGAGGCTCAAGGAGCATTCATGTGCTGGACTAAAAGGAACCTGGAAGTCTTGACATAGCTTCAAAAGAAGTCCCTTCAGCTCGGGAGGAGTTGGCACTGATCACTGAACCATCGCAGTGGTATCCCATATGTTTCTGTTGTGCAGAGGGAAGAGTGGAGAGACCCAGGGAGACTGATATTTTACAAGAGGGATTGCCAAATGGCTACTCCAGGTCACGGCGTAATTAAGGAGTCTTACTCAGGGAAGCATCACCAATATTTCTAAAAACAGAGCTATGCCAGGCTGTGAGTACAGCTTGTATTTTTAATTTTGTACGCTTGAAAATGAGATAAACATTACCCAAGTTAAACCACCTCAAGTATACCGTACCGCTGTCCTTGTCTACTCCACTCCAGTTCATCTCAAACTCTTTCTCCGAGACAGGCATGGGGCAAGATAAACCTGATGGTGTATTTTGAAGGTCAGAAAGGCTTTCAGATTGGAGGGTGTGAGCTCAAAGCCTGAGAGTTTTGTAGCAAAAGGCATTACTCCTGTTACTTTCACCAAGCTTTTATTGCCCAGGTATGTCCTTTAATGTTAACACGTGCCAGGTCTCGTCAAGCCTGAGCGGCAGGTTATAAAATAAGCAGATCTCCAGGTCATTCAGTGCCTCTGGATCAAAATCAACACCTTGGATGGCCTCTGGCATTGAACTGGACGGCAGCGCAGGTTATGGGAGCACAGGTGCAATGGGATCCCCAAGGAAGGAGCGTAGAGTAAAGCAGGAGCGTGAAGCAAAGTTCAGACGCAGGGTGTTGACGTGATTTTGGGGAGGAAAGAGGAATAAACACGAGCTCCTGGTGAGCAGGAGAAGTTGGCGAAGCAGCAGAAAACCCAAGCATGGGCAAACAAGTGAATGCAGAAGGAGACCAGCTGGCCTCTGAGCGGTGGTGTCTGTGGGTCCCTGATTAGGTCAGCTTTGGAAGGCTGGTAATTGGTTCCAGCAATTACCAGCAGCCCTGAGAACCGCCGCTCAAACTTCGGGAGCCCTGTGACAAATTGAAGCTGACTGCTGGTGAAGGAGTATCGACTTCCCATTTCTAAACAGGGGGATCATTAGTCAAGAAAAGCATCTTTTAATTACTCGCAGGAAGAAAAAAAAAAGAGGGGGGGGGGGGAGGAAAGATCTTTCAGTATGGATCCTGCAACAACTGCCTGTTTTTTTCCAAGCGTATTCAATATTAAATTTATTGTCTTGGAGGGGAGGGGGTGAGCAGGGAGAGTTTGCCTGCGGTCCCTCCTTCAGTAATGCGGGTTTAATTTGGAGTGAGAAGTCAAATTAGAGTAAATCAATGTTGCGACAATTAACTGGGTCTGGGGATGAGATCAGGATTTTCCCCTCTAATTGCTATTGATACTGTGTAAGCACACTCTTAAAACATTGATTTGGAGCAGTGCAACGCAGGGGTAGCCCGGTGGGGCAGGGGCAGAACTGCTCCATGGAGGAATGTCAGAGCTGTTGGTAAAGCTGGTGTGAGGCATCCACAGCGTGTTTGGCCCAGGCCTTTTGCACTGGTACATAGGTCTCCTAGCAGATATTTAGCCACCTTCTGGACATGCCTCACATGGTTTACTTTCTCCACATAATATTCTTGCCTATATGGCTTCGGGTTTGCAGTTTTGCTTGCCACCATCAGCTTCCTAAGATGATGATGTCCTTTTCCAAATGAGACGAGCTGCCACCATCCCTCTGCCCGCTCCAGGAGGTGACTAGCTACTCCCTGGCCCTCACCCTCTTTCTCTGAGCTCCCAAGGTCTCCATCTCCATCTTGCTGGGAGGGATGTTCCAGGAACAAGGCCACCTCCACCAGCTGGAAGCTGCTGGCCCGGAGGAGGGAGGGCAGTGTCATATCCAGGCACCATCCCAGCCACGTTTTTTGTTCTGCTGCTGACGTGATGCTGAATGTGTGCATTAGCTATGTGCAAACGTTATAGGGCTCCATCATCTCTATGTCTTTTTGAGAATATTCATAAATAGGAAGAACCTCCATCAAAAGTGTCTTTTTAAAGCAAGGGATGAGCGGTTAGTGGAAGCTCAGGTGCAGTTCTAAGCTCTGCCGAGGCAGCCCTGGGCAGCAGCTCTTTAAATGGAGCTTGGAGGTTGGAGCATCTGCTGCAATTTTGCTCAGGTTGTCTGTTTGCATAGCAGTCACCCTGTTTATTCTGGTTACCAAAGGTTATAAGAAAATAGAGAAGTTCTTAATGCTGCCTGAGAAGTCTGGAGTTAGAAGCCAGCAGTGTCAGGAATTGACTTTCACCTTCCAACATAAGATCCAGTTTGATCCCTCGCTCACTAATGAACTGAATTTAATGGTGTCAGAAAAAACATTATGCAGCTTGACTATATTTAGCAGACTTTTACAGTCCTAAGCTGAAGCCTGGCTTGCTGGTTTGAGGCTAGCGTCAGCTATGCTGAGCGTGCGCTGGTTTCTGGGGGGTAACTGGGGAGTCACTTCTATGAAAAACGGTAAGCCGTGCCTTCTATGAAAAAAATTAAACCATGCCTCCCTTATTTCATAAAAAATATTATTCCTTCATTATGGATAGCACAGATAAAGGGCAAGCCCAGGGAAACTGAGTAGTTAAGATCCCGGGTTCATATCCTGAATCTTGTAACGATGCTCCGTTTCATCTCTCTCTCATTTCTTGTTCCTTTTGGCCATCAGATTGCTGTTATAGTCCTGTTGGTCTCCGATTCCTGGCATAAGGCCGCAGCGTTACAAATGGGGCCTGGGGGAAGGAACATCAGTACCTCTCTATCCGCGATTGTCAGGTCTGGTTTCTTAGCGGTTCTTGGCCTGATGAGGTCAGTGTTTTGTGCCTTTTGAATGCTCCTCCATGCTTGACACCTTTCCCATTTCAGGGGTGGGGGAAGGGTGTTTATAAAAATAAATTAAAAAATAAAAAAAAAAAAAAAAGATTTTATTGTGAAGGGCTGACCAGAACCCATCTGCAGTTGGGTGGCATCTGCTCCCCACATGTCACTTCCCTCATTAACAAGCAATTGAATTAATTAAATGCTACTCAGAACACGCATAACAAGCTACCGGCAGTGTCCAAATTAGCACTGATAATCAAGGATGATTTCCTTTATTATCCTGCTAAGTGGTGTGCAGGCTCTGATCTCCCTGTCTGCCCTCATCTATTTACATACCCCCAGCTTCTGCCTTTAGAAGCTGAGGTTATCTTACCTAGTTAATTTGCCACGATCACCAAGCATGGCGGATTGATATTCCTGCCTCTGCTGAAGCAAACCCCCTCCTTTCTCCCCCTTTCCTTCCTCCCCAAGCCTGGTCCTTTGTATCTCAAGCTCACTGATAAATTAAAAGCCACCCCTGTGGTCTCTCAAGTGAGTAATAGAGGCAGAAATTTCATTTTGCAACTGGCTGATTTAATGATCCAAAGGGTAATTAATGGCCTGATTATCTTAATGTTAAATATGTCCGGCAGCAATTACTGTGACCTCCCGCTTGTCAAGGTCCAGGCTATGCTCTTCTTTCAATTAAGTTCTCTGGGGCTTAATGGTATGAATAAACTCCTCTGATTCTATCATTCCGGACTCTGAGATTTAAGCGAGCTAGGGGCTCGTTTGGAGTTTTAATCAGCCCGTCTTCTACTTGAGCGATCAGAGTTAACAATTATAACAAGGACAGTTTAACTTTCTTTCTCCCCCCTCCCCCCCCCCCCCCTTTATATTTTTATTTTATCTTTTTTTTTTTTTTTTAAGCGCTTGGAGGGAATTTTGTTGGCTGCAGCGGCAGCTTTGCTAGACTAGTCTCTCCCTATATAAATTATCATGTGAATGCCGCTGTTTTTCCATTTGACAGGCTTAATTAATTGGCAGGAGCGCCCAAAAATGACAGTGCCACTAATTGCAACTCCAAGTCCATTTCTGTCATTGCGGCACGCTTGTCAGCGGGCATGCCCCACTCCTCGCCGCGGCCGGAGTTTGTTGACGTTTTCCATTTCGGTTTTCACATCTTGTCGGGGAACGTGATGGGATGTGATAGCCCAAGATGTGCCTTTGGGTTTTCCAGGCATGCAGTTTGTGTGCAAGAATGACATTTACTGCCAATAAAGTTTAGACAGCTGGGCTTCTGCCGACCCAACAGCTGCTAGGGGACTTGAGGTTTGACTTAAGATATTTCAGCAAGTCCTATGAACGGGGGAGACTTTGGGAAGGAATTAATAAAAAGGAAAAAAAAAAAACCCAAACCCACCAATAAACCCTGAGAGTTGTAACTCGCTCCTGGTCTTTTTAGTGGCTGAACTACACTGAACGGCACATCTCCCAGTGAGCTGGAGTTCTATTAGCTCTGTTTTGGACAGCAGATATTTCATAAATATAATGAGGAAAATGTATAAATTATTAGTTATAACAGTATTGCGTTTTCAAACGCACACATAAATAAAAAGACTGATTCATTGCTGCCAGTAAACTAAAACCTTTCCCCGTATGGCTGTAGAAATGAACTGATTCTGACATGCTAGATTGCATGCTTTCAGATCAGAGTAATTGTAATTGTTTTAAAATTAAATTAAAAAAAAAAATAAAATTTGTCACTTACCAGTAGCTTCCAGGAAATGCATCTAATAAGAATAACTGAGGCAAATGAAACGCCAGCTTGGGTGGCGGCTGGTCGGATTTCACCGTTTGGAGGCCTCAGAAGCTCAAATGCAATACTCCAAAGATGAAGGTTGGTAGTAGTACCGTCTATTTTATTGTCCTTGTTGCTGCTTGGCAGACCTTGTCATCCAGGAGCTGATCTGGTAAAACACCGGTGCCTGTACAGCGGCGTGGGAGATGCCTGGATGATTGAAAATAAAAACAACAACAAAAAACCCCTCGGCCCCAGTTGTCCAAGTTAATAAGCGCTTTAGATAAAATGCTCTCTGGTTCAATTTGCGTGTTTCTTGTGTGCAAATCTGTCTTTGATAAAAACCCAAACACTTTGTAAACAGAAGCCTAGTTTACAATTATTATAATCATTCTCCTCGTTGCCTGTGAAAGAGAAACCTGCAAAGGAAGTATTTCTCTCTCCTTCTGCAGTGCATTAGAGCATTTCTTAAAAAGCAGAGATGGAAAAGACACAATACTGATCTTTTTTTTAGATTTAAATAACATAAGTACCACTATTAAATTCTCTGAATATTTAGATTATACGTGTATGTAGGCCTGGCACGCTGCTCTCTGCATTCATACTTTGGGTGGAACATACATACATGCTCTGTGTGTGCTGTGATGTCTGTTACGGACCCCTATGGCCAGCGGAGATTTCCACTGACACTGGGTTTATCGTATGTCCTTTTCATCTTGCCTATCAACTACCTTCTGGCCAGTTTGCCCAGGTATTGCTGGTGTAGTGTAGAGTTTTTGGAGAGAAGAGTCAAAGAAATCCTCATTGCTTTGGGTTTTTTGTCATTGTCTCTGATGTCTCTGGTGTTAGACTATCCATACATTCATTTGTTGTTTGTCCTTTGAAAAATTTCTTTGAAGGGCAGGGGAGAGCAGAGTGTTTCAGCCTTGTTTCGATACCTGCTAGCTAAGACACCAAGATCCTTCCCCAAACCCAGATTTTACCCGCCACACCAGGGTGTGGTGACGATACAAAAATGAAGTGGGCCAGAGGCAATGGTCAGGCTTTGAATGCTGAACTGAAGAGGACGGAAGGGCCTTCAAGGGGCTTTGAAAAGAAAACAGGTAGCTTTGCTTTCATTCAACAGGGGAAGAGGAAGGGAACAGTCTCTGTATTAGCAGCTTTTTGCCATTTTCTTAGAAGTCCGATGACATTTGGTGGGTTTTTTCTGTAACATGTCATCCCCAGGAACTGTGGGAAACACTCAGCCCTTGTTTTTGAAGGTAGCTTTCAGTGTTGATGAAAAAATTAAACCCACTCCGAATACACCTAGAAGACTTGAAGCAAGACATCCTTGAGTGTATTAAAGTTCCCAAGTCAGAGGGGTTTGAGGACATCCTGCCTCTTGAGGTTTCTGCAGGCAGAAAATAAAAGACTGAAATGTTCAGGACAGGCAATAAAAGACTGAAGTGTTTTACCTTGGAGGTACAGTCAACCCAAGGTACCTCTGCTCTGCTGAGATTCTTGACAGTTTTGGGGTCTCTTTTTGTATGTATTTAGCTGCCACACTGAAAAGCACCAAGTTAAGCTGAAATTCCCTAAAAAAGAAGTTGATGAGCTGTTATACTTTAGGGTTCAAGTTCAGGACTCAAGCAAGGAGGATTTCTGTCTACTGTATGAACAGTGGTGAGTGAGGCAGTGGGGAGATATATTGGGAAAACAGTATTCATAAGTCAAAACAGTATTTGTAAGTCAATAATCAGCTGTCAGGAAAAGTGGTTGGTTGTTTTTTTGCTAGAAGAAGCAGCGGTTTGTCAGTTGGGTGCTTGTTCTAAAGGTCTCAAAACAATGTAGGATTTTGACTTCAAACAATTTACCATTTAGGTATGGACTGATTGTTTCTTGTTTTGTATTGGTTCTCTCCCAAACACCTAGCAGAGCTACAGAGCAGCTCAGATTTGAAGACCAAAGTGTCTTCATTGTGATTACACATCTGCTTGGCCATAAGCTACTTGAAAAGGTCAACACAGAATTTGCCAACAAAGAGATAACTATCACCATATTTATTAGAAACTACTTGGGCCAGTGTTTAACTGTGGTACTACAACAGAGGAATGGAAGAGCTAATTAAAGCAAAGACCTCAACTTTGAATGAGAAAACATTGTATATTGTATTTATAAATTGAGGGGAAGTATGGCTTACATCAGGCTAATGGCCAAAGGCCAGTACCACTGAAAATGAGTCAGATGCCAGCCACAGCGGCTTAGTCTTTCTCCAGAAAATTCCTTGATACCTTCATAAGCATTTAGAAGGAAAGTAGAAGTGAGATTCAATCGCATGCTGCAGCAAATTCAGCCATAACAAAAGATGGACAAGAGTACCTATATGACAGTGACATTGCCCATCCCTTGATGGCTGCAGCCTCCCACCCATCTAACTGCAGCCATCGTTGCAGACTTGCAAAGGGACAGGTCCCCAAGCAAATGCCCTGTTTCAGCCCAGAAGCCAGACCAGGATAATGGTTAGCTCTTCCGCAGAAGTGCAAAGATGACCAGGTAATTTAGTTTTCCCTAGGGTCTTGAAGACATCTGGAAGGCTTTTACTGAGAAAGAAGCATTGGGCTTATGTGCTGTGTTGCCCTTCCACCCTTGCAGTCTTGTGTGAGCACTGTGTCAGTGGAAAGGGAACAGTGGGAGCTGGTGGCCAGGGGCGAGGGGGCAGGTGGAGGCAGGCCAGCCCTTCCAGCAGCAGCCCACAGCTGGAGCACATCAGGTGTAAGGTGACACAGCGCCCTGCTGTCACTCCTCTGCATCAAAATACCGATCGGCGATGAGTGGTAACTTGAAATAGGTAACAGGTGGACTCTAGAGTACATTTCTCCCTGATGGATTTAAAAAATAAAACAAAGATTGCTGCCTTGCCAAGCTTCGAATTGGCCGCATGGACTGGAGAATGAAACCGAGCTAGTTGTGAGGTTATTTATGGTGCTTATTTTAGCTGTTTATGATGAAATACCTGAATTAGGAGTGCAGTAGTAGTGCAGCTTTACAGTCAGAACTCCGAAACAGGGTAAGCACAGCACAGATGAGTATCGGGGGGGGGGGGGGGGAAACACCACCACCAGAAACTTGATTAAGCTCACGTGCTCCTTGTTTTCAGGGGTTAGCATCTGTCAGATCAGATGGGTTTTTACTGGCAGGACAACAGATACGTTGGTGACTGCAGGAGCAGCTCCTTGCTCAGAACCACAGAAATGATTGAACTTTGCAACAGAACGTTTACAGAGGAGTACATTTACATTAGCCAGGCTTACTTGAACCCATTTTTTGTCATTTACACTGAAATTAAATTCCATACCACTCCATGTATGTGTGCGTGCACATCTGCTACTCCACAACACCTGAGGAATAAATACAGAGAGTTTCATCTTAAATACGGCAAGCTAAAAGCAATTGAAAAATGAAGTTTACTATATAAAGCATCGGGCAGCCTTACCAAAGCGATCTTTGCCCTCACTGTCTTTAATAGTAGCTATTTTATCGGTTACTTCCGAAAGGAAAAGCATTTAACACTTGTGTTGCTATCAAAATTCAGACGTTTGCAAGGCTGAAACTTGTAATAATAAAAAGGCCAAAAAAAGGCAGTTGAGGAAAAAGAATGCCAAATGCCAAGCGTCAGCTATTACGAGGTTCCTGGGGTCAGATCCAAAGGCTCATCTGTGAGAGGCGTTCAACTTCGGAAAGTACTGGAAGTCAAGTGTTTGCTGCTGCTGAGGAGCTCAGTAAAGCTGCTTAGCTGGCAAGGGAAATATCTGGCATATTAAAAAATACATATTTTGTTAGAAAGAAATCTTACATAAAAGGGGGGGGGGGGGTGTTTGGGGTTTGTGGCGGGGGGAGGTTAAGCTTTTCTGTGTACTTGGTGTTTAACCTGTTCTTTTCATTTCTCCTGCCCTAAGGTCGTGGCTGTCTTTCTGTGTCAGGTCCCACCAAATGTAAAGTGGTTTAACTAAACGTATAGTTCAGATTGGTTGCTATATGTGGCATAGGAGCACTTAAAGTAAAGCCACTTTATTCCTGGTTTGTGCTGCTGAAGCTTTATTATAGAAATTATTTTTAACGTTTCTACATGCTTTTTCTGCTGCTAAGAGATTTATAAACCAATTGTGGTTAAATCTGAGGACAGGCTGTCACTGGTCAGGCTGAGAGGGTGGCGAGGGTGGTCCTCACGTTACCTTTTTCCCGGGCTTAGCTCAGATGGGACGTTAGGGGAAGGTTGTGTTGTATGGGCAACAAGCTTGCGGTAGTCGTCACTAGCGATGGCGATAGTTGTGTTCCTTCATCCTCCCGCACTGTTTTTGACCGTTTCAGCCTCCGGAGGTTGTTTGGATGGCAGATGGCTTTGTTTGAGCTGGTGGTACAGCAGAGAAAAGAGCATGCCTAAAACCAGCAGTGGCGATGCTTAACAGTACTTTACAAAAAGGCAGTGCCTTGCCGTGCTACTGGTGGCTTTGCTGGCCAGTGACACTAGGCACGGAAGCAGCAGCATGCCTTTGCTTTGGTCGTGGCTACAGAACCTGCAGGGCTCCATAACAGTAACTGTGACCAACTTTCTTTTGTGACTTTTTTCCTTTTTTTTTCCTTTGTTTAAGACTGAGCTTTGTTTCTGGCTCTGCAGGAAGCTGGTAGCCTATGGCAAGGGACTGGGGAGATAAGACTTCAGTAAGATAACTAAATGAAAAGGGCAGCAGTGAAAAGATGGTGCTGGCTTTTGACTGGACTGAAACTTGATATACACATCAGCCCAAATGCAGTTTCCCCACGGCTCTCAAATATTATCCGTTGGTCAGAGGCAATGCGCTTACTGCTGGATTTTTAGATGTGCAGGTGCTGTGGGGGAGCCGGCAGTGAGCCCCTGAAAGAAAAGAGTGACCAGAAGAAATAAGACCACCATCACTCTAGCTTTGAAGTAATTAAGTAGCAGGCTAAAATATGTTGAGGTGAACACAGGTGACGAATCGGCGCCTTTAGAGGGTAAGAATTAGAGTGAGATGAAATGCCTTACTGTGCTTATTAACTAGATTGTGCAGACGGTGCAAAGTCCTGTCACTGAAGCATTTTTTGTGTGAGTCTGCAGAGACGTATGGTAGTGAGAAGAAGCCATCTCTTAATAATTGGGAAGCCTCAAAAGGTACGGATGGGATAAGCTTCAAAAAGTCTTCATGCTGAACAGATGATTATGTCATGGCCTAGAAATCTCCCAGCTAACTTTTCTTTTTCCCCAAAAGATTTAAATTTTCCTGGTTTCATCCAGGTCAGAATTTCTAAGTGATGGTTTCATCGTATTTTCACTCCTCTACAGCATCAGGCAGACTTGGAAAAGAGAGGTGCATGCACAATCAAATCACAACGTCAATTAACATTTTTAAGACTCCTCCGCAAGTGGAAAGAATAGGATTGTGTCACTGTAAAACTGAAGGGTATCTTCAGCCTCCAGCTTGAGATAACATCCGGAAGTTGACTTCTTTCCTTTCTCATCTCAAGAAGCAAAAGTTTGCAGCTCTAATCCTTTGCTAATTACATGCGTGTGGCCCTGTCTGAGCCTTTCCAGACCAGATCTGCTTTGGTCATTTTTGCAACTCCCACAGCTCAGACCAGTCATAAATAGTTACCTGAGATTGCTTGAATTGGCATGTTGCATTAAGGCAAAAAAAGGAGGGGGAAAAAACAGCTACAGAAATTGAAGTCACTTGTTCGGACCTCCAGTCAAGGAGAAATAGAAGATTTAATGGATTTAAAATATCATTGCAGTTGCAATTTTGAGTAGCAGTCAGAACTGCAGTTCTGGTTGGTATAGCTGCACCCAGCTGTGGTTTACCAGCTGGCTGCCGTGGACACCATCCCCAGTGGGAGACTGTTGGTGTAGGTCAGCGCTTGCTTTGTCAGGCACCCCTTGGGAGAAGACGAAGATGTACCGGCGTGCCCGTGCTGCACGCACGCTGCGTGTGACCCGCACAGGGGCAGGTACCCCAGGGTCTCTGGGAAGTGTCCAGCCCCCTGCCTGCACATGGGGTGACCGTGTGTGGCAGAGGCTTATTGCACACAGCCTTTCCTCGCCGTTCGGATCATCGGGTATCTGTGAGCCGAGGCGGGCTGAGCACTGTGGCCTTAGATTAGCCTGGCTGGTGATCTCCAGTGCTATCTGTTAAAAAGGACAGGTTTCCAGGCTGTGGAAAGACGCAGACCATGGTCTGCAACATGTTAATGGGCTGGGGGGGTCAGAAGATCTGCCCGCATTCTAGCTGAGGATCGGGCCCCTCTGAGGCACACAGTGAAATCATTCATCTCATCAGGTCACTTCTGGAAATAATGGCCGTTCCCTCCTGTGGTGTAATGTAGGTCTTACGTTGAATTATGGTTTGGTTGGATCTTTTCTTGTTCACTTTCTTATTTAAATAGAACTCCACTGGCACTAGCATTTGGCAGGCAGGATACAGGTTTTTCTCCAGGATGCCAGGCTATAAAACAATGATAAGTTGATATGTTAAAGAACCACATTTTTTTTAAAAAAAAAAAAGGGGGGGGAGGGGGGAACATCCCATAGCTTGAAATGTGAGTGGGATAGGAGCTGTGCAGACAACTTCTTTATACTTTTTAGAGTTCACCAACCTCATTGCTTGGCTTACTGCTGTAGGGCAAGTTAATTAAAGCCAACAGAGAATTTGGAATTGGGAAAGGGGAACATTTCTTAATTATGTTGTGGAATTTCTTTCTAATTCATGTCCTTTCAAAATGCGGTCTTTGTGAAGCCCTTTGCCTGTGGCAGATCAGCAGCGTGTCACTGGCACACAGGTTCACTGGTGCCTTCCTGAAACGTATCTGGAGGCCAGATAAACTCAGCAGCCAAAGGTCCCTTTAAAATCCAAAGTATCCGTTTTGTGTGACAGGTGGCAGTTCTGTTACAAAGAAGTCACCGACATTTTGAATTATTTTTTTAAGGATGTAGGGTGGTTTACAAGGATCTCGGCGTGTTTGGAGGGGACATGTGGAGGAGCAGATGAGCTGTAGGGATGCGTGGAATGTGCAACGAGAACACTCAAAATGAGATGATAGTAGAGAGTGTCCAGAAAGTGACTCTTCTGATAAAGTTTGGGACTCAGGAAATCAATGTATGTACAAATCAGATGTTTTAGCTGGCATTTGTTGTCACATTTGCATTTTTGTGGAGCCAAACAGCTCGTTGGATACCAGTGTATGTGTTAAGATGTGGAACAGAAAGGATGCTTCAGTAGTGCAAGAAAAACACTTCAAAAAATTATGAACATCAAACGTGGTACTGTATTAAGAGGCAAGTGTATGTGACATCTTGGGGCAGAGAGGGTTGGTTTGTATTTTTAACAGGCAAGAGGTGACAGACCATCGCTGCTGTAGTGGGGCATACAGGAATCAATCCAGTCTACACAGAAGGCTTTCAAGGTAAAGCAAAAAACCAGTATTGACAGCACAAGAGTAATAAAGTAGCAATAAAGAAGAAGCTGTTTTTATTACTCCTCAAATTTGAGACAAATAACTTGGGCTCAACAGAGCTTCTTGTCTTGCAGGAAGGTGTGTAACGCAGCTCGCTGAGCAAGAGCAGGGCTGTGTGTTTCTGAGGAGGGAAGTAGGATGCAGTGCCTGGCTTCTCTGCAGGGAAACTGGTTGAGCCTCCAGTTAATCATGAGAATAATTTGTCAAGCAGTATTTAATGGACAGCTTATGAGTGTGTATGTGGGCAGGTTAGCTTGTAAATTTGAATGTGCCTATTTTCTTTGACAGCAATCAATAACTGTGCTGTTTATTAATGTACTTTGAGAAGTCTTCTCAGACTTTTTATGATTGGTCTGGGCTCTCAGATCAGTCAAAAAGAAATGACAAAGCAGAGCAGGACTTTTGTGTTTGCAGTCAATATCGTGCTTTGGTTTTCATGCAAATAGAGGAACTGCAATAGCTTTTGCATGGGCCTGTTTGTACCACTCGGTGCAAGGCAGCAGACCTGGTGAGGAGGGTTGGACTGCGAAGTTGGTGCCAATATCTACACAAGTGTTTTGGTCTGGAGCAGGAGAAGGCACTAGTTTGGTTCACAGGATGGTCTTGGTCCATACAAACCCGATTCCCTTTGGAGAAACCCACCTGGAAGCTCCACATGCACCCAGTGTTAGCTCCAGGCTCTGCTTTGAACATAAGGGACCAACCTGTGGTGCTTGGGACATCCTGTATAGTTGGGTATGTTTGATTCAAAGTATGAGGCTCGATTAAAGGTAAAGGTAATGCCCCTGGATCGTTAATGTATAGGGTCCTTGGCACCAGCTGCTCCAACCTACACGTCTGTTCGTGTTGCACTGCTGTGTTTGGCCGTGTAGGCAGAGCCTGGGTGTTCCACGGAAAGCAGTAGATTGAATGATGTTGCCTGGCCCAAACCCAGCAGTCGGCTCTCATTTAAATTGCTTGCTTCCAGCTTTCTTCAGGGTTTGCAGTACAATCTGGGGGACTTTTGCTAACGTCCAGTTCTTGCTGGCCTCAGAGTAGTTGATTCTGGGTTTTTAATGGCGTCTTGGTAAGTACAGTTTTGTCTGAGGTGTGTATATTTACCAAACATATCTTTATCAGGCAGAGCAAAATAACATGTAAAATATGAAATACTATTTTGTATATGTATATAGTGCCCTCTCTCTATTAGTTCAACACTCAGGAAAATTCATTTCACTGCTTAAAAAAAAAAAAATTAAAAAATATTTTCTGGAATATGCAGTTTGTATCCAAGAGTATATTGGGTAGCAGTTTGCAAAGCATGTAAATAAACTTTGGCTCATTTGGGGACAGGGAGTGCATCTTAGGCCTTGGTTAGAAATCTGAGCTTCCTTTTAGCCAGAATTACAGCAGCAGGGAGAGTGGGATAAGTCTCACAACAATTCCGCTTGATACAGGGATCGAGGTGGGTGCGTGTCGTGACCATAACTTGCCAAATTAGAAAGGGAATTTCAGAGAAGAGCGATAAGGAAGGTTTTGAGTCTTCAGTGGGTATCTTCAGAAGGAGATGCTTAAGGGGGTTAGTGGAATGATAATAATCATGGGGGGATAGAGGGATTCGCAGGCATTTGGAAGTGATACGCTCCTTGGAAAAATGGGTGTTGTGGTTCAAGAAAGTGCTCCTAGGAGGAGGGGGTGAAGTTGAGCAGAAGTGTTTCAAGTGGTTACTTCAAGCTGTGCAGTCACCTCGGAGAGAAAGCTATGAAACCCACCACTAGTAAACACATGATGGGGAGCAGGGCAAAGGACCCAGTGATCTAGGGGGCTGGCTTTACTTTCTAGATTCTCTGAATCTCTGATAAGGAATCTCAAAGCATTCAGCAGCTATAGCAGATTTTTTAAATATTTCTTCCTGTTTCATGTCGAGTCCTCCATTGCTCCAGAAGACTTCAGAAATCAGCTGAAATCAAGATCTAATTCCAGTGCTCTTTCCTCCCACGTCCCCTGCTCCCCTCTTGCATCCGCTGGATGTCCATTTCTGTAAGTTTTCCCTTCAGAACAAACCTATCATTTTTCACCACAGGATATTTACAGCTTCAATCAGTGCCAAATTCAATTGGCTTCTGATCTCATCGCTGGAAGTTATAGATGCAGATATTATTTGCACTGTGGTTAATTATGGAGCAATCAAACTTTGGCTTTTCCACTGTAATTTCCTCTGCCAGCTAATTTAATTAATCACCCCCAGCTCAGCTCTTCCAGCTGCGACCGGCAGGGTCATTAATTAGACATGTGGTGGTAGCTCATAGACCTGTTCCTGTTAAGGGGCTGCTGCCCACTTGATCTCTAAGGAAGCAATAGCTTTTTCCAAACCATCCAGGCAGGATTCGAGGTAGCTGCCAGGTTATTGTATTCCTCAGAAGTGGAAGTGATTCCCAAAAGACGGACTGCAAGCGAACAGCGGTATTGCTGGGACTGCTGGCACTCAGCTTGCTGGGCATGGTTCGACAAGGCAGGACTGGGATCAGTTCCCATCAAGATGCAGTTTAGGGTTTGACCCTGCAGTTCTCAGTGGTCCATCCTCTTTGGTCTGATCCATGAGCTAAAAAATAAAAAATGCTCAGTAACGTAGTAGACTTCCTTCTGACTGTTTGGGGGAGCTGCATGGCTTTTGTCAGATGGAAAATACAAAATTTCCTAATGCTGACAAGAAATCAAAACATGCATTTTAATTGCCAGATCACATCGATAATAGGAACATTATTTTTCACTATAAAAGCTGTCAAAATTACCCAGCTAGGTCTGTCAACATTGTTTGGTTCTCAGAATAATCAGTAGGCTGTGGGGTTTTTTGAGGGTGGAAGAACCTTTTACAGTAGACAAAATGGGTTGATTACTTACAGCTTAAGGACCTCATCCTGAACGTTATCAGCAGAGGGCAAGTGATTTGGGACATGTGATGGCCAAGCCTAATAGCCCTGGGAAGTCCAAGCATTTTGCAGGGAAGACAACAGATCCTTAGCCTTTGCTCTTGCGTGGTCTGTTTTGATAGTCAGCAAAAGCAGACCCTGTCACTGGGTCCTGCTCTGCATCTGAAGTGTCAAAGCATCCTCCAAAGTCACCGTGTTCTCAGCTTGCAAATACAGTTGTGAGCATCCTTTGGTTTATTACCAGAATCACCTTCATCCTCCTTGGAGGACCCCTCCTTGGAGGGGCTAGCAAAGCCCCTCGTGTTCCCATCACACCACATATTGATTCTTGGAGTAAGTAAGCTAGAAAAAGCGAAAATCGCCGGGGTAGTTGTAGCTTTTGGGCAGCTTTTTCAACAACATGCGACAGCTAGCTAGTTTTACTGCACTTTGATTTCAAACCTGTTGCAAAGCTGTCATTTCTAATCAGTGCATCTGTCTGCCAGCGGTAGATTGCTGATGGATTAGCTGGAGTCTCCCCACTTTTTTTCAGAATAGACAAACTCCACTCAAGACAACTGTTTTAATCATCTTGGGTCACAAAGCCTCCTTTCAGACTCTTCTGTCCAAAACATCCATCAACCCCACCCAGTAATAGCAAACTGCAAATCAAAAAAAATCCCTTTTCTTTGCCGTGTAACTGTAACTGTGCCTTTTTTAATAGCAAAACAGCACTGTGGACTCGGGCGAGAGCTCCCTTCTCTGAAGGGGGAGAAGGTGCTTCTGATGCAACCCTCCCTTCAAATGCACCATACTCTTCACTGGTGGCTTTTTTTCTTCCTTGTATCTGTCAGAAGAGCCCCTTAGTCTGAACTGTTGTGGGAAGAAGCTTTCAATAGAAGGTCCCTTCCTTGCTCACAGTCGGGGAGAGCTTCAGGGATTTTCACAAAGACACGGTTCAGCAACTGTTTCAGAGTGGAGGGGTCACATCTGCTTCTACCATCACAAGAAGATTGTTGACATGTTATTGCCATCGAAGCCCTGAGTAAGAGAGACTTGTAATTGATAAGAAAGCAGCCTGGCTCTTCAGAGAAGCTCTACGCCTTGCTTTGGAGCAAAAGTTAGTACTTCTACTAGACATCAGTGCGTACAAACTTCAGCAAGTAGCAGCCAGATCACCACGCTAGGAATGCTTCTTCTGTAAAACCTTTCTCAGCTTGACGTCAGTCGTCTCATAGCTGGAAATGCTGCTGCTGGAAGGAACGGTGCCCATGGGGGTCTTCTGTCTTTATCTTGAAAAGGTACTGCTACATAATTTACCACCCAAAAGCAGAACAACTGCCACTGTGAAGACCTGAATCTGGAATGATCCTCGTTTCCTCATTGAAGAAAGGCAGCATCTGAAATTCCTAAAATAACCATCAGTGTTCTATAGGCAAGCTGGAAAATTAGTTTGTTTTTGCTCTGCAAAAATTAGAATTGCACTTGGTCTTGATCAGCAGATTGCAATCACCCTGTGCTACTTCACCTCTCATCTCACTTGGTTTTGTTTTATATTGAGCAATAAATATCTTAAATCTTCCCAGAGCTATTGCATGTCTTCTGTGGAGACTCATCACAGTCCTGCCAGGCATTCATCAAGGCTTCCAATGAACCACCGCATTTAAGTATTCCTCTGCTCCGTATCAATCAAAACAGTTTACTTGTAACTTTACTTTTTCCTCCTGAAGTAATCAAAATTTGATATTCCACAGATTGCAGAAAATTGTCACTGCTGTATCCTGCACTAATCCATCACATGAAACAGGCATAATTTGGGCATCAGAAGAGTATTAAATGTTTAAATAAGCAAGAGCCAGTCAATGACAGAGTCCATTAACCGCTCCAGATGACAGGGCAGAAAAATGTTTGGATCGCAGGTACGTTGGGAATCGCAGCACAGACCTCACAGAGCAATGGGGCATCTACACTCTGCAGCAGGCACAAGGTGTTCTGTGTTCTTCGTGATACTGCTCAAATACTCAAAAGAAATACATAAGCCAACAGAATTTTTAGTTTCAGCTGCCGTATGAAGCTCATTCAGCTCTTTGTGGAAGCATAGTCCAGGAGATAGTTAAAGACTTCATCACTTGCTTGTAGCCTTGTTTTGTTCTGCACAAGCTAGTAATAGCTTTCAGGAGTAGCTTGTGTATTAATTACGAGAGCAGGGGGAAAAGTGATTTTTATCCTGTAGACTCGGGCAGAACATGCTCATTTGCCATCTTCAGTTCTTGAAATAACTGCTCTGATAGTAAATGCAAGGGGCAGGCCCCGTGTGATGGGACTGGTCGGTACAGACGCGTGTGTAAGATGTTTCACCTGTTCTGGAGAAGTGCTGGGGGCCTTGAGTCCACCTTAAACTATGAAAGGTGCTGAGGGGACTTCTCACATGCAGCCAGAGGGTGACTGCTCTGTTTCTCTGTGAAACGCCGGTCCCAGCGGATTCAGGAGGAAATTCTCCACGGAGAGGTTGTGGATGCAGGATTTCTTGTGCCTTTATTCTGTGGCAAGGACTCAATCCAAAAGTCATCTTGGTGGAGGAATGGCGGTCTTCTGGTGAGTGTTATGGTCCTCTTGCGATCAGACAAAGCATCAGCAAAGCAGGTGTTGAGTCGTACTGGATCAGCGATATGCTTTGTGTGTACTCACAGCCCTCAGTTCTTCTGTCCTCTCCCGTTTGAGTCCAGTTGCATTTTAAACTGATTTCTCCTTGTAGTAGTAATTACGTGCGTACCATTTCTGTTTGTTTGGCATTGTAAAGCAAGCTCTTTGTTTTCAAGGGGAATAAACACTTGTGTGCAACCGATGGGAGTTCTGCAGTGCCAGGGTATGTTGCACCAACGCAGTGGCACATCTTCTCTTCAAAATAAAAAAAGACCTATTGTAATTAGAGTGTAAGCCTTCGTTTGAAAGGGTGACTGGCAAGAGGGAATTATCAAGTCTTGAGACAGTAATTATATCAGCCACTGAAAATAGCAAATCAAGCTGTCCGTACCAATATCCCAGAGGAAGGTGCCCCGGGAGCTGCGGAGAGGGGTTAGATTAGAGCCGCCTGGGTGCGAGCCCTCTGAGCCGCGGAAGGTGCTGATTGTAGTTGTCAGTTTTTCTGCTGTTATAAGCTCTCCTGCTATAAATACAGCCCAGCCACCCTCGTCTTAAAAGGATCCTTAAACCTTCCTTTTCTCCCCTTCCACCGCGTCAAAAACACAGCGGCTGACAGTCCAAATGTTTGAAATAATTGGATTCTGCATTCTAATTCATCTGTAAAGTATTCGTTGATTAAATTAGCCTAATAGATATTATTTCTTACATGACTGCATAATTTCATCCTGATTGGATCACTATGGCACTAACGAGTCCCCCCATTTACTATTGACTTGAGAATCACAGAAGGCTGGAGATAACTATCGTCTTGTTTTCCTTCTTTTTCTTTCCCAGGCTAAAAGTTAAACTGATTTATACTAAAAGGGCTCCGATGCTCAGTTACAGTTGTATTTCAGTCTTCGAGACCAGTGTTAGAATGAAAAAAATATTGGTTTATATAATCTTGAGCCCTCTTTTATTTACTCAGTGGGTTGTTCTGAAGCAGAAAGATTAACTGACCATTTAAATTCCTTTGGGGGAAAATGGAAATATTTTTCAATAAAATACATTTTATTATCTCATCAAAACAGATAGGCGCATTGCAAATGAACCTCATAAGGACTGCACACATTCAGGGAAATGAAAATACTCCTTTAAAGATAATGTCTCAACGAAAGTGGTTTTAGCCGCTATTAGTAAGATTTTTCTTTGAGCCGCAATTTGAGTGTAACCAAGAGAAAGGAAGAGGAAAACAAAATTATACCCAGTTTCACACTAAATGAGAGCAGATATTTCTTTCCCAAGTCAGAAGGAGCTGCCTTGGAGTCCCGCTCATCTGCCATGAGGATGACAGGCTCGTGCCCCTCCGGCACGTCCACATGCAACCCCTGCCCAACCCAAGCAGCAGACCTCCTCCTGCAGGGGCTGGTGTCACGAAGGGGTTAACAGCACGGTTGCTTTTTCCCCTGCCCCAGCGGCTGGAAACAGCTGGTGGGTTTTGTATAGCGCCGGTGAACTGAACAGTCGAAAGAAGTTTTTGGCAAACACTCGGCCTGCCCGGGACAAGAAGAGGTGGGTCAACTCAGGAAACCGTTTTCATGAGCAAACGGGGGAAACAATGACCGCTCAGCAGGAACAGAAGGGAGACCCGCTCCCGCTGAATAGCTCCCCAAAAAAAACCCGCCTCAAAAGGAAGAAGGTCCATTCGCTTCTGGGAATCCAATAAATTGTTTCAGGAAGTGAAAGTCTGTCCAGGCTAATGGAGCCGTGATTGACAGGTGGTTCTCATTACGGCGCCCATCAGGGGACAAAGTGAATTCCAATGTTATTTAAGAGGTTAAGTAGAAATAAGATGCAGGTGACAGCCCAAGGCTTGAGGCATCGCACGCTGCTCTTCCGAAGTATTTATTTTTTGTAAGGAGCCTTCACAAAATTTAAAATGATGGGCAGTTTGGCAAGTGAAATTTGGTCCTACCCTGGCTAAAGATGAGCTTACCTGGCTGCACAGGAGAGGGAGAAGGGATGTGAAGATTCCTTTGGTAATTCTTGCATTAGAAGGTTCCTGTTCCATAAGTCCATGTTACATGGATGTTGCATCTGTCGCAGCGAGGTGAGCTTCCCACGTGGGCTGCCGCATCCCGATGCTCTTGGGCATCCCAGTGCAGGAGGAGGAGAACGAAGCACCGTGAAAGTCTGTGGTGGTTTTGTTCTTCATGGCACAAGCTCAGGAGATCCCACAGCCCTTTTCCTGAGCCCCCACAAGAACATCCTGAGCACTTAGAGCCAAAACAACTATGGTCGTACAACACTGGACTGCTGCTTGCGCCCATGCTGTGGCGGCTGGCAAGAGAAAATCACAAAGTGTGTAGCTTGATCAGAACAAATTTAAAGTAGTTTTGAATCAAAATATGTGGCAGCCACCTAAGGTTCGTTCAAGTTACTGGGTGCACTTCTCCAGGATCTGAACCTCCCTTGAGAAGGAGAAGAAAAGGAAAATGCATTCCCAGTGACTGGGGTCGCCTCGTGTTCCTGACCAGGAGGCATCTTTGTACTGCCATAGGTTACAAAGCTGAAACTAAAGTCTCTTTTTAGCCTTGTTCAGCAGAAAATGAAGACAAGGTTGCTTGGCAAAGCTTCCAAAACACAGTGTTGCTTGCGTAGACTATAAGCACCAAGATGTGGTTTAAGCTGTGACCAGAGGTAGATCTGTACATATGCTGAAGATGCTAAACCCTACGGCTATTTATTTCTCTCTGCTTCTGTATTTTTCCTTTTTCTGAATGCCCAAAGAAGCAGCATTGGGTGTCTTAGCCCTTGTGGATGTCACGGGGTGGGAAGCTGAGGGATCTGCTCTGAGTAACAGTATTGATAGAATATTGCATGGTGCATGGTTAGATACAAGGATGTAATTTAACCAAGAAGTTCATGGCTGGCTTGTGAATGACGGTGAAACTCCCAAGTATGACGTGTGTAATAAATCTGGTTCGATGTAGAATTAATGTGGTATTCAGAATGATTATTTACCATTTGAAGTTCAGACACGACTGTGTACGAGAAGTAAATAGCTGTGCACGAGGCATTGGTGAAGGGCACTTCGAGGGGAGAAGAAAAATACCCACTTGCATTGTTTCACAAGTGCATTCCCAGGTAATACTAATGAGAATTGCACTTTAAATGCAGGATTGATTTGTGATGAGATCAGCTCTAAAGAGTACATTTGTGGAATGATAACCTGATTGGTGGTGCTGCCTCTTGAAGGGCTGAAGGGGTCTAATTGGCATATAACGCACTATAAATTTATTAACAGCTTCTGCTTTCCCATTGGCAGACCTTCTCCTGCTAACCACCAGGAAATTACCAATTTTCAGGAGTTAGTCACTCAAGTCGCACTGCGTCTGGGTTTTAAAAAGAAGCCTACATCGCCGCTCTCATAAATCCTGGCTTAGAACTTGTACATCAACGGCCGGCTGGGAGTTGGTCACTTGCGTAGTGGACAACTCCAACACCGTGTGTTTACTGTGCAACTTCTATCCTCCTTGGCTTGCTCCTTCTTCCCACCTCCTTGCCGCAAACCCAAGTTGCACAAAGACCATTAGTAGGTAACTAATCAGTTTGGCAGCCCTTGGGCTGCAGCTGCCACAAACCAGAAATTACAATTTTTTGGCAGTTCACGTTCAGGGCTCTGATGGTACTTATTGATACATTCAGCCCTGGGGCATATCGGGCAGAAGAGGACGTACCCGCTATTCATTTCTGTGAGCACAATAGAAATATTCAGGAGCCGATGTAATTATTTCAGTGACTTTGCTTTTAAGATTGAGTCACAAATTAGAAAATAATATTCACATGTTTCTTCTAATTGATAACAGGTATAGGGATATTTTATCTTTTTCAAATTATTTCCAAATGTGTCCTGAAGAGGGATTTGCAGGGCGGTGGCTGAGAGAGGGCACTTTAGGCACTAAGAGCGCTTGGGAAAGGGACTGTAATTCTTTAATTCTGGCGTCAATTCTGGCACACAGCATTGAAATCCCTGCACACCTCTCTCCGGAGGTGCTCTCAAAGTGGAACTTGCTGTCACTTTTGGCAGGCGTCTCCGGTGCAGATTTTCTTTGCTGTCAGGTTTTATGTGGGTTTCCCACTGTTAAGCACCAGCCGTATGGCTTGTAAATCATAAAAGCCTAAAGGTTTGCAAGTGATTAATAGGCAGAGGTGCACAATTAGAAATGCCTCAGCAGTACTTGAGCACTCGAGTGTCTTTTGAAAGCTGAGTCCATTTCTAATCTCGCCTTTCGGGGCACATTTGGGCAAGCCCAATGTTACGTGTTGTGTTGTTGAAAATGCACGGACAAAACTAACAGCTGAGGTTTCATTTCTTAGGTGTAGAGGAAACCTCGTGGATTTCTGTGGATGTTATCTGCTGAGGATTTCTCAAGTCTTTTTCTGGTTTTAGTTCTTAGTTACTCAAGTCAATTCTTCACCTCTCTTGCTTTTTCAGAGATGTGAGCTGATGTACTAACAGCCTTTTTTAATCTAATTATCATTTGTGGGTTTAGAAAGGCAGCAAACACCTTCAGCCCACTGAAGCTGAGGTAGGGGGAAGTCCCATCGCTCGGTGAAGGGAGGGAATACCTCGGGAGGTCTAACTTGCCAAGACAGGCATCATCTTTGCCAAATAAGAATAGTCATTAAAAAAATGCAGCTAATGGAAGAGTCTGATGACATTAACAGATTCTGTCGAGTCCTTAGCATCAGTGAGATGGAAGAGGCAGCCAAAGCAGCTGAAGAAGTAACCGTTAGGGGTGGCGCAGTGGAACAGGCAGAGGTGTGTTGGTGGAGAAGGGAGGATGTGTCGGAGAGGAAGAGGAGGGTATGGGGTATATTGGAATTGTTGATGGGGAGACGCTGGAAAGTGAGGGGTGCGAAGGGGAGCGTTCCAAGTCACTAGGGAAGAGCTGGGCCGAGGTCCCTGCAGCATCTGAAGAAGGTGGGTCCCAGAAGTGCTGCCTGCTGGGATGGTCCGGCTGCTTCTCAGCCCTCTAGGCCTTCAGCTGCAGACACGCCTGCCTTCCACTACTGACTTGTGCAGAGCCAGCATTTGTTTTTATTTCCTCACTGCTCCAAATGTGTTTTTCTTCACAGTCTATGCTCAAATACAATGTTTATTACTTGTATTTTCTCTTTTATGTCTTAGATAAATTCAGTGTAATGTTGGGAGGGGATGGGTTCCGAATACTCCAAAGAGTATAATCTTATTGCTTCTGCTGGAATTAAGATAATATTAAAGCCCCCTGAAAGGACTTTCATTTTTCCTGGTAAACCAAACGATAGGAGTTACTGGTAACAAAGGATCAGCGCTTTGCGAAGCATTGTAATTAGACTGTCCTCTTCCAGGTCCTGATCCTCGGGTAAAGATTGTGTTCCCCTTCTGCAGCCCACAACGTATTTTTTTCCATTTTGGATCATTGAAGCCTCCTTTGTGCGCTAAGCAAGCTTTCATTTGAGATCTCCTTAATGTCTGTGCTGCAAGTTTGTCAGCCCTTTGGGTAGACCTTGGAGGGTTTTTTCCCCCTCTCTCATTATTTATAAGGCATTGGTGCACACATAGTTATGCTACTTCTCCACTTTACAGCATTACGAGCAGAGGAAAAGCTCCATTTCTCTTCTCTCATCTGTTTATGATGTGATACGTTCCAAAGCAGATCACATCAGCGACTGTTATGGTATCCTTAATGCGCTGTGATAGTCGCATCACGGGAGGAGCCACTGGAAAGCACATCGCTGATGTACGTCCCTGTTACATGCCACATTACTCAGGGTCTGTGGGAACCTCACTTGGCTACCTCGCTCCGTCTCTCACCTGGCACAGATTATTGAGATTTATGCATTGAAATATTTGTATGTCACGCGCGCGCACACACACACACCCCCTTCGAGTACTGTACAGCAGCTTCCTTTAATATGAATATGGAAGCAGAAGCCTGGTTTGGGGTGAAAATTGCCAGATTTTTAGACACCAATAACCAAGATAACAGACTACCTTCATTTCCACAGAACATTTCCTAATAGTTCATTTTTAGTTCCGTTATCTGTTGAAAACTACTGCCACATTTTGCGTGAAAGTTGATTTCAAATGGAATTTTCATACCTTTCCTTAAAAACAGGGGGGAAAGTATGTAATGATTTTGTGAGCTATATTTAAAATACTATTGCATTAAGTATAGCCTTCCTATAGGAGACAATTAGTGTTAACAAATTGCAAATTAATGCAATCTTCTAACCTGAGTGACTGTATATCAAATTGTAAATTGAAATTTCCGGTCTGTGTTTAGGTACCGGCACAATGCAATTTGATTTATACACTTAAGACATCAGGTTAAGTATGGTTGCACATGAATAATGAAATGCATTAGATACATCTTTGCAATTACTAATCTTTGCAGATACATATATATATATATATTTACTGCAAACAAGCAAGAGGCAAATATACTCCTTGGTCTTAGTATTTCCATGCAACTGTTGTAGAGCAGCTTTGGGCTTCTTTTAGGTAATATTTTTAGTATGTATGAGTGTTGAGGTTGACTACCCAAGAAATGGAAGCAGTCCACGTATGTATCTAGAACCATACAGTGATAACTCACTTATTAGCCTTTCTTCTTTTTTTCTTCTTTTTTTTTTTTGGTAGCCAAAACAGTGATGTGTTTTGGTTTAAATTTCACGTGGCTGCTTATACGCTTGTACATCAGTATCTAGGTGAAAGGAATCAGATCATGAGCTCTATTGAGTTTTTCTGTTGGTCGGCAGAGGGTGGGTGGCAGGCAGTAGTCATTCATGGCTGCTGGATTCCACATTCTCATAAGGTCTGTCCTCACATTTAGCAAAAGCCCATCTTCCTCCACTGTTCGCAGTGGTTTTTTAATTGCTTTCCCCAAGCTAACTGTTTAAAATCCTTAGAGGTCTCCATTGTTAAGGTTTTTTCCTCCTAAATGTTGCTGCCAATGCTGCTTAAAAAAAAATCTGGGGCTTTTGTAGTTAGTGGAAACATACAATTTATGGCATTCTTCAAGCTTTTTGTTAAATCTCTAGGGACTGTTTTCATTTCACATAGTTGTACGTAACAAAAAAAGCTTGGATTTGTATTGAGAAAAGACTTAACCAGCTTGCAGGGCTTACAGTTGTCACACTTACAATCTTTTTCCTCAACTTAATAAGCCTTTTCCTAGTGTCTGCAGTATTCCCTGCCTTTGTATGTCACATAGCTTTTACTTTATATGGAGTAAACCTCAGGTGTGATATATTTTATCAAGTATACCTTAAAAATTACTAGATTGAGTGTTGTGCAATGAAAACATAAGCTTGCTGCAATTTTGTGTGATATATCAGAGTCCACAATTGCAGGATATTTATCTAAAAAGCCTGAAGTCAGTAAACCTTGATGTCTCAGCCAGGCTGGTAATTAATGTTGTGCAGTAATAAATCCTGCAGGTGTCTTAACACCTAAGGGAGAGCTGCTGGTTACTCCGTGGCATCACTGGAAGGCTAACCTAGAAGTACAGAAATATTAGCCCTGCGTAGGGGGGTGCTGTCTGAGGAGAAGGTAAAGAAAGTGGAGAAGCTCCGCTGAATCCAAATTACGATTATACTAGTAAGTGTTGTGCAAGACATGATTAATTTGAGAAGCACATGCTTCTGCATGTCTGAGTGATCTCTGTCCGTCATGCACAGTAGGGCTGATTTTTTACCTTAAACACACAGCTATAAAAGGAAAACTGGAAAATGTAGTAGAGCTAATGGTGGAGAAGATCCTGACCCGCGGGCTTCAGAAAGCAGCTCCCTGACAGCGCAAGGGGCTTTGGACATGCTCCTGATGGGAAACCATCTTTATTCGTGACTTTGGGGGCTGGTGTTGTGGTTTGGTTGCTTGAATAGGTCTGTCTGATGGTAGGAGAAGTAACTTGAATTTGGCATACTTTCATGGCACTGAATCGTCTCTCTCTGTCTCTCCTTGCTAGCGGACAAAACCGTGCAGGTTTGTTAGTGTGTTGAACACAGTCCTCAGCCAGATAATTCCCTGGCAAAGACAGTCATTAAATCACGTCCAGGCTGGGTTACTCCGCCGCTTGCCTGGGAGAGTCCTGGTCCGGAGTCCAAGACCAGACATGGGTTGGCTTATCTACGGCTTTCCTATAGGGCTGGTCTTCATCCGTCAGGGATGTGTAACTTGTAAGAAGTAATAAGCTTAATAGGTTGACTTTATTTAATTATTAATGATCCCTTTCTGTCCTTACAGCTCATAAAACACCCTGTAGGTTGGCAAAACACTCATAATATTGATCAGGAGCCAGAGAGATATTTATTTCCTCTTTGCCCCAGCACACATAAATCTTGGTCCTTTTCCTCGGCAGGCGGGATTTACAGTGGCCTGTTTCGTAAAAGCTTTTCGTAATTAAGGAATAAATACCCATCGGTCTTTGTTTGCTGTCTGGAGCCCTCTTGTTTGCCAGGGACCTATATATCCCCGGTGGGCTTGTGCGCCTTCTCCCTTAGCAACGCAGCCGGGGAGAGAAGGCATGCATGCTAGGAAGCAGTCAACTGCTAAGCACTTACTTTGCAATAGAGTGGGGTCTTCTCCTGCAGAGAGAGGAAGCCCCTGTGTTTTCTCAGCATATTGTTTCCAGCTCCTCTTCCATGCCTCTCCTCCCAGTTCCTGCTTTGCTTGGGGCAGGAAGACACTTTGGAAATTCCTTGCTGCTAGCCCTTTCTTCTTGCCTTCTCTTCTTCTCCCCTCTTTGCTAGTTGCAATTAAAAACATCGTGAACCTTTCCCAACATTTCAATCCTGTCTCCCCCCCCCCCACTCCCCCGATGTTTCTCCTTTACCCATCCCAACGTTGCATCGCCAGCTCTCCAAAGCGATGTGGTTTATCGGATGCGTGCAGGGTCGCCGCGGTGGGGTTTGTTTAAACAGCAAGCCCCAGCACAGCCAGCTGCCCAGCACTGGCCATTAGGTGATGCACGCTGGACCACAAAGCTAATGACACTACTCAGGGACTCTCCGGGAGTTTGGGAGGTACAGGGGGGTTGATTTTCCTGGAAGAGATGCATTAACCTTGTCAGCTGGCCAACAGGAGAGAAAATTTGGTAAGGCTCTTGGTGAGCTGGCCAGGTTATTACTGTTAAATGGTTGTACTTCAGTGAGCGACCACAAACGGCAACGCATGGGCACGGCACCTGCATGGCAATGCTGGAGAGACCATTTAGAGGCCTCCTCAGGTACAGAATTGTTTTATTTAGGAAAGGAGAGGAAAAGATAAAAAATTTCAAGAGCTTTTTAGTGTTGTCAGAGGTACGGAGGATAAAACTTCACTTCACAATGCCTGCACCAAGCCTGCTTGGCAATTCTGATGGTGAGAACCAATGCTCTGCCATGGTGAATACCTGCTGTCAATTGCAATTTTAATGCAATCTTTCAATATTTCGTTGAGCCTTTTAAGAAATGATGAGCAATTTTAGATAACGAGCAAGTGACACAAAATTTTTGTCATCCTTGTTATCACTTCGGTAAGAACAAGACTGCACTTGCGCTGGAGCTGTTGAATTTTGATGGCAAGTTCTCAGGCTCTCCATCCCGCATGGTGTTGCCTACACAATCAATTCTGAGTTGCCATATGAACACGGCTTTTATTTCCACCTTGCACATCCTTTTCGTGTTTGCCTTTCATGCCTCTCCGCCGGGTGTATGTGAGGAACAAATGAAGTTGAAGGCATAGGTGAGCGGGAGCGAGGAGGAGGAGGATGGAGGGTCAGTACCAGCGGTGCAAGGCTTCTGCTCCGATTTGTCAGGTGTAAAACCTCACGTGTTTAAGAGGGGTGGAAGAGCCACATGATGCACTTTACAGGGCCGAGCTGTGTAGGAAGTGGGCTCCTAAATGAGCATCTCTGGTGCAAATCCACAAGTGGGGAATGCAGTGTAGCTCCTGGAGCAAAGCTGTGCCCTAAGCAAATCTGCTTTTTGCATGCTTTCATGCTACCTAGTTAGCCCTTCCCCCTTACAGTGCCTGGTATTTATGTTTCCAGATAATAATGATGTGATGTGGCTGGCAGAGTAATTTAAATAATTGGACATTATCTTGAGAAGCAAGCACCTAATTAGATCAAAATAAACTGAGAACTGAAATTTTCATCTGTTTCTAATAACCCTTTACCTACATACAGTATTGCTGCCATGGCAGAGGTTTCCTTATTCACACCACTGTGTGTAACTCAGGGTTCACTAGTGGTGGAGACTCCTGCAGGAGCAAAGAGCTTGGTGGTATTTTTTGGCCAAGGCTTCGTGGCTCGTTCCTCTCCTGGTGCTGCAGAGTACCTTGCAGTGTTACTCTGGTGTATTTGGCCCATGTATAACCAGTGAGGTTTGAAGTTTCTATCAGCAGTCTGGGTTCGAATGCATACCTTCAGAGATAAAAGCCTCAAAGCAAGTCTGATCTTACTTTTTTTTTTTTTTTCTTAAGTTTATCTAGAAGTTTTATAATCTATTAATTCCTTGCTGCATATGCGTTGAAAAAAATCATGGCTAGCATGATCACTGAAGAGAAGTCATTTTAGAACATGAGGAACATCCTCACACATTCTCCAGCACTAGGTATCATTGGGACCATTTAATCTGGTCCCGAGAAAAGGACTCTGCTGGATTTTAGAAGTTCAGTAGAAGAATCTTACTTTGGCTTTGACAACTACGACTGAAAGTCTCTGGTATCGAGGCGGTCGTTTAGAGTGGAAGCTACAACTTTACAGCTATGGGAAGAAAAGGAGGGAAATATTTACTAGCCTATGTGCGTTTCCTTTATTTTTAGGGATTGGTTCAGTGTCTTTCTCCTGATTAGTTGCTCTTCCTCACATTTCCTTGTACTCTTATTCAGTTGATTTATTTAAAGGTATGTCAGTGCTGGCTGAAATGAAACACTGTGCCTCCTCTTCCTGCTTATTGCTGACCGCTCCAATAATTCATTTTTTAGCTCATTAGCTAACAGGGGATGTGAACAGTGGTCCTCCAGGGAACTGCAATGAGGTTAAGTGATCTACTGCTGACAACTCTGCTCTTGGACTGGCCTTCCTTGGGGGAAATGAAACCTCAACCAAGACAAGCTGTGGATCCCAGAAGTGAAATTGGGGCATCAGAGCAACAATTACAGTATTTATGTCTTGTTGTCGGGATTTCTGAGATGAATGCGAGCCGCGGAGCTTAAGCTGTCTTCCAGGAAAGTCCCCAAGACTTCCCATTCAAAACAAAATGATTTTATGCCAGAGATGTAGGGAGGATGTCTGTGGACGTTGCCTTTCTAGATACTGATGGAAAAACAGTCCCTCTACATTTTGGCTGACCATGAGGCGTGGGCCAGCGTGCTTTTTTCCTCCTGCTTCTCTAATAGTTTTGCTTTCTACCAGGAAATCCAACTGAGCTATCTTTCGTGTGCCCAGGTGAGTAAGACCTAAGTCTCCCTCAGTGGCCGATGTCAGCGACGTGCTGCCCCCAAATGTCTGAGGCTTTTAAAACACCTGTATTTTTGTTTGTAGTGCTTGCTGTGTTCCCACCACAACCCTTCTTGTGACTCCAGAAGTAGAGCTGGGCCTTAAAGGATTGAGCCTTTTGGTGCCCTACATAGTCAAGAAAATTTAGGTGGGTTTTCTGAAAAGGAAAACTGAAGTGAGGTAAAATAACCACAGGCAAAGGCTGAATTTTTAGGTGAGCGTAGCCCAGTAGCCCAGCCTGCTGCCGGCTGCAGGGTCCTGCTCTGGCCAGCCACCCCAGTGAGCATCTCCTGAGGGACCCGAGGTCTCCTTAGCTGCTTCCCGGTTCTGCATCAGGTTTCCTCTGGTTAAGGGATGAATCCTGACCAGAGTCATACAGTCAGCATTAATGCAAAGCAGTTATGGGTTACTTGATCTTACTGCAGGAGAGTGCCTTAAGGAAGGACTGTTTGCATCCTCTCCATCACTAACGCGGGTGGCAGCGTGCTCCCCTTCCTGCTAGGTTCATTTGTAAAGGGGCTTTCTGTTCTCTTCCCAGCCTTTTGAGACAATAGGATAAATCTGAGCAGGATTGGGTAGTTGGTGACTATCCTGCTCTCTTGCAGCAGGATTGCTTTTGTGCTGCTCCCATGCGATTGCACAGCAAATGAGAAATTCATGCCAATACGTTTGTAAACCAGCAGTTCTGAAAGCCTCCGCCTGAACTTGGCAATTATTGTCTTTGTTTCGGTATGTGTCATAGCGTCACCGTTACAGTTTTAAGGTGAATTGTGATGAGATATGGGAGACTCGTGTATAACAGCTTGTTTTCTAAACAGAAGGGAACTTCTCTTCAAGCCAGGCCGATCGCAGCAACCAATGCTCTGACAGGAGCCAGAAGTTACTATCACCCAAAAGATGTTGTGGGGGGAAGGGGGGGGGGGGGGGAGGGATTCATTTGCAAGTTCTTGACTAGGCTAAAAAAGTTTTATCGGTTACATGTCTGAGGTGTATTTTGCCTTTAGGATGTATGGGCATATGAGAAATAAATTCCCTAAGCCCTGATGTGTGCCACTGTTGTAGAACAGCACAGGTTGAATCACTTCATTTTTCAGTCTGGCACGTTTTAAATGTGTAGTGGATATATTGGTTATACTCTCAATAGCTCTAGACATGTTTAAAAAACATAGGAGGTGTTTGGTAAACATTCTTGATACTCTAGATGGATACTGGAAGTAGAACTGTTACAGTGTTGCAAGTATGCCTGTTTGATTGTAAATAATTGTATGTTACTTTATCCTCCTCATGGCACTGGTTCTGGTTTGGTTTTTTACCTTAAAAATACAAATTAAAAAAAAAAAATAATTAAAGATGCATTAGTAACAGAAGTCCTTTTCTTCCTCCTCCTCTCCATCTGGAATACCTGAAATGATACTCTGCTTATCAGATCCTGCCATCAAAGGTTAATTTGCAGCTCCCCAAATGTTTTTTTGGTGTGTCTTTCAGCTTGCAGGAGTCATCCAAAGGTTTGACTTACACGAAGCACTCTTTGTGTTAATTTTCTGTTTGCACTTTTTTTCTGACAAAAAAAGCCCTGGACCTGTTTGTAGGGTAAATTGTGGTCAGGGCAGAGAAGCACATGCTTTGGGAAGCTGTGCCTGAAAGCATCCAGGCAGGTCAAAGCAAGGTCACTCCGCATGTACCAGGAAATGATGCAAAACTAATCCAGATTTGCTGTTGGAAGGATCTGTTTACATAAGTATTTAAAAACAGATTAGGGCTAACCTGACACTAGATTACTGGGAGTAGTGTAAACATGGCTGAAAGGCGTAAACACAGCTTTGCCTTTTGTACTACGGTGCAGAAAATCTGTCACCAGTAACCGGTCACCTGGCTTAGGTGGTGCATATATTTTTCGCAGGCTGAACAGATTACCTGAGGTACCTCTAAATGGGACTTTGTCTGGGGCTAGATCTCTTAGATCATTTAATTGTATGGTAATTTTTTTAATGGAGAGTTGAGGGACTTGTTTGTAGTCCTTGTTCTCCTGAAACCTAATAGCACCCAGAAAGCTTTTGATCGTTCTTTGACGTATCAGGAGGAAGTGGCGCTTCAAAGTCTTGTTTTGGTGGTTTGCGTTTTGAAAAAACAAACACAGGAACCAACCAATGCCTTTTCCATTGGAAACTACTCCACTTGTAGAAGGAAAAAGCACCCCCTGCAAGCAAGGCTGCGTCTTTCAGGGCTTGCTTTTCTGTCTGAAATCCAAGCCCAGGTGCTTGGTTACTTCGGGGCTTAGAGACGGAAATTTGGTCCATTTTCTTTTACCAGTTTTGCAACATAACCTTCATGTGGAGCTAGGCCGCCTGTTTTGCCTTTGGTCTCCGTGATGGCGAGGGCTCTTGCACTGACCTCTTGCCAGCCCTCAGGGCAGCCCAGGGTTTTTTAAGACCTCCTGGCTCTTGTAATCTTATGACCCCATAGGCATGGCACCCACCGAGGGGGATCTCAGGTGCTGTATTAATATGGCTCAGTGACAGTGAGGTGAGGGACACAAATATTGCTGCAAATATAAGGTGTGGATGTACTGTTGCTTTCATGACAAAATTTTGAAGGGGAAATAATTTTCCTGTTAGCTGCTGTTTGCTGGCATCCTGGTAGCTGAACTGCCGCCGTTTGGAGGCAGCGAAGCCAGGTTAGAGTGACCTGTCTCCTTTGGCTTCTCTAGGGAAGAAAAAGAGCTCTGGATACGTGCGAAATATGAGCAGAAGCTCTTCCTTGCCCCGCTGCAGTGCCTGGAGCTTTCTCTGGGCCAGCATCTCCTGAGGGCTACAGCCGAGGAGGACTTGCGGACAGTCATCCTGCTCCTTGCCCACGGGACTCGGGAAGAGGTGAACGAGACCTGCGGAGACGGTGATGGGCGCACTGCCCTCCACTTGGCGTGCAGGAAAGGAAACGTGGTGTTAGTGCAGCTCCTGATTTGGGTAAGTACTTGGTGCCCAGGGGAGGGGGCTGGCTGGGTTGGCTTTGGCTGGGCTGCGACCCCCAGCAGGACCTCCCAGGCCCACTGCTGAGGGTTTCACAAAGAGTTTGCTGATGTCCTGAGTCCAGACATTCCTCCCGGCGTGCTCTCAAAAGAGAGCACCATGATAAAAAAGTGTGTTTCTGCCTGTCTGCTGCTTGATGGAAAATAAAGGAGAGCGTAGGACATGAGGAAGGAGAGATTCCCCAAGCACCTGTTTGAAACGCTGCCGTGGCAAATTTTGTTCCACACAATGAGACTCTCTCCTCGCAGCAACCTTTGCGTATGTGACCGAGTGCTGCTGCGCTCACGTTCTCAGGCGGCTGTCCTACCCCTCCCTCTTCCCCCTCTCCCCCACCCTCGCTTAAGCTCAAACAGCTCGGTCCCAAATCCGTTCCCTCCGTTTTCACGCTCTCTTGGCACTGCGTCTTCCAACACCGCATCTCTTCTTCCTGCAGTATGGCGTCAACATGATGGCGCGCGATGCCCACGGGAACACGGCGCTGGCCTACGCCCGGCAGGCCTCCAGCCAGGAGTGCATCGACGTTCTCCTCCAGTACGGCTGCCCCGACGAGCGCTTCGTCCTCATGGCCACTCCAAACCTGTCCAGGAAGAACAATAACCGGAACAACAGCAGCGGAAGGATGCCCACCATCATCTGAGGAGCTCACTCGTGTATTCGCTGACCTGAATTACATCCGCAGCCTCATATTCCTCCATCCCCATCACAGCTCTGCTCTGTGAGTCTGGTAACTCTCCTTTTCCCTTTTCCCTTCGGTACATCCCTGTCCCATCCGGAAACGGCGCGTCTGGAGAGCGCGAGGGGATGAGAAGGAGCAAAAGGGGCTGCAGAGAAAGCAGTTGTTTCAGTGACAGCTCTCGAACGAATGGAAACAAGTGGGCGAGAGCGCGTGGGTCGAGCAGGACGCACCACGCGTGGCACCGGGACCATGGGAGAGCGGTCGTCCCCGGGGGGGGATGCAGGCTTCCCGAGCGTGGAGGGAAGGGGCGGAGGGAGAGGCGAGCGAGAGGAGAAGGAAGGAGAGATGGTGACTTTCCATAATTGACAGTTAAGCACATCAGTACATTTCACCTCTACCAAACACGACGCCTGGATTTCATTCTCTTCTCTGAAGAGCTTGACGGCATAAATCAGAAGCAAGCACAGAGTTTGTCAGGTTTGAAGCTCCTATGATGGTATGTGTCAAATCAGTTGTAGCTAATCTGTCCGGGGAGAATACTGGCTTCATTACACTTGTATAGTTGAGTTCTTCCAGCATTACCGCTGTTTAATAGAACATGATTAGTCATCACGGAGAAAAAAGCATATTAGCTGAGGAGGTAGTTACATGGCACGCTTCGGTGATTGCTTGGATGTGATTGCAATATTCTTAGAAGCATCATATTATCTCAGACATGTTCTTTCAAGCCCTTGGAGCCCTCCTTTCTAAATTCACTGTCATAATTTAGTATCTGTTTAATTTTTCAGTCCAAAGAGAGGAAATGAGTTGCTGAGTGTTATTTGACTGCAGTCTCCTTGGTGTAAAAACAAAATGGAAAAAATAAATAAGAGTAACTATGAAACACAAAAAGGAATAATGAGTACCGCTAAGGAAAAACATTTCAAGTACTTTTAGTGAAATTAATAAACGCATTAAAGGCTAATATTTTTTCAGCCAGCAGAAATAGGTTCTGTCATTTTGCCAAGGTAAATGTCTTGAGTTTTTGGTCACTCCTGTGATGCATTGCCTAACTTATACAGATTTTTGTATTGTGTCTCTAGATTATATGTATGTAAAATCTATTTGAATAAAAAAACCATAAATATGCATTGATATTTTTTTTTGTACAGAAGATGACATCTCTGTTTAATTTATAAACTGTAATGGATGTGAACTAAATAACGTGCAACTAGTTAGGATCTGTGCGTTACAGATCAGTGTACATTGACAATATTCCCAGCAGTGAACTCTTGTTTCCATCGCAAACCTTTGAGGAACATATCAGAAAGAGATTATGGCACGTTTGGCCTGGGGGGGGGGAAAAAAAAGCGTATGAGATTTTTTAGGAAGGAAAAAGAGGCTGTTTCTCAGCGCTGTAAATATATTTTACTCCAGAAATCACGAAGCTTTCACAAGCCAAGACAAAAAGCCCTAGCCTGGCTGTGGGAAGATCAGATTTGATTAAGTTCAGAATTGATAGCCTTCACCGTGGCGGGCAGGGCATGGCTGCGCTTGACTCCCAACTTGGCTGCTTTCTGGAAGAAAAATGGCTTGTGAAAGTAGCCTGGACAGTTCATTTGAATTCCAAGTTTTAATACTTGATTTGATTATTTTGGTATTACTGGGCAGATCCCAGCTTCTTCTGTTTTCAACGAAGTAGGATTCTGGCATGAGGGGAAGCAGGCTGTATGGTTTTTGGCAGGCAGAAAAGTGATTTTTTTTAAGTGGCATATGGCAATGTGAAGATGGGGGAAGGGTACATCACGGGGAAAGTTGAAAACTCAACTGAATTCGATGGCAAAGGAGCAATTATGTGAAGGCAGTGAGGTGCACACAGCATAGTAATTTGCAAATGTACCTGCTGGTATGTATTTCCCAAGCCTTCAGTGGTGCTCTTCCTTGGGGCTCTGGGTTTCATTTAGCATACAAATGGTGGAGCGTAGCAGTTGCTAAATAAACTGTATGTGGACAAAATGTGAAGGAAAAAATGTAATCTGGCTATCTTAAGGGAAAAAAGGTCAGAAAATGACGGGTTTAGTGTGAAATCATCAAATCGTGGAAGAAAAGCGAACCTCGGGTGGAAGCACGAGTATATTGACCAGCTTTTCCTCTTTGGTGGCGTTCTCATTTTGTACTTTGTTACTGTATAGATCTTTGACTGTTTGGGGGCAGGAGATCTTTCTTCAACCAGCCTAGGCCGGCTGCATCAGAGTAAGGCCACAGCTGATTCTCTTCGTACTGGGATAACTTTAATTTTATGGGGGTTTTTTAACTGAGAAGGGTGTCTGTTGTAATTGCTGATTCTCCATCATTCCCACGCAGCTCCCTGATCTTTGGTACTTACGGGTGGTCCTTGGGCGGCGGGACAGCCCATCTGATGTGCAGCTGAAGGGGATGCTGTGAAGCCCGCTGTGTTTGGTGCTCACGAGCTTTACACCCCTGGGGGGGGACACAGCGGGGATCCAGGAGTCACGGCTCATGGTCCCAGAGGTGCTATAGCTGCCTGCCGTTCCCCTGGGAGCATCGCGGGCATTTGTATCCAAAAACCAAGTCCAATGTTTCAAAACTGTTTTAGGTAATTTGCCGCTGTTAAGTTCTCAACGTGTGTTCCGTTTCAGGGCTGGTTTTTCCTAATTGAAAATATTTTCTGTACATAATTTAAAGCTCTCTTTGGGCCACCTTCCTCTTAGAAAACTGAGAGTGATGTTTGAGAAACAAGGGCAACCAGGCTGTCATGCAGATTTCAGGTAGAAGAATTATACGCTTCTTTCAGTAAGATTTTCTGAAGGCAAACCTTGAAAAAACACGGAATATTTTTAGGAGAGAAAATTCCACTGTATTATAGGAAAAGTGACGTATCCAGGCTAGCCAACTGATAACCTCATATTTTAATTAAGCAGTAACACAGTTGCTTTTGACCTAACAGTTTTCCTTTGGAGGTGTAAGCACTGGCAGTAACTGTGTTGAAGCAGCGTAGGCTATGTGATGGCTTCCCCAGACGTGGGGGTCTGCAGGGAGGGTGCCCGGTGGTGCACGCAGCAGCAATCCCTTTGAAAGACAGGTCACCCAGCACCATCTCTCCAAGTCAGGAGACGCCTTCCCTGGCCCTCCAGCTGGTGATGCTCCAGCCATGGGGGAATAGATGGAGGGTCTGTGCCTTGTGGGGCGTTGGCCACAGCATCCCCTGTTCAAATGGGTTTGGTAGGATGGCTGTGAGAAGTTGTGTGGCACCTCCTGAGGTAGTGGGACAGGCCACCTGGTAAGGAATTCCGTCCAGCAGGGACTCCATCCCCTTCTTGCATGGTCCAGGAGAGGACAAGAGAGCCCTTCCCTCCACAGCCCAGAGCGAGGATGAAGTTCTGTATGGCTGGAGCATGGCGGGGCTGGGCTTGGTGAGCCGAGGTCTCTGGGCTCTGCGTGCTTTTCAGGGCATGCGTTTGCACTTCGCAAAGGATGTTCTTGAAGCCATCCGGGTGCGGAAACAGGCAATACGTTCCGACACTTGGAGAACCTGCAGGAATCATTCCCCTTGCTTTCACTCCGTTAACCCATCCGTTTTCTGGTTTTCGTCTACGTTTAGCCCCTCTCGTTGCTTTTATGGAACCCACTTGCCAAGCTGTTTACGCCCTTTGAGCGTGTCATGAGCGAATTAAAAACAAATTGAGATCCAGTCCATAAGAAATCCCAGAAGAAACATGTTAGCTAAGGCTGTTTGCTCCAAAAATGGAGTCCGTGGCTGTGGGTTTTGTTGCGTCCCCTGTTTAACCCTTTTCATCATCCCAGATACCTTTAAATCCCCCTTCCTCTGCACTTCATCCACGATGACTAAAACACTAGAAGCGAGTCAGCCGTTGCTATTAACATCAGCACTTTCCTTCTATTTATTTTAAGCTAATTGCTGTTGAACAGTGGAGATGAGTTGGATGTGTCTTATCTGGCATCTGAACCGTGATATTCCCGGACTTGAGGAGGGGTTGCTTCTCCTCGCTCTTGATGAAGATATAAGATCTAACCTTGGGAAAACTTGGGGTCCTGCCAGTGCAGAGATGAGGCCAAGTGCTCCCACTACTAGATTTCCAATTTCATTGCTAAAAGGGAGCAGAAGAGAAGCTTTTTTTGGAGAACCTTGGTACGTTCTGAGCTAAGTGCTGCTTGGAAAGCCAGGTGAGCTCCTGGAAGGTAGAGGGGATTTTCAAGCATTTGGGCGTAGTGTATGACAACTGTGTAAACATTAATATTGTTTAATTTGCCATCTTTTCCCTTTTTCCTTAAATTATGTGTGTTAGTGCAAAAAAAGCTTTAGCTGCACTTGGAGATTTCCCTTGGCCAGAAGAAGCTGAGTAACTTAGGGAGAGGAATAGAGGTGGGAATGCAGATACGGACTTAGAAATGATCTCCGGCACTGTAATGTAGTATAATTAGATTATATGGGGTTTGGATAGCTTCATCTTTTATATTTGTATGGAGATCGGGAAAAATGAAGTAATTTGTAGTTTCTAGTATAAAGTAGTAATAGTGGAGACAAGCACAGATTTCACAAGGGGGTCCTGAAGGGGCCCTTTCCAAACGTCTCGGGGAGCTGCGTTTGCACCTTAACAGGGAACAAGTGGTCATTGTCGCTGAAGGGACTCATGGTAAAGGAGGACGGCGTTGGAGACCAAACCTGGCGCAGCTTGGCTGCGTAGGAGACAACTTGCCCATCCACATCTCATCGTCAAGCATCTTCACTTCCCCTCCAGTGACTGCTGCAATGGTTCGTATGTGGGATCTCTGGCTAGTAGTCTTGGATCCTCATTTCAGCATCTTCCATTTTTGGTGATTTGTGAGTAACATTTATTGCGTAGAAAACCCTTTTTGGATGTTCTTGTGTTTGCTGCATAGCAGGGGGGGAAAAAAAAAAAAAAAACGCTCCAGATTAAAGTTCTTTTCAAGGTATAAAAACACTAAACTACCCCAAGTTAAAAGGTTCTGCAATGAGTTTTGATTTCTCAAAATCTAAGCTACAAAAAGAAGGTTGGTTTTAATGGGTTTATTAGAAAATAATCTCCTTTTTTGAAAAAATATAGAAGTAATAGAGCAAAATATCTAATGCCTGTAGGTAGGTAGACTTGTTGTATTACGATATTCTAGGTTTTGTTCTGGTGTTTGCCGTGGGACAGTTTTTCAAGTAAATAACAGGTGATCTTATCCTGTGACAATTTACCTTGATTTGACTGAATCTGTCTCACGTTTTAAAGGGAGGTTCAAAGGGGTTTGGCCAAGATTTTCAGGAGCTGTGAATAGTTCGTGTTTTGAGAGGAGGGTTGCATGATTTCTGAAAACAAAAGGTTGTTTTGTTTTTTTTTGTAGAGCCATCTTAAGCCCCAGATCACTGGGCATGCTTCTGGTCATCTTGGCCCCTGCGTTTCATTTCAGGGTGACAGCAATATGTGGGTGAATTAACTCACATCGTTTACTACTGTCCCCTGAATGTTCGGGGTGGCGGGGACAGGGAGGTCTTTTGCTTGTGAGCAGATGAAATGAAAATGTCTTTGTGCATTTCAACAGTTTTAGCCTCTTCATCTCTGTATGTCTGCCCATTTCCCAAATCCCTGTGGCATATTCAAGCGGTAGCGGTCAGTTCTGTTGGCAGGCAGAGCTTCAGCTTTCTCTTGGCCATGAACTTTTCTGGATGTGTGTTTAGCTTCCAGTACTAAGGATTGACTATTTTGCAGTGCTTCAGAGCTAGTAATTTTTACCTGTGTGTTATGTACAAAACGTGAAGGGTTGGGGGGTGGGGGTGGGATGCTTACAGAGGTCTAATGGCATGCGTTTGGGATGACCATGTTGCTTGCTGGCAGTGAATGCGCCACCAGCTCTTTTGTGTACGCCCCGTTTTCCAGAACCGATGGGTGGGTTTTTGCTTCTGAGAATCGAAAACACTTCCCTGGTCCTCTCAGATGACAAGGTACAGGGAGTAAAACCCCTCACAGCGGACGGCTTGGTAGCGTCTGTGCTGAAGGCAAACCCCAAGGTCATGCAGGACCGAGGAAGGGTTTTGGTGCTGAAGGTGGGTTGTTATTTTGCAACTAGTTCCCAGATCTGGGGATTGAGTTGAGTTGCGTTGGGGGGGTGAAGTGCAGCCAAGGTGGTCTGAGTCCTGAGGTAAAGGCGGTGTATCACATGGAGGTCACTAACTACACATGCTTCGCATTCGGTGTGCGTGTGCGTGCTTATATATGCATATATGCTCTACATATTACTATTAGCAATTGTGGAAATGTACATGTGCACATTTACACACTAATCAAAGTCAATAGCTACAGCCAGGTTTTCAGTTAGATGTTTCTAAACAGGCAAGTTTCCCAGCTTGAGTAAGACCGGCCATTTCCAAGAGTGCAGGAGGCAGGGGCAGGAGGGGGAGGCACCTTCTCAAGGGGTGGAGAGATGCCAAAATACAAAGTACAGGCTTACTGCGGCTCTTGCGAGCCATCAGGCACTCAGGACTCACACAGATGCGTGCCTCAGAGGTTTTCAGAAAGTCCAGCTCCTTCAGACAGCAACGCTGAACTTGAGAAAACCTTTAACTTGGCCGCCGGGACTGACGTAGCCCCCTTGCTTGCAAGAGGAAATCCCAGCTCGCCAGCCCTGGGGCTGTTATCGTGGGAAACACCAAGGAAGGAGATTCCAAAGGCGAAAAGGATGGAGAAATTGTTGCTCAGAGCCCCTTTTTTATATATAAATTTGCTTGAAACTCAGCTTAGTGGCTGAATTTAAGTGTGGGACCAGCAGACTGCCCTTCTGTAGCTGATTCAGTGATGCTTTGGGTCCTGCTGCTGTGTTTGGGGCAGTTGGGGATGAGGGTGGTGAGACGTTTCTGAGGAGCTGTCTCCAGGTGGGCTCATCCCCAACAACAGCTCCTCATCCCTCCCTCCTCTTGGCCATTACTGTCTGGCCCCAAAATTTTGCTGTGAGGGAGCCACAAACCTCAGCTGAAGTGTGCTAAGGCTTCGTGTATACCGAGTAGTCTGGGAAAACTTGACCAAGTGTTGTTCACATTGTTTATACTCTTGCTTTCAGTTTATACTCGATCGGGGGAAATTGATAGGGAGAGGACAAGTCTGGCAGGGTGAGAAGGATGTTTACTGGAGCTAAGCAAGGTATGGTAGGAAACGGAAATGATGGGAGGGTCCTTCATTTCCCCTTCTTGCACCTGTGACAAAAGATTTACTTGGAAATCCTGTTGAAAACCCCTCCAAGCATTTTTTCCAGTGTATCCAGGTTTTCAGCTGGATTTTCTGTTGAATCTACTGAGCTCATTTTGCCAGTCCATGGGGAAAATAGGACGTACCCGTCCTCTGAAAGCACGGCCCTTTGCTCCGTGGAAATACCAAGTTTCCAGGGGACCATTCGGTCCAGCCCTCATTTACTACTTCAGTGTCAAAAGCATCTTTCACTTGTAGGTGTCTTGCTTAGGTGGGTGCACAAACTGAAGGGGTATTTGGGAGAGGAGTGTCTTTTAAAACACCAGGGACTTGGTTTGTGTAACTGTTGCCTTTGGACTCTGGTTTGGAGTTGCCAGGGGCCCGATTCTGCAGCTCTTGCTGCCTTAAACCACTCTATGTCAGCAGGGTTGGAGTGTACCCCGAACGCTTTGCCCAAGCCGAGGCAAAGCAGCTTCAAGGCAGCAGAGTGGGGCACGGGTGGGCTGTACCCTGACCCCCCTGAAGTCCAAGTTCAGCCCCTGGTTTCAGAGAGGTTGTGATCTGAGGTTCAGTCTGTCCAGCACCTTTATTTTGGGAAGCGCTGTCGGCACCACTTGGGAAGCGGACGCATACGCTGGTTTTATTTTTCCTTTATTCCTTAATACCCTGTGACCACCTGCAAAGGCTAGATTTTACGTTCAGCTGCGTTTAGACCCCAAGTCTTTCAGTCTCTCTGCTCTGTGACGTTTGTCTGTCTGGTTGGGATGGGGAGAAAGGGAGCCCAGGTGAGTAGGGACACCTGAGACCTCTGCTTGGGGTGGAGACAGAAGATACCTAGCACATGGCAGGCTTTATAGCAAGTTTGGGGGGTTTTTTGTTCTGTTTCTGTAAATAGTAATGTATAAATGATGACAAGACAGTGTGGAAATTATTAAAAAGAAAAAAGTTTTGTTGTTGTTTTTATATTACCTCATTCAGCAAGTTTGTTTTACAATGACTCAATGATGCTTTATTTATATTGTTTGTACTGTAATTAAACCGATTGACAAACATTTCGCTTTGCTTGTTGTTTCATATGATTTTGGTTTGATTAAGTATGCCAGTTTGTATTATGTTTCCCTTTCCTCTCTCTCCACGTTGAGATTTTTGTGTCAGCTGTACAGTATTCTGAATAATTAAAGTTAAAAAAAAATAAAAAAAGGAAAAAAAGTTGTAAAGTACTGCAGAGAGAGGCTGCTATATTGTATAGGTCTCTTTCTAATAAAGACAAGAAAACTTGTTCGTCGCAGCTTGCTTCTTTGCTTGAGTCTTCATTGCCATGTTATTGAGATACACCTGCCCTGGCCCCACTTTCTTCTCGTGTTAATGATGAGATACTGTCACTCTTTGCCAGTAATAAAGATGAAGTATTATCGAAGACCTGGGATGTCAGAAGAGCCGGTAATGGTGCAAATTGATAAATTAAAAAGCAATAAGTCAACCGGACCGTAATGGTGTATATCTAAGAGTTCTGAAAGTGCTTATGAACTGAATGACAGATCTCCCAGCAAAAATATGCGAGCTTTCATTAAAAACAGTTATTCTCCCCGAGGAAGAGAGAGTAGTAAATGTTGCACCTAGGCTTTAAGAGTCTCTGGAGGAGATCCAAGGAATTAGGCCGGTAACGGTTACATCTGTATCTGCTAAATTGGTTGAAATGATCATTTAAAATAAGAATAATAAAACATCTTTAAGGTCATGATATGGTATGGTCCAATCACTTCTTCGAAGGAAAATCATGGCTCTCTATTAGGCTTCTCTGAACAAGTCTTTTAAAGCCCCGAACAATGGGCAACTGATTGACATTTATTTACATTTTTAAAGGTCTTGGCCTGAGTACATCACGAGAAGAAATCGGGAATCCGGGTAGGCCCAAGGAGAAGGCAAAATATTGTCCTGATGCAGAAGGTGGAAGGATGGGATGGAGAGGGGAGCCAGAGGGATGGGTTTCCCCTGAGCAAACTGGCAGATAGCCACACGCCAGGAGGGTCCCTGCCAGCACCAGCATGTGTGTCCCGGCTGGGCGATACCATTAGTGGTGTCAGTGTGGTGTTAAGGTGGGTACACAGAGCACAGCAGATAAAATTTGGTAGATGTGCATTAATGGGGGAAAAGGGGAGATTATTTAAATAACGTGCCCTGAGGTGAAGAAGGAAATGTAAGATTTTAAGATCCATAAGGGCACTGTGGAGCAAGAGAGCCAATGCTACAGTTTGGCAATCTGTGCTTGTCCAGCTTTGCAAAAGACAAAGAAATCGGGGATGTTCAGAAATGAGTAGAGCTGTGAAAAGGTGGGAAAAGTAGGGAATTTCCCGAGACACGAGGAGGGGGATGTGATAGCCGTAGATAAGCAGTGGAGAAGCAGCGGACTGGGGGTGTCTCTCACACTGGTCTTGCACCTAACACGGTGCATGGGCTGATGCCAAAGGACAGCATGGTCAAAACAGACGCCAAGATGGACCAGTTTTCTGATGCATCACGGGACCAGAGACCTGGCTGCAGTGTGATTTTGCTCAAGAGAAGACCTGGCCAAGACTAGAAAGGTGAGCTTGCATCTTCATGGATAGAGCAGGACTGCCCACAGTATGGGATTGGGGGGTTTTGGATTTATCTTTTACGTCTGCTTGTGCCTTGGCCTAAATCTGTTCATTCTTCAGGTTATTGCCCATCCCACCAGGTCTCCCACCTGCAGGGAGCTGTCAGTTCTGTCCTGTCTGACAGGGCTTTGTTTGGCGTTCGGAGGAGGTTTTCCATTGCCTTTTCTGCTCTTCAATTCTCCAGGTGCTCCAGGGAGGCTGTATTAGCACTGGCAGGGGCTGAAAAACTGCAGAACTGCTTGAGAATGTGTATTTTTTTTCCTTTTTGGGGGTCTACATCACTGTTTTGTCATGTAGCAGCTGTATGCCTTTGTTCTTGCAAGGTTTTCCCACCCTGATTAATCCCATCACACATCCTACCAGCACTGAAGCAGAGGAGGCGGGTGCTTTCTGTTCTCCCAGAATTTGAATTGTGAACTTCGAACATGGGGGAACTTGTTTTGGATTCCCCCTGGGTGTAAAGCTATAGGAGGGCTTTTTTTAGGAATCATCTGTCCCTCCCCTCCTAAAGGGGCAGGGGGGTTGATCTGTGATGGGCATGGCTGGCTGCTCGCTCTCTCTAACAACCCTCCTCAGGGCCTGCTTCTCCTGGAGCCAGGGGTGATGGAGCAGATTTCAGGATGCTTTTCATGCCTACATTTCTCGCCCTACCTCAAGCCCACCCCTATGTACCCCTGAAACGCTCCCAGCTGGTGGCATTCGCAGATGCCTAGACAGAAAAGAAAGTATCTTACTGCAAAGCAGCAGGGGCCAGAAAGAGATTTTGAGGGAGAACTACTGATTCCCATAATGGGAGTAGGGGGAAACACCCCCTTTTCTTCTTTTTTCTTTTCTTTTTTTCTTTTTTTGTTTTTTTTTTAAGAAAAAAGCAATTACTGTAAGGACTGGACTGTTGCTCTGCCATAAGGCCTTGCTGTGCGTTTCCACCCTTGCCTGCATAGGATTAGCTCTGGTGGGTGCTGGGAGCACCAGGTCAAGATACCTGCTGCAGAGCCCAGAAGACACTTGCTCTGTAGGTACTGTGTGCCTTTAGCCCTTGTTCAGAATATTCCCTTGGCAGTTTTGCTGTTTCTTATTTGTTCTTTAACACACATCCAAACTGGCGTCAAGGGAGCAATGGGGTGAGATGGTAGAGGACAGTACATACAGTGATCGCAAGCACTGCGATGAGAGGATGGAGTTGACCCTCCCTGGTAAACAGCTTTGTTTTCCAAGAGACAGCCAAGCTCTCCCAAATTCAGCTGTTTTCATAAGAAAAGGAAAACATTTTACGCTTCATGAATATCAGGTAAGGGTAGCCTTAAAGAGCCAGGTCAAAGATCCACCCACACGAACACTTTTTCTCCACCTGCAGTCAAAAGCCAACGCTGGAGGAGAGTGTAAAATTAGATCATTTGGAAGTTCTTCTGTGTATTTCCCCCAGTCTGTAACTGCTTAAAGTTCATGGACTTTGGAGACACCTGTTTTCAGTGAGTTTAGTAATCCTCAGAGGATTTCTCTTCCACCAGTTTGGCTGATCCCCTGAATCTCTTGAAAGCTTTGCGCATCCTCAGCATCCCGCATTAGGAGTTCTTCGGCTGAACCACAACGGTGGTGAAGAGCTACGGCCACCTTCCTCCCTCCTCCCTTTGCCCTGCCCTGGGGAGAAAGGTGGCGGTGGCAGCCCTGGGTCGGAGTGACCTTGGCCCAGCTTCTCTCCCTGGAGGCCCTTCCCAAGGGCAGCACAGGCCGGGCCCAGAGCTGCCCAGGGACTTGGTGGCAGGAGGTGGGAGTGGTGTCTAGAGATGCTGCTCAGGGGCTTGATGTGAAAAACCTGACTGTGAAAAACCCCAGCAGAAATCCAGGCTGGGGAGCAGCAAGCCTCACACAAAGCTCGTACGAGCTCAGCATCACCTGCCTTTCAGCTCATCCTTATGCCCTTTTTTCTCTATTTCTATGATGGATCGGAAGCAGGTGGTGCTTGCAGGGAGAAGCAGGCAATGTGGGTTTTCCCCAGTGAAATATTCCTATAGCATTGCAGTTCCCACCTGAGCGATGCCCAGAACATGACTTCAGAGAATCATAGAATCATTTAGATTTGAAAAGACCTTTAAGACCACCAAGTCCAACCATAAAGAGAGAGCACAGACTGCGGGAGTTACTGGGAGGGCACATTAAGGAAACGTGGTTACTCCTGGTGAAACCACTAAATGTGCAGTAGGAAAACCACAAACCCATGCCAGGACGGGGAAACCCACCAGGCAGTCATTTATCTCGCCTAACTTCCAGTAAAGCCCTTAATTGGCCAATAAATGCAGCCACAATAACCTCGCCCGACAGGCAGTGCCACTGCCAGCAATTAGCACTTATTTATTTGCATTCTGCCCCCACCAATCTCCATTCCCTGACTTCCAGATCTGTTTGTTTTTAAGCCAGGGAGACTCCTTGCATTTGCCAAAGAGAGAATGAGGAAAGCTAAAGCAGCAGAAGAAAAAAAGGTGATGCTGTGCCGTGGGGCAGGTGTGATGGAGGGATGCAGAGCTGCAAAGCCCATCTGCAGGGCTTTCCCATTCCTCAGGGGATTAACGCTGGGCTCGGAGGGAAAGTAACATGCCTGGGGTTTGCTGAAGCCTTTTAAGAAATGGCTTGGCGTTGGTGCTGCCAACACCAAGGGCTGCTCGTTGCTCAGTTAAAGAGAATCTCCTGATCATGTTTTGCAATAGGAAATAACTATTTGTTGTCACTTCGGCGCAGGAGCGAACAATTCACATCATTTTGGAGCATTAGCAGAAATCAAAGGCCAGGTATTTCCACCTAATGAAGCAAGTGCGGCCTGAAGTTGCCAGAGCTGGAGCAAGGATGAGGTAGAGAGAAAAGCAAATGCCTGATGCCCTTTGGCAGCTGCCAAGATGGGGAGGCTGCAGCTGGAGGGAGCAAGGAGGTCCCCAAATGCCAAAAACACGTTGTCCTGCAACACTGACGGTAACGGATGGGCACGTGTCTTGAAAATCTTACCTCTGCTTTGGGCCATACAGGGGATGTTGCATCTGTTTTGCAAGCAAGAAGAAACCACTGAGAGCCCTCAGCTTCTGTGCTGGGATGAAGATGTCCATCAGCATTTTAGTGCAAGTCCCCAAGTGCTGGCTGGGTGCAGGAGGGAAGAGCTGGAGTGAGGTGTCAGAGCTGCACATCGCTGCGGGAAAGGGGGAGGAAGCAGCCTGGCCCAGCCAAAAAAAAAAAAAAAAAAAAATACTCTCCTAGCCCTGTGTTTATCCTTCCAAATGGGCTGTCTTTGGAGGCATTCTGCATTTTCTGGGAGTTTGTGGACTGGAAAGGGATTGTGCTGCCAAGCAGCTTGGCGACTGAAGCAGAACGGGGCAATCCCCCCCGACAGCATCGGGGCAGGAGCCCAGCAAGCACTGGGGCACGGAAGGCTGCCGGGAATCATCCCAGACAGATGAGCATCTCCAATGGCTGCTGAAGAAAGCAGATTTCAGTACCACCTTCCTTCCCACCCCCAGCATGCTCCCCTCCTCCTTCTCCCCACCAGAGATGCAGCATCAACAGCTCCCGCTCTGCAGATCCAACTGGTAATGGCCGGGCTGATTGACTGCAGATTTCCCTGTAACTGAGCTTAATTAGCAAGCTAATCAGGTCTGGAGATGGTTCCAATTTATTTATTGGCTGATGGCTGCCACTAATCGGCCTGGCCAGTTAATGCTGACAGTGCTGAGGTTTGTGCCAGGTGAACAAATATATCAGGATTTCACTCTTTCCAGCACTCGGAGCTGGCAAAATGTGCCTGGTGAGTGCCTGAGCTCAGATGCGGGCAGGGTGGTACCCACAGCATCCCCTCCCTGTGGGGTGAGGGAGGGTCTGAGCGCTGTGCCCAGCTCGGACCAGCTCTGGCTCACCAGGAGGAGGATGCTTGCAGGCAAGGATAGAAAGGGGCATGTTCTGCCCTTTGCCGGCAGTGTAACAGAGCTCAAACACCCAAAATAGTCCTTGTGGCAGGGACAAGGCGTCTAAAGGCAGTGTCGTCCGTGGGTCACCTCTTTTGAAGGTGACCCAGAGCAAGCCTCTTACAACTTGCGCTTCTTAGTTCCTTCCAGCTGCACAAAGGCAATATAGAAGAGAATTTTATTTTGCTTTTTTTTTAAAAAAAAAGGGGGGGAGGGATTTTTTCTGGAATGTTCTTTTCTCCTGGAATTATCAGGGAAGTGGCATTAGTGTTTTGCTGGAGCATCTCTGGGCTGATGTGGAGTGTTTCTGGAACAGAGGCAAAGAGAAAGGGGAGCTCTGGTGCTGTGGCAGAGCCTGCTTCCCTCCCAAGTATTGGGGAGCCAGGGAAACAGGACTTAATAATTAATGCATGGTGAAAGTGTCCCTTCCCTTGGCTGCTGTACCACCAGCAGTCCCACCCGTCTCTGGATGTGGGACGGGGACATGCGTGTGGAATGGCACCAACCAAAGAAAGGAAGCAAATGGAATTTCCACACCTTCATTCCCTGCTGCAGAGAGGAACCAAAGGGAAGGGAGGCAGAATGAAATGAGAGACATGGCAAAACAGCTGGAGAAGGCACTTGCTACGGCAAAAACCTGTTCTTAGCCAAAGCATCCCTTCCCTGGCTGCACCCAGCCTGAAGCTGAAGACCCCAGGGGCTGGAGAGGCCCCTCATGCCTTGATAGTTTGCTCTGATCATGAACAGTCCCTCCATATTTTCAGCAAAATGAAGGAAAAAGAAGCCTTGCTTCTAGTTTGAGTCTGTCTGGCTTGAGCTACCAGCATCGATCCTCATGCTGCCGTCCTCCTGTTGATACAAGAGCCCTTTAGTGCCAGTATTTTCTCCCCATGAAGGCACTTACGGACAGTAGTTGAATCATTTCTCAGTCTCCTCTCTCTGATAAGCCAGGAGGTGGGTGAGTGTCAGAGCACTGGGCATTCTGAGGGGCTGCAGCTCCCCTCTGGACTCTGGCACCCTGGTGACGAGGGGTGACAATCCCTGTGTGGGATCTCCCAGATGCTGACAACCAGCAGGGCCAGATAGGGCATCCCTCTTGGGGGGCTGCGGGGCATCCCACCCTGGGGTTTTCAGATGATAGAGCCGGTCCAAGCCAGGCAGGGAGATGGGGGATCGTCAGCTGGATGAAGCAAGGAAGCTCCGATGCAGGCGATGCTCGCGGCACCGGGGGAGCGGAGGCAGGCAGGCGGGTTTCATGGTTGTGGCTCTGAAATCTCTTGCTGGAGAGGGTTATTAGAGGGAGTAATTGGGATCACCTTACTTTACAAATGTTACTTTGCAGAATGAGGCAGGAAGACAGATCGATCTCAACTATTATTCATTAAGGAAAGTCCTTTATAAATCCCAAATTAACAATTTCTCTTAGAGAGAGACTTCCTATTACCCTTCTTTTGCGGGAACTTATTGCCGCTTTGGAAATGGGGAAATATGAAAATAATTGGGGAGGGGGAGAAATAGCAGTCGTGGGCTTAGGAGCCAAGCATCTGTTTAAAAAAAATACAGATGTGTGTCTTAAAAATGACCATTACCCTAATTCAGAAAGGCAATGTTTTTGATAGATGCTATTAGACCATGGCCATAATGATGTTCATGAAAGCCCGAGTGGCTTCTTAGCAATGAACAGGCTATTTGTAAATGTTCAGCGCTCAGTGGCCTATCTACAAGTGGCAATGGTTTGCAGAAGGTCTCTGCTATCATCCATCCTCTCCGTGCAAAGAGATGAATGTTGGTTGCGGGTGGGCAGAAAGGTGCCATTACTGGTGCCAGTTGGGCTGGGTACCTCTTTGCACTGGTCCTCACCATTGGGGTCGCACAGTGTTTTAATTATTTGGGGTATGTTGCTGCGTGCTAGGGGTCTGTCTTGTTTTGGGGGGGGGGGGGGGGGGGGGTTGGGGGGCAGAGACAATTTCAACCCTAATCCTCTTGATATTTTGGTTGACAAACAATAAGCAAAAGTTGTTGGTTTTTTGTTTTCAAGCAGTCGAGAAAAAAAAAACTGATTATGGCTACTTAAAAACTCTTAGGTGCCTTCCAGCTTTGATGCAGGGCTTTGAAATTTGGCAGGAGCCTGGTAATTTTAATGTAGGGGGTTGTGGGGGAGGTGGGTGGGAGCTGTGTATTTCACAGGGTATATTACCCCTGGTTGCCAAATTTGGAGTGATGGACATACCCTGAAGATGCTTCAGGGATGTGCACAAGAGGGTTTTGGGTGAAGAGGTGTGTTGCCCTTGCCCAAAGAAGTGGGCTGGTTCTCTCTGAGTCAACATTGCCAGCAAAAAACAAAGCAATTACTTAATTTGTATAACCATGCCCGTGGCTTCTTTTGGCTGTTGTGGGAATACCAGCGAGGGAGGCAGACATCTCTCAAGAGGGTTTGGGGGCCATACCCACATTTTCCCACATCATTTCTGAGTTTGGATGCTTCTGCAGCAAGAACAGACATCTTAAACAGGACCCCAAGTGGAAAGAAAACAGCAAAGATTTCTATTTAGACTCGGGCAGATGCAGTTTTTGTTACCCCCAGATAGTCCCAGGATACATTACCTTTAAAAAAAAAAAAAAAATGAGTCACTGGTAATGCCCCTTTTAGGGAGGCCATTTCTGGGGTCTTGGTACCCCTTAGAGTAGGTTGGGGATGTGAAGAGGGAAAAGCTCCAGGCACTTGGCAAGACATATTCACCCTATGAGCTCCAGCTCCTCGCTGTTGATAACACGCTCCTAGAAAATTATAAATGGGAGTCCCCAGTTTGTCTTTTGCTCTGTTAATTAATAGGATTTGAGCGTTTAAACTTCTCCCCCAGAGTCGGCGATAGGCCCTTTGCCACTAATTCAGGCCCCTTGCCACTAATTCAGTCATCCTGGCAGGTCAGCATAAACACCCCATATTTTACTGCCATTTTTAGATTATTCCCCTGCCTTGTAATTATTTTCCCGGGGGGACGGCAGGGGATTAATTCCAGGCGCCCGTTCCTCCCCAGATGGTGGCATGCCCTAGCACCGTGGCGATGCAGAGCATCCCCTGGCAGCGGATAATGCTGACGATTCGAGGTCCATTTACCTGCTGACGAAGAAAAACGTCGTTAAACCAGGTCTGCGCTCCTCTTCCTCTGCTCCTTTTAAAAATAAAGGGAGGAAAGACTCGCTGCGGGGTCAGCCCTGCCTGCACCAGTGACGCGGTTCTCTGGGTGCAGGGGGAGTACCAGGCACTGGCGGGGAGATGCTCAGGTGGCTGCAGCGGGGGCCCAGCCCGGTGGGTACCAGAGGGGCTCGCAGGGCAGCCCTCATTCAGCCTTCAGTCTGGCATGCTCAGCATCGCAGTGAGGGGCTGAGGCTGTTTATTCCTGGGGGTTTTCTCCACATCGGGTTGCTTGTAGAAGGAGGACCAGGAGCCTACGTGCCCCACAGCAGGCAGCTTCAGGGCTGCCCTTACCAAAGGGAGTGAGGATCATTTCACTTATAGCTAAAAAACCCCTTTCCATATGATTTATCTGTATGACTTAATCTCCTGCTGGGGCTGGGAGTCAGGGCACCTGCAAGACCAAGAAAACACCATGTTTTTCTTTGTGGGATGAGATGCTGGGAGCTAAAGCAGAGCTTTAAAATCCACGTGGCTCAAAAAAAAAAAAAACACCCAAAAAAAAAAACCCCACCAAACCAAAACACCAAACTAAAAAAAACCCCATAGCTTCTATCCATCCTTTCTCCATCAGGCCTGCCTGGAACAGCGGCCTTTCGCTTCTCTTCACAGGCTGAGCCCCAGGGAAAGTTGGGCGAGTAAGTTTGCAGAGCCGGAGGGAGGGGCGGCACAGATCGATTGGCGAGTTTAATAGGATCAGGTCAGTGTAATCCTGTTTTAGCCATTGTAATTCAGGCAGCCAAGGAGACCTCAAACTATAGGGGAAGGGGCTTTTAAAACCTCCGCGGTCCTGCCACAAAGCCAGAGGCTGGGGCCGGGACAAAAGCGGGAGAGAGGATGAAGTGGCTTGAAATAAATAGATTAAGGCTCTCTATGGGCCAGGCGTAACGGGAGGGAGAAAGAGCAAGCAAGCAGGGGCGGGCGAGCATCCCGCAGCGGCTGGGAGGGGGACGGGAAGGGACCTCGCACCCACGAGGGATGCAGGGTGGCTTGGTAGAGCATCCCCTCCCGTCGTGGGGCAGCCAGTTCGGGCACAGGGTGGGTTTCTGCCTGGACTAGGGGGGGGATTTCTCACACACACACACCACGTATGTTTCTGAAGGGTTGGGATAGGCAATCAATTTTTATGATGCAATTTATAATTCATACAGGTTGTCTTCGTACATATGGTGTTGCTTTTGTGTGTCAGGGTGCCGGGTGCTTTATGACGGTGACGGCGGGAATTTGCATTGGCGGCCGCTTATCGGCCTCATCGCTCTCTTCCTTGTGGATGAAGATTGATACAGCCCTGTGGAAGCGCACAGAGGGGGCCCGATCCTGTAGGACAGCGAGCCCGGAGGGGTGGGTGTCTTCTGCAGGGAGTAACTTGCACCCATTGGGGAATGGGGAGGGATGCTCAGTCCTTGCAGGGCTTATTCCCAGCAAGGGTATGGACCCCCTCGCCCACCCCTCCAGATATTGGGGTCAGCCCCACTCTGGTGGATGCTCGGCAGGGAAGCCCTGCCATCAGGGGGGATAACCCCAGCAGAGGGCTGAGAGGGGGTCCGGCACCCCCTGCCCAGGCACAAAGGGGTCCTTGTCGGCAGGGTAGCCACAACCCGGGGGCAGGAGGGGCACAAAGCTGAGCCTGCCTAGTCCCAGCTGAAATAATTAAACCAATTAAGTCAATACAAACAGAAACAAGGCGGAAGGCAGAGCTGCCCCTTCCGAGGAAGTGGGGGGTCGCAGCTGGATTCGTCCCCATCCCCCCCCGGCCCTGGCATGCGCTGAGTTTGTCTGGCCTCTGCGGCAGCCCTGGCATGCGGTGAGTTTGCCGGGTTGCTGCGGTGAGGGGGTGAGGGGGGGCGGATTTAAAAGCAGTTGATGTCTTATTTAAGAGCGAGGCAGCATGCTCCTCGCCCCGCCGGAGAGGGGTCGCCTCCTCCGGCCGCTGCATCCCAGTGCTGCTGAACAGCGGTGGCTTCAAAATGTGTGTGTATATTTATAAATCAATGAAAAAAGGGGGTTTCCTAAGGCAGGCTGGAGGTGAAGCAGAGAGGAGAGGGCAGCTTTCCTTCCCCTACGACTTCAGGCTGCTGCGAAGCGGGCCGGCATTTCTGCTGCGCTCCCCGAGCAGCGCAATTATTTGATCTGCAGATGTAAGAGGAATTTATTGTAACAACAAATATAGTGATGTCAAAACCCAACCTTGGATTAAAGCCGGCAGCCAAAGGGGAAGTGTATTAATTTCAAACAGCATCAGAGGCCAGTGCCTATTAGGACGAGCTATTCTTCAGACCCCCCCATCAGAATTAATCATTGGGAGTTAATTTGAAGCTCAGACAAGTTGCTGTTAATTTAGTGCAGGGAGGACGGGATGGAATAAAAAGCTGAGGTGCTGGCCGGGCCTCCTGGGTCTCATTAATCAGCGAGCTGAGACGGCCTGGCTTGATTACAATTTGCAAAAAAATTCATTAGAGCCTGGGCGATTGACAATTTTTCTCTCTGCCTGTGATCTGACTCATTAGGCAGCCAAATGAAAGCCATGATGATGGTGATGATGACAGCTATCAACCCCCTCGCTTGTTTATCTCCTTCTCCTCCGGCCCCCGGCCCGGGGCGCCCCCCTCCAGCCCCAAAGCCCCACTCCTGCTAATGGGGGGGCGATGGGGGACCCCAACCCACGGAGCAAAGAACTTTCCTGCGCCTGGGGCAGATGCTGGCTTGTAGAAGGGAGGCTGCCCTGGTGGGGGGGACGGGGGACTGGGGGACACGGGTGAGGAGCAGCTGCTCCTCCCTAAAATACACCCCCCACCCCCCGTGGAGGGGTACAGCCAGGCTGCTGCTCGCCCGAGCCGGCTCCTGATTGCGGCGCTTCCCGAGCAGCAGCCCCTTTGCACCAAAAGCAGATCAAAAAAAATTAAAGTATTAAAAAAAAAAAAAAAAAAAAAAAAAGCGCTCCGAAGAGAACCAGTGCTGGGAAGCCCGGGGGAGGCGTGGGGGGACGGGACCTCCCCACGCGTGCCCCGGTTCCCCGCTCCCCTCGCCCCGCGTAGAAACGAAACCAGAAAGTAGTATTCTTTTAAAATAATAATAATATTTTTTGGAATGAGGCAAAGGAGCAGGCAGTGGCGGCGGCTGCCAAACAAGCTGGATTTTCCCGTGGGTTGCCACCAGCCCCCGCGCGTCCGCGGCTGCCCATGGGGCAGGCAGGGGCCCGGGGCCGGGGGGCTTCGGTGGGCGACGGGTGGGCGAGGGGAGCCAGGACACCCCGCTCCACCCTACCCCCACCCCCCGAAGCCGCCGCCGGCCCCCTCCGAGCCCCGCGCCACGAAATAATAATAAATAAATAAATAAATACATGATGAAGTGCAAGGGCTATAAATGATGTGACCACCGCCAAGCCTTGATTTACTCGCCGGAGTCTGCCCCGGCAGCCTCGCCGTTACCTCGGGAGCGAGTCGCTCCCTTGAATGCCCCCCTAGTTTAATTTTAGTAGCCCCCTCCCCCCCTTCCCCCCTGGCACCCCCGTTTTCCTCGGGCAATAATGAACGCTTTCCAATTCCTAACGGCCGCTGCCGCCAACGATACGGTGTCACCGGCGCGGATGCAGCCGGGATGTGTAAAATGGGAGAAAAAACCGTGATGAAAAGGATGAAAAAGATGCGGGGGGGGGGAGTGTTGAGGGGGGGCGGTAGGAACGCGGGACCCTCCGGCCCCGACTCCCCCTCGGCTCGCTGCGCCTCAGCCCCCGTGCCCTGGCTGCGCCCCCAAAACCAGGGGGCTGGGACCCGCCGGCTTGCCGGGGGGGAATGTGGGGGTGCTCCTGCCCCCCCCCCCCCCCCCCCCCCCCCCGGTCGAAGGCATCCACATTTACTCGCACGAAAAACCTTTTCCCAGCTTTCCCACACACCCTCTCCTCCCCAAAAAAGGGAAACTTTTGCCCGTCTCCCCCCCTCCCCGACAATAAACGTGGCTTCGCAAAAAAAAAAAAAAAAAAAAAAAAAAAAAAACAGGCGAGAGCAGCATCGCTCCGCTCCGGCAGCGCAGGAGGGGAAAAGAAAAATCAGCTCAACGCCAAATTCTGGACAGAACAGCCGGGGGATGGAAGGGTTTTTTTTTTTTTTTCTTTTTTTTCTTTCTTTGTCGGTTTTTATTCACAAGACTTAGTTTGCTTTTAAATTTCATAACTTATAAGGAAATAAGCTACATTGAAATAAATTAAACACAATAGAGAAGATCGTGCTTTTCCCCCCCCCCCTTTTCTCTCTCTCTTTTAAACATGGCTTGATAGAATAGGCAAACCAAATCGACAGAAAGCCAGGCAAAAAATATATTTAAAAAATCGTCCCCCAGCGCCTGCCACTCAGCCATCGGTAATAAAACCAAACAATAAAAAAGGCATGAAATGAAACTCTTAGTTTTCTTTCGTTTTTGTTCTCTCGTCTTTTTTTACCTTTCGCCCCCGATAAGAAACAAAACCCAAAAGATGGCTAAAGGCGCGCTGCGGGGTCGGCGGGGGGGGGGGTCCCTGCGGTGCGGGGGGGACACGGGCAAAGCGCTGCTGGGTCCGGTGCCGACACCATACCGCATCCGTGGGCCCCGTCGCGGCCGAGGAGCACGGGTATGTACAAAGCGGGGCAGCGTAATAATAAATATCTGTGTCTCTTCCAGGGTTTGGTATTCCTGCTCCGAACCACAACAGTTCCCAAGCCTCCTTCCTTCGCAGGCTCTCGCTTGACTCGGTAAGCGGGAAGTTTCGCTTTAAAGTTCGCTCGTGGCGGGGATTTGCCTTGTGCTCGCGTGGGATTTTCTTCTCGTTGGCTGCTGTTTGCTTTAGGGGGGTTTTGCTTTTTCTTTTTTTCCTTTTTTTTTTTTTTTATTTTTCTTTCTCGGGTGGGTTGCTTTTAAACCCCGATTTGGAAAGTTTTCCCTCAAAAACTTGTGGCTCTGAGCGTAGGGAGAGATCAGGGTCGGGCTTGCTCCAGCTGCTGATGCTGACTCCTGATCGCGAACCTGCTGACGTGCACCGGGATGGGTACCACGATCTTAGGGTTTCGGGAGGGCTCCCCTGTCTTGGAGTTGGCATTGCCCGCCTTGACCCGTTTCCATTTAGCCCGTCTGTTCTGGAACCAGATTTTCACCTGCACTTCACTGAGTTTGAGGGCGTGAGCGATCTGGGACCTCTCCGTCAGGGACAGGTACTTTTTGCAGTGAAACTCCTTTTCCAGCTCCAGCAGCTGCTCGCTGGTGAAGGCTGTTCGCCTCCGCCGGTTTTTGCCCGTGGATGTGGTGTTGGTGGAATTGGGGGGGTTTTGGGGGTTTTCCTCCAGCGCGTTGCCAGAGTCCTCTTCCTTGTGAGCCGCCTGGCCGGGGATATTGTCGTCCGAGCTATAGTCTAGATCGCTGTCCATGGAGAAACTTTCCTCCTTGCCTTTCGCGTCCTCTTCTGCTTTGGGGTCCTCCTTCCCCTGGCCCCGGAGAGCCCCGGCTGGAAGCGAAGCAGAGGCCTTTCGTTAGCACTTGGTACCCTCCATCCCCCAGCCACCGCGTCCCCCGGCCTGCAGCTCCATCACCCGAAAATTGTCGGTTTTGGGGGTGAGCTTGGTTTTTCCCCCCCCCCTTTTTTTTTTTTGTTTTGTTCTGTTTCGCGTGGCTTTCCGTTGGCTATATTTTATTCTTTTTTTTTTTTCAAGCGGCAGGGTCTCGAAAACTCCCTTCTCCTCCTCCCCGGCCTTGCGGCCACCGGACTCCCGGGGTCAGCCCTGCCTCCTCCCGGGGGTCCCCCGTCCCCGGGGCCGCCCCCTCCCCCGACCCCCTCCCAGCCCGCCCCGCCGGGGGCGATGCGCGCAGCGGGCAGCGGGTCCCCGCTCCCCCCCGCCGGCGCCGGCGCTCACTCACCGAGGGAGGCCTGGACGGCGTCGGCGGCGGGGAAGGGCAGGAGGGCTCCATCCTTCCCCAGAAAGGCTTTGCCATCGTCGCCGCCGCCGTCCGGGGGTATCCCCTCGGCTTTATCGAAGTTACCCGGGGGTGCGAACTTCCTGGCGGCCTCCTGGTGCTGGGGGGAGGCGGGGAAGGTGCCGGGCAGCGTGGCCATGAGGGTGGAGGTGAGGGCCATGCCCTGAGCCAGGCTGGAGCAGAAACCCGTGGGCAGGCTGGGGAGCTGGTGGTGGTGGGGGTGCGCGGGGGGCAGCGCCGGTTGCAGGGCGCCCTGCGGTAGCGCCGGGGGCGGCGGGGGGGGCGGCGGTAGCACCACGGGTCGGTAGGGCATGAACATGGGGTAGCCGGTGTAGACGAAGTGGCCGGGGGCGGGCGGCGGGGGGGCTGCCGATGAGCGAGTCGATGCTGAAGGCCGTGCTGCTTCCCAGCGGGCGCTGCATCATCATCAGCGAGGGCTGGAAAGCCGCGCTCATGCCGGAGCGGCGGCGGGAGCGACCACCTTCCTCCTCCTCCTCCTCTTCCTCCTCCTCCTCCTCAGAGCCGCGCAGCGCCCACGCGTGGGGCAGAGCCGGGGCGGAGCGGGGCCGCGGCCCGCCGCCGCCGCCCGCACATCGGGGCTGGCCCCCCGCCCGCCGCCGTGCGCCCCCGCGGAGCCCGCCCGCCGCCGCCGCCGCCGCGCCGCTCTGCCCGCCCGCGCTCCCCCGCGCCCATTCACATTTTGCCCGGCTGGGAACCCGGCCCGCCCCACGTGGCCGCCGCCGCCGCCTGCCATTGGGCGGGAGGGGGGGCGGGGAGGGGCCGGGCGGTTTGGCCACGCCTCCAGCACCTCCTCCGCCCCCTCCTCCCCACCCACCGCCTGCTGGCCGCCGGACGGGGCGGCCCGCGCGGGAGCGCGCCCTGCCCCGCGGGCCCGCGCCTGGGACGCTCCGCCGGGGACTGGCGGCCCGCGGTGCCGTCGGGGGCCTCCGCGGGGTGCCCCGCTCCCCCAGGGCGTGTGACATTCCCCATCAGACACACCAATTTGGTGCCTCCAAAGCACTGAGCCCCCCCTTTTTTAAAAAAAAAAACACACCATTTTATTCATGCTTTTCTCTCCCTCTCTCTCCCCCCCCCCCTTTTTTTTTTTTTTTTTTTTGAAAAGCCCCCAAATAGGCTCCATGTGGTTCTGGGTAAAGTCAGCCCCTGGCTTGGCTTTGAAATTGCTTCTGCAATTATGTAAAAGAGCCATTCAGCAACACGGCAGAATTAAAAGCGATGGAGGGCTGCTCCCTTTTCTCCGGCGAGCCTCTCATGTTGGCCGGCTCAAAGCCTTTTCCAACACGACGTCTTTGGCGAGGACAAAAGCTGGAACAAAAAAAAAAAAAAAAAAAAAAAAGGAAAAAGAAAAAAAAAAAAGAAAAAGCCCCCAAACTTGTAAATTGAACGTCAAGGGAACTTTACACAATTTCAAAGGCCATAAATAATGATAAAGGGACCAGGCGAAGAGGCAAACCCAGGCAATTAATGGAGGTTCCCAAGCAAAGATCAAGTGGTTTAGAAAATAAAATTAAATGAAAAAAAAAAAAGGGGGGGGGAGAAAAAAAAAAAGGAGGGGAGTTGGCTGGGGGTGGGATCCCTCCTGCCTTTGGGAAGTTGAAGCCTTCCCGGGACAATGGTGCCGGCTGTGCCTCTGAGCTTGGTTTTCGGGGGCTTTTGGGCATAAAACCTGACTCAAAGTGGCTTCTGGATGGGGGGAGGGTACCCCCAAACCAAAGGTCAGTGGGAGACCTCACTCCTGCCAGGCCTGCCCTCTTGGGGAGCTCTTAATGACCCACCGCTTGTTCCTAGCTAATTGATGCTCATGTTTTCCAGGGGAGGATGACAGATGTCAGGCCCGGGGGGGCTGCACACCCCAGGAGGAAGGTGACCCCCTGTGGCAAGTGGGCCAGTGGGTGCCAAGGATGGGGACAGCCACGCTCTGTCCCCCAGATCCTACCCCTCTTGGCTGGCCACCCTCCAGGCCCCCAAAAACCCAGAGGACATGTAAGGGTGAGGCAAGGGGTGAGGGTGGTCCCTACAACATCGGCATAGCTGCACATCCCAAGGGACCCCCACCCTCAGAGCAGTGCAGGCTTTTACCCCTTCAAAAATGTGCCCGTTGGTGTCCCCTGGCGGGGGGGATGTCACAAACTCCTACCCAGCCGTCAGCAAGTGGCATTTTCAGCACCCCACCCCCCCCCCCCCAAAAAAAAAAATCCACTTGCTGCTAATTCCCACCAGCAAAGCTTGGCAGCTTTCCCAAACGGGGGCTGGGGGCTGCCCCCCGCCCCATGCCCGGATATCTGGGTCAGTTTATCCCTCCACATTTCCAGCTAACATCTGAAACCGTTCTTTTCTGGGCAGAAATGATTAGGGGGGGTTATTGCTTTTGGGCCTTGGCGCAGTTTTGCTGGCTGGTTCTGCACCTGGCTCCCCATCCCTGACTTGATGCAGCTTTTTGGGTACCGAGCCCGGTTGTTCACCCAAGGCATGAATTTTGGGGTCCTCACTCCCCAGTGCTGCGTTTCTGCTGGAGAAACAATTCTTCCTGGCTATGCAGCAAATGGGACGGGGTGGATGGCCATTGAAGCAGCTGCTGCTGGTGGGGCAGGGGGCGTATGTGTGTAGACACACACTTTTGGGGCCCACCTCTGACTTCAAGGGACTGGGAAAAGTTTACTTATACAGCTCATTTCCATATGTCCCAGCTCCTCTTGCAGAGGCCACCATATGTGTGGTAGTGTGGCGCTTGGGATTTTTCCCAGCATCAGTGCCGGCAAGGTTTTGATCTCCCCTGTGGATGCTTCGTAGTTGTATGCGTGGTTGTTCCTCTCCAATTTTTTCCCCTTTCCCCCCTCCCTGTGATCCATCAGGCATCATCCAATTGCGACCCCTCCGCTGCCTCCTGCTCCTTTCCACTGTGGTGGATGGAGCCGAGCTCAACCCTCCAGCCCCCCAAATCAGCAGCATCCCCGCTCCTTCCAAAACCAACCAGAGCAGGCTGGAAATCGTTGCGGAAAAGCAAAGCTTTCGTTTAAATAGAAAAGCGCGGGAGGAAAAAAAAAACCAACATCTCTTTTCAGGAAACCGCATTAGATTGTGGAAAGGGGAGATAATTAGGCATGGTAATCTGGCAGGGCATGGAAATGTGTACCAACACCCAGCTCCTGCAGCTGTTTTTATTGTCAGCCCTCTTCAAAATTTGCCCACAAACAAGTGCCTTTGCAAGACGGGAGTATTATTTCAGACGAGAATAGGCTTTTTGTTAGGCACATAATTAGCTGATTTTTCTCCCGGAGAAAAACGTCGGCAATCTCTGATTGTTGGAGAAGCAACCGGAGCATGATTGTGCCTGGGAAGTGTAACAGGCGGGAGGGAGGCAAGGGGCAAGCAGGGCGGGCAGGGAAGCCTGGCCAGCCGTCCCCGCACCCCACGGAGGGACCCCCACTGTCACGGGGACACTGCAAGAGCCTTTCCTAGGGGGTCTAAACGTGAGTAGATGGTAGAAATCAGTACTTTGGAGGGTCACACTTGGTTGGGGTGAAGGGGGAGACCCTTTTCCACCTGGGCAGCATGGCTGGGCCATAGGGTGGGTGCAGACCTGGTCCCGCATGGCCCCAGTGTGCACTGTGGTGCAATGTGGCACCAAAATGCACCTCAGGGAGGGTCCCATGTTAGCCAGAACAGGGATTGCTGAAGAGCAGGTGGCTTCTGACAGGTTTTGTCCTCGAAAACCTTGAAAAACCCAAAAACCCTAGAAAGCCAGGAAAGGAGCATCAGGTATGTGGAGACATCTTTGAGCTGGGCAGATTGTGAGGGGTGTCTGTGACTCTGGCGGGGCTCTCGGTTGGGTGGAGAGAGTGTGTGCTCAATAAACCGTGGGCTTTTCCCCCGCATCAGGGTAGGGAGGAGGAACAGCATTTTGGAGCGAGGAAGTGAAACGAGGGAATCATGAAGGAAGAGGAAAACCAAGAGGTGCTTGAACCCTTGTCAGTGCAAGTCCGTAGGGTGGCAGAGGTCAGAGCATCCTTCCACCCAGGCTGGCAGCTTGACCCACCACATGCCTGTGGGGCTGGGGGCTGGTTCTGGCCCTTTGGGCACCTCCAGCCTGTGTGTAGGGAGCTGTGCTGTGGGTTTCCATGGGGCACACGGGCTCGTGTCCATCCTCCTACCAGGCATCAAGGGGGCTATGGTGGTGAGGTGCATTATTTGGAGCGGGATGCGTGCTGCTGCCGGTCCCTGAGGCTGCTGGGCCATCGAGGGGGGCTAGGGGGGGCAGCTTTGTTTTGCGGTGGATGGTGAAACCAATGACTTTATCAAAAGCAAAACTCAGATTTACAGAAACCCTAGTGAGCTAATTCTTGCAAGACCCTTTGCATTCTTTGGGGGAATTTTAGTTGCATGGGAAACGTCACCAAAAGCATCTCACCCTACTGTGCTTTGAAAGCCATATTTTCTAGGGATGGGGGTAGGCAAGAGGGGAGACCATGAGCAAAACTACCCCCCCAAAAATCAGTGTGCACTTAGTGATGTAGGGTTTCGGTGAGAGCGCTGAATGCCAAAATAAGGGATGCAGCCGGGGCTCTCCATCCAGTACCCCAGTCCCCCCGGCTCGGCCGGGGAGGCAGTTTCCTGGGTGGCAGTGGGTTTATTTCAGTGTTTTTGGGCTGCAGGAGCTGGGAGTAAGAGGGGCAGGGGGGGAGAGCAGGATTTGGCCCTCGGCGAGGGCGCGCCGGCCATGCGGGAGGGGGGCGCCCCGCTGCCCCACGCGTGTCCGCAGGCGCCGCTGCGGCCCCGGGACCTCCCTCCCGCCTCCCCCTCCGGTTCCCGGGGGGGGGGGGGGAGGGCGGGGGAAATCAACCCAAACCCCCTCGTTCATAGCTTAATCCCATTAACTCCTTCGCGTGTTCCCGTTTGAACTCATTTCAGGCTGGGAGCTTGGCCCCGCGGGGAGCGGGGGCTGCCACCCCCCCGCGACCATCCCCGCCGCCTCGGGGCGGCCGCGGCTTCGGAGTGGGGGGGTGTCCTCTACTCCCAACTTCCACCCCATGCACAGGAGTTGTGGTCCTTTTTGGGGCGTTGTGGTTTTTTTTGTTTTTTTCTTTCCCCTGCATGGGTTTTTTCCCTGTTTGGTTTTTTGTTTGTTTGTTTGGGTTTTTGGGGGTTTTTTTTGTGGGTGTATTTTTTGGTTCTGGTTTTGGTTTGTGTTTTTTTTTTTTTTAAACAAACTTGAAGGCGCTCGGGATTTTCGGGTTAGCAAAAAGGAGGGTAAAAGGGTAAAAAGAACGCCGTGCAGGTTTAGGAAGAAAAAAAAAAAAAAAGAAAGAAATAAATTTGGCTTCGGTAATCCCTGTTCATATCCCCAAATTCGTTCGGATGAGGGGAAATAGGCTTTTTAATTTTTTTCTTTTCTTTAAATTGATATGTATTTAAATAACCAGAGTCCAAATATTTTAAGAGCGCTAAAGGAGCCCTTAATAAAGCGCATCGGTACGGCGAGATTATCTCTAGCGGTGGAAAAGCACACACACCCTCATTCCCGGCTTTTCGTGGAATATAGTTGAGAAATCCGCCAGTTTAAAAATCCCGAATAAAAGTCTAAAATATTCCCAGGTCAGAGGGGCACCGTCTCATTAAAACCAGCGCGGTCCTGAAACTGCACTGCAGACATTAAAGTGCAGTATTTTTCAATTAGAGCTGACGAATTCAATCAAAATTCCATAGATTAGGATGAAATGAGGCATGGGTCATTTACAGGGGAATTTAATTGCAGAGCCATTAGACAAATAGTATATTTGCCATTCTCACATTATCCATCATTTTAGACATCAATAGAAGGAACAGCATCTTTACTAATACAGCAGCACTTCCCAATCTCTGCCTGTAAACACTCCCTTTCCCCATAGCTCCTGATTATATCTGATTTCATTTAAAGCCATGGGGGATTATAAATGTTCCTGCAATCAGGTTCATTAGGACTTCAAAAATCTCATTTCTGATTTGTATTGCTTTGCGGATCACCCGCCTCAGCGCAGCCTGCGCGGTGCCTCTCTTCGCTTAAAAAAAAAAAAAAAAAAAAAAAAAAAATCAAATGCTATTTCATTACCGGGGCCACTTCGGCTTGATTATCACCCTGATGAGCCCCTTTTCAGCCACCGAGAAGGCTGTGGGAAGCAAGCCCGGCTTCCCACCGGGACACCCCCCCCCCACACCCCCCTCCATCCCCGCAGCCGCCACGGGGGGGGCCCGATCCTGCCCGCGGCAGCGGCTCCGGCGGCGGCTCCGGAGGGACCCCGGCTGGGGAACCACCCGACGGGTCTGCAGAGCCTTTTGAGGGGGGCGATCCTTAATTCTCCCCAGCCCCGGCTGTTTAACCAGCTCCTTGCAAACAGAGACGTGTGTGCATCAGGGCGGGTAATTCCTGTTATTTGGAAATTATTTTGCAGCCGCTGCCGGCCAGGACCATCGGCGGTTTATTGCTGCAGGGTGGAAAACCGAGACGGACCAGCCCCGCCACATGAAAAAGGCGAGGAGCGAAGGTCTCTGACATTTTTTTCCTTAATAGCAGCTTAATATTAACCGCCTTTCATAAAACACGCGCATCCAGATAGACTTGCAAAAAAAGAAAAAAAAACCAGAAAAGCCTTCATTTCACCCAAATGTATGGTGTGCGCAGCGCTGTGTTAGCTGCCTCAGTAATTTAATTGGAATGAAACGTGAAAAATGTGTCATTTTTTGAAGAATTTATGCATCGCTTCCTGGAAATCTCATTGTCTTAACTAGCAGCCTACTGTGTTCTGTTTAGCAGGCATAATCGCATTTTTATGTGTCTCTGTATTATAAGTTAATGTGACCTCCCGTCTTTAGCTGCTGGAAAAAAAAATAAAAAAATGATCCTTTCCCATAACATCTGCATCAAAACAAGGCGCCGGCAGGAGGAAAAAAAAATTATATATATATATATATACCAAAACGCTCCTTTGCCAGCCCGCCAAACTTATCAAGCCAAGCAGGCGAGCCCGGAGCATCATCCCGCCCGCAGCATCATCCCGCCCCGCGCCGCGCCCGCTGCGCTCCCACCGCCGCCGGCAGCGCGGCTGACACGGAGGGGGGGAAAAAAAAGCCCCAACGCCCTAAAAGTAATTTTTTTTCTTTTTTACATTTCCCCCCTTTTTTTCTTTTTCTTGGTGCGGTGTTGCTGCCGCCGCCCTCACTCCCGCCGGCGCGGAAGCAGCCGCATCCCCGGGGTGCCGCCCGCGCCCCCCGACGGCGGCCGTGCCCAGGGCGCCCCCTGCGGGCCGCGGGGCGCCGAGCAGGCAGTGCGTGGGGCGGCACCCCACGCGTGCCCGCGGCCGTTCCCCACCTCCCACGGCCCTTCCCCCGGCGCCCCGCGGTCCCTCCCGGCCCCGCGGCGAGACTACGGGCCGGGCTCCCCCGCACAGACCTGCTTTTGTTGGGTTTCTTCCCTTTCTCCCCTTTGATGTGCATTTTATTCCCCAACTGTAGCTGCAGGATGGGGAGCCGAGGTCAGGGATTTTGGGGGAGGATGCGATCACCTGGTGGGATTCTATCTCCATGCAAACTTGCCCAATACGGATGTAAAACGTGTCATTCTTCCCAATTCGCGACCACACAAAAGATGAAAGACTCGTTAGAGGCACCAAAATTTAGATTTGGCTGGTTCAAACACCCCATGACTCAGCCAGGATGTGTTTTCCCTAAATCCCCTTCAATCCCCCACCCTGCTCTGACCGCTGAAACCAACCATAAGGTAGAACAGTCACTAAAGTCACGAAGTGCCAGGTCTCGCAGAGATTTGGTGTGGGGCTTTTCTGTGGGGCATTCCCGTGTGGTTCAGGGCTCAGCCACGAAACATGGGGAACATGGGGAATGAGGGGGGGCTTGGCGATGCCCTTGCACACCTGCGTACAACTTAAAGGGTGAAGGAAGCTGCAGAAGCAGCAGGTGGAAGCTGAGAGGGGGGAAATTCCTTACCCTCCCCATTACCGCGCTCCCTCTGGGAGCCAGGGATGCTGCCAGCATCCTGCACACATCGGCTGTGTAACCCACCATAGTGTTGGGTGCTGGTGCAAAGTCCAGTCCAACATGCAAAAAGGCTGATTTATTTCTATATATATTTTTAAATGGTGAGTGTAATTAAGCAGAGGAACAATTTGGTGAGTGCTGTGGCAGAGCTGCTAGCATGAGGACAGCTGTTCTTCCAAGGGGCACGTGTATGCCCTTGCTTTGGTTCAACAGAAATTAATTTGGGGAGCCTGAGGGTCTGGAAAAACAAATCCTTGCTCCTCCTGGTGCCTTTTGCCAAGTCACCATGTGAAAAGAAAGCCCAAACTCCTCCACTCTGGCTTGCCACCAGGCTTTCCAGCCCCTCCACGTGCCAGCCCGGGGGCAGCAATGGGACGATGGGTACAGGAGGTGTTGGTGAGTGCCTTGGGTTGTGGGGAGCCGGGAGAAATAGGGGGTCACTCCCCACCTCCACTTCTGCATGGCATAACCAGCTCTTTCTTGGTGGCTTCTACATTAAAAAAAAAAAAAAAAAAAAAAAAAAAGAAAGAAAAAAAAAAGAAAAAAAAAAAGAAAAGATTTCTGGTCTATTTTCTGGTCTATATTAATGCCACTGGATATTGCATCCTGCTAACAGCTTCCAAGCTGCACCTCTGGTCCCAGTTCTGCTTGTGCCACTCACAGGGGAGATTTATCCAAGGGGATCTGATGCCCACGTGGGCTGATTTTAGTCATCATCTGCTGTGCGTGCTTTCCTTTGCACACCTGAGGAGCCCCGCTGCTTTGTCAAGATCCTTTATAATGAGTATTATTCATATCTGCAGCATGCTTGTAACAGCTACTAATCATTTTATTACTCTTTATAATCTATTTAAAGCACAATTAGAAAAAAATCTATACAAAGTTACAGCCGAAAGCACATTTTAGTTACGTTATAAATCCCTGAAAAACAACCATCTATCATGAAAACCAGTGCTCCCTCGCTCGGCTGACAGAAATGGATGCTGCTGCGCTACACCGAGGGAGGACGAGGTAAGGTAAGGCAGGGGTGGATGGTAGACCTCAGTCGGCTCCTCTTGGCCCTTCAAAGCACGATTCCTTCGGGCTCCAGCAGCAGGTAATCACGCAAAGGCTTGGGCACAGGCAGCAAGGGGATAAGGCAATGGCATTTGCTCCCAAACTTTTTCCGAATAGCGGAGCGGCATAAATGTTGCAGGCACCGGACTGTGCCTGCCAGCCGGAAAAAGGACTCATAGAATAGCTGGTGCTGCTGCAAAGAGAGGGGTGAGGGGGGAACCTGAGCATCAGTTCGTTTTATTTTTTTCTCATTAAGCCAAACAAACCAGAGATACTTTTGAGATGAAGATCTAAGGGGAGGAGGTAAGAAACCCACGGGTGACATTTGCCCGTGGGTTAGGGCTCCGTGGGCTGATGTGGGTCCTGCAGGCAGAGGCTGGATGGAGAATTCTCCTGTGGAAGCACACATGAAGAAACCCAGCCTCACCGCAGGCGCTGTTTGGGGGGGATGCTTTCACGCCTACTGGAAGCAGCATCCCTGCAGAAAGCCTTAGAGCTGATGTAGAAGAGACCCGCTTGTTTCTAAGAGGGGGAAACAAAGCAGGATTGGTCTGTGCAGCCCCAACCTTTCCTTAGCTCGGAATAAAAATCATTTCTCCCATCCCCTAGAATGTGCTGAAGAGCTTTATTTGCATTTCAGCAGCCGTTCCCCCTTGCAGCCAAGCTAACCAAAGAGCTGTGGGGACAAGGCAGCCATCCGAGATCATTCGAGAGCAGGCTGGCCATACCTGTTGTATGTCTGGAGATAAGTTCTTCAAACCAAAAGGAGTGGTGTGGGCTCCTCCCGGGCAGTGATCCAGCTTCAGGGTCACTTCCAGATGCTGGGATTGTATTTTATTGCAGGACAGGGGCAGGAATGGGGATTTTGGGGTTGATGGAGCTAAAGGGATGCAAAGCTGCTGAGATGATCGAATGCGTGGGGGTGCTCTGAGGACTTCTCCCCCCCCACCCCCCCTCCCCCCAAAGTTTGGGTGGGGAAAAAACTCTTGCTGGATAAAACCCCTTCCTAGGGGCTCGGCCATCCCTGCCAAACTGCCAGCACCGTCTTACCTGAAACACCTCCTCCGGCACAGCCTCAGCCCACTTCTCGGAGACAGGGATTTGTGGGTAGGAATTGAAGAGGACTTCGATGATCTCTGGCACAGCCGCACAGGACTTCAGCACCTAGTCATGGGCAACGTGAGGGGCTTCAGGCGGAGGTGCATGTCCCAGAGCGGGAGAGCATGCATGTGCTGCAGCCAGGGCTTGTCCCACCCCGATGTGGTCTGGGTTGGGATAGTCCCATGCCAGTATGAGGCAGGTGCAGGGTTTGTCCTGGCATGCTTTGGAGATCTTTCTCCACCTGTGATGTGGTGGGAAGACCTGCCTTGCTGTGGCACTTCTTCCTCTGGATGCAGCCCTTGCTTCTTATTTACATTTTTGGCTTGTGCATGCTAAGTCAGTATAATATTTTCTTTATTGTTTGATGTAAAATCAATGAAACGCAGAGCCATACGGCGGTTGCACTGATGGCTGATGTACCAAGCCTGTCTCAGACATCCCCAGGCAGACGAAAAATCCTCCTTGCTGGTCCCCCATGCTGGCTCCATCTTGCCATTCACCCTGCCTGCTTTTCCCTACTGCCAGACCATGCCAGTGTTTCCATTTCCATCATTCCCAGCAGCATCACCAACCCTAAGGGCATGATCCCCTCTCCCTGCCTGCACCAGGTTCTCCCAGATTCTCCCAACCTCCCTGGGCTTTTTATTTCCCCAAGCACCCCGACCCCAGCTGCAAAATCCCTGGTGCAAGGGGATACAGGGGGGCTGTTTTGGGGTCGGTACCTTGACGAAGGCAGGGGGCCATATCTTCTGGGAGCCGTAGTTGAGCAGCAGCTGGACGGTGAGGTGGGGCTGCAGCTCCCTCTTGAAGGCAGAGCTCTGCAGCGTGCAGCCCAGCGGGGAGATGCCGCCGTAGTCAATGGCGTTGACATCAGCCCCGTGCCGCAGGAGGAAGCACGCCAGGCTGGCGTTGGAGGCCCCGCACGCTTTGTGCAAGGGGCTTCTCCACATCTCATCCCGGGCATTGATGTCTGCGCCGTGGGCAGCCAACAGCTGGCAAAGCTTCAGGCAGCCCTCTCCGGCACCTGGTGCCCGCCCACAGAGGATGCCCAGGGCTGTCTCCTCCCGTGCGCTGCGTGCGTCAACGCGCGCCCCGTGCCGCAGATAGAGGTGGGCATGGTCGCAGAGGCAGTGCCTGGCCGCCATGTGCAGAGCCGTCTCCCCCCCATCCTCGCTCGGCAGGTCGACGGTGGCCCCGTGTCTCAGCAGGAGCTTGGCGCATCTGCAAAGAGATGGGGAGGCTGGGGTGTGCACCACCCAGGTGGGTTTGGGGGGGCGTGGGATGGAGTGGGAGCCGTGAGGGACGGTGGAGTGGGAGGTGGTGGGGTGAGGATGGGGTTCATGCTGGAGCTGGGCTGCCATGGCAGTTGTGGCACTCAGGGATTTTGGGAGGGAGCAGCAGAGGCCGGGGAGGGTGGCCTTGTGCCGTGGTGCCTACCGCAATGAGGGTGATGGTGATTTGGGCAACATCTCCCTCTTGCCCTTGACCGGCATCATTCATGAATGGTCATCCTAGACTATCCTTGATGACCTTGACCATCCTTGACCACCTTGGCAGTCCTTGACCCACAAGGGTTCCACCATCCCAGGTGGTGGATGGTGATGCTGGCCGTACTGGTGGTCGGGCAGCGCCCAGGAGCAGTGCCCACAGTTAGCCATGCCTGCTGGCTCAGCCCCAGCCAGTAAGGGGTGTGGGATGCGTCTGGACATGATGAGGACACATAGCATGATGGGTCCCTTTGTGCCATCAGTCTGTTGGTTGCATTTTCATCTCCCAGTATGGGTGCAGCCCTGGGCTGTTACAGAGATGATCTATACAATCCCACCCCTTGGCTGACATCCACACAGCTTCTCAGCTGAAAACATCCTAAACTGCTGTCTCCACCTTAATCTGTGGTGGGACCAAGCTGACATGGAGGGAAACCCTCAGTAATGCCTCTGTGCAGCAGAAGACCTCAGTGTGGGTTTGTTTGCGTATAAAAAGAGATTCTTCTTTTCCCATTAAGGTACCCAAATGTCTGTGTTGGGCTCCTGCCCCAGAGAGGACCAAAAGATTGTGCTTCCTCCCTGTTCTGGAAAGTAACACCTTTGCAGGTGGTTTAAGCCTGCAGAAATTAGTTTTGCTGGCTTGTTTGGCATCTGGTGATGATGGAGGAGCAGCACCTGCAGTTCCCAGGAGGAATAAATTAAGGTAAGCAATGCTCCCATCTCTCTTTCTCTCTAACGTTGCTGTGTGTGGGTGTAATGAGGGGTTGTGGCTGCTAAAAAGTAGGGACACCAGCTCCCATCAAAGCTTTCCATCTGCATTCTTCTGACAACAGGTGGGGTTAAAGATGCCTTGTGTGCCCTGATGGTTTGGTTTTGATTGTTTTTTTGTGGTTTTTAAGTTTTTTTAATTTTTTTTTTTTTGGTGTGTATGTGAATAAATGGATGTGATCAGCCAGTCTAAATGAATCAAAGTGACTGCTCCATCTCCTGCTGGGAGCTGCCGGGGCTGGCGTGGCTCAATGTCATTGCCTGGGCAGGGCTGTCAGCAGCTGGGTTAGCACATGGGGGCTGAGCTCACCACTGTGGCACGGAGGAGCTATTTTTTGGAGGGGGCCAGACCCACGTGCCGTCCAAGCGAGACTTTGAAAATGTGGTGAGTTCGTGTTTCCCAAGAGATGCTGCCAGGGAGGTGGGAAGAGCAATCCTTCAGGAAGCCTCAGCAGTGGCTGCTGTTGTCTAGGGAGGTGTATCAGCCTTTGAACTCCTCTTGCTTCTTTAATTTTCCTCCAATATGTTCTTTTTTTTAGCTCAGGTGTCACCTGGAGCCCTAAGTGAGGTTCTGGGCTGATACAGAAGCAAAATGAGGGGGAGTGGAGTCCCAGCCTGCTCCCTCCCAACAGGAGGGATGAGGAAGAAGAGGAGCTCTAGAGAGGAAGGATGGTACTAAGGCATAGCTTGTTTTTCATGGCCCAGATGAATGCTATCATATATGGGGGGAAAAAAAAAATAATCTACTTGAATCCTTCTGGACCTGCAGCATCACCTCCCCCCACATTTGATAGGAGCTGGTGAGACATTCGCTGTCCTTGGTGGTGCAGGATCTGTAAAAACCTCCTGGGGCTGCTTTTCCCATGTGTATCAAGCCTGAGTTTACCAGGGAAAAAATCCTGCAGACAGGATCTGTGTGGATGGGCTGTTCCCACAGCCTTTGCAGGGGTAATGCTCCTAGATGCTGCCAGCCCTCACTGGACCTTGCTGGAGGCATCCACCACGGATGCTCTCTGCTAGGGATGCAGTTGTGGGTGAGCAGATGGAGCGTGCGGTTGTGCCAGCCCCCAAACCCTCAGATCCTTACTTTGCAGCTCCCTTTTTACTCTAAAACGTGCTGAATCTCTTTCTCAAGCAACAGCTCGTCTCGCTGAGGACTTTTTGGGGCTTCCTGCTGGTCAGTAAAACTTTGTTGGAGGGGGTCTGTTGCTGGAGCAAATGACACGCAACTCTGGTCACATTTACCAGCTTTGTTCATCCTTACAGCAGGGAATCTGTAGCCCTGATTATAATGACTCTCTCTGGACCTCTCCGGGTTAGCTTAATCCTAACATTAATCCTAACACCATGGGTAACTCTGGTACCCTAAGCTAACACAGCTGGGGCAAACCAAAGGATGGTTCTGTAGGGAAAAATGGGAAAAAAATACGTTTCTGATTTGGTTGCAAAACATGCAGCAACCTAATCCATGAGATTTTTTTAAAATTTTTTTTTAAAGGAAAAATTAGATCAGGCTAAAGCATCTCTGCTCCTTCCCAGGCAAGGAGGTGGCTATACCTGGAGACCCTGAGCACAAGCCCTGTGCTGGTTTTGGCAAGTGCCGCATATGGAGCGTGCCCAGGCTGAAGACTGACACCTGCATAGGCAAGAGAGGAAATATTCCCCTGCCCTTATTTTCCGGGTGAAGGGTGGTACATCATGGGCTGCCTGGCAAAGCCAAGGGCTGTGCCCAGCCCCTCCAGCCCAGCACCCTCGCTTTGCCATGGGGGTTTTCCCTTACCGAGAGTGGGATGGGAGTTCAATACAGGAGTTCAGTTCCTCTTGGCCTCCTGCTAGACATCCCAAATATTTTTCTAGAGTTACTGGAGTGGAAATGCCATCCTTCCCAGATGCTATTTTGCTGAAGGGTTATTCTATTTTGTTGTCAAGTTCGATGGGTAACTTGTTGGAAGAAACCCAAGTCGGTTTATATTGAATTTTCCCCTGGATACTCCTCCCTTGGCAAAGAGGGAATGTTAGTTGGGGGCTATAAATAAGGGGTGATCTTCTCTGCTTAATGGGAATAGCAGGCCCCTGCTAGGAGCACGCGCCTCCTGTTTGGATGTATGGGGCATCAGCAGGTGCTGGGTAGATGCCGTTCATGTTTGCTGGCTATATGCTGTTATCTGAGCCTCTAATTTCTGCTCATGAACTCATATGCTCTAACACTTCACCAGCATTTCTGGCTTCTTGTATTTTTTTAATGAATACCTTGCTGTTCACCGTCAGATTAGACTAATATCCCATTAAATAAGGCTCAGCAGTCACTTGCTGCTTTTTTTTGAGGGCTCCTCTCCAGTTTTCTGGGAATATTGCAAGAAGGCATGGGTTTAGTTCGGCAGAAATTTAGACACGGGGTGACAAAGCAAACCAGTTTGTTTTCCATCCAGCCTGGTACCATTGACCTGGGCGAGCAGCTCTCCAGTGGCAGCGATACCCTCAAAAAGCCAGCCTTACACATAGCTCTGCCTAACTTAGACTAGTTTAAACTCTCTTCCAAACCCTTCTTAACTCATTTGCTGGTGGTGGGTAACACACGTGAATGTCTCCTTGCTTGGGCAAGTCACTTGTTAGCTTAAAGTTGCACTAATTTGTGATAATTGGTGTTAGTACTGCAGGTTTGCCTTGCACTGGGGCCCTGGCTCAGTTAAAGGCAATAAAAGGTTTTGGGTTTTATTTTCCTTCTTCACCCATCAACAGAGTCGGGGCAGATGTTGGTGTGAGGTTGGGCAGGACGTACCCGTCCCCCTTCCCTGCCCTCTCCTTGCCAGGGTGGCTCCTGCCGGCAGCAGCTCCCAGCACCCCACAGGGATGCTGCTCAGTTTGGGATGAAAAAATGTCCAGGCTGGGAAAGTGGGATTTAGCTTGAAGTGATGGGATGCGATGAATAACCAGCAGGAGGAGCAGGAGGTTGGGGCAGAGGAGGCTGGAGGAAAATTCCTGTCCCAAAAACATACTCGGGCCCCCAGTTTGCTGAAGGAAAAATCTCCTGTTTGGTGTTTTCCGCCCCTCCCTAGGGCTGGAGCGAGGCTTTCCCATCCTTTGCTTGCTTGTTTTTCACGGCATCTGAGTGACCGTCTTTCCATCTGTGTCTGATTTATTGCAGGATTGCTCCCACTCGGAAGAATCAGCCTTTCCCAAGCCTGGCTCTGAATGCAAGGATTATTCTGATTAATTTCTTAAAAAAAGGAGAAAGGAAGACTGTTCTTCTTTAAAAGACAAAAATCTTTTCAGGCACTGCAAGCCTACTGGTGAGCCGCAGCTGGTGCCGAAGGCTGGTGGTGGCAGGGCTGGCTGTGCCAGCGCAGGGGCTGCTCTGCTGCCACCGAGCAAACCCCAGTCCAGGAGCATCGCTCCCTGCGCTGCCCCTTTGCCAAAGCTTTGTGAGTCGTGGATGCTCATCTGTGTGAGCCATCACACCAACTTGGGGAGCAGCTTCTCTGAAGAGCAGGGTCGGGTCTTGGGTTGCCCTCTGTGTCTGCTTTGGGCTCTTTGTTTCTTGCTCAGGACCTATTAAAGAGCTGGTTTTCCCTGGCAGGGAGATGAATTTCCAAAACAGTGGTTCCAAATGCTGAGGTTTGTATTTTAGCAATGCTAAACAGAGAAGAGGACAATGATGCTAAATGCTGGTGTTTAAAATCTGTAGTGTTTTGGGGTTTTTTTCTTTTTTCTTTCTAGTAATGCTTACTTCCCGCAGCCAAAGGGACAGCGTGGCCAGGCCGATGCTGGGCTAGCTGGAGGGTGCCAAGGGGTTGGGGCCTCCAACAGTGGGTTAGTGCTCATCTCCCTGGTGTTGAGGAGCCTTGCTATCTTGGTCATGTTGCCTTTTTGAGGTACTTGCCTTCCTGCTTGGGTCCTGTTTTTTTTGCTAATTCCTCCCATGATGAGTTATCCTCATCTCCATCCCCTAAGCAAAATCCATCCTGTCTTCCCGAGCTGGCAGCTCTTGTGCTCACTTCCTACCCCATCATTTCTTGCATGGAGCCCCTTGGACACCGACTCTCCTCCTGCAGTGACTCATCACACTATTTATCTCCCACCTCTCTGAGCCGGAGGCTCGGAGCCAGGAGGTAACTCTGGTTTCAGCTTCCAGGGTGGAGAGGAAGCTTGAAGAGGTGAACGTGAGGGTGTTGCTCAGCCATAAGACCAAGATGCATGGAGCTAGGGGTGACATCTTGTTTTCTGATCCCTTGGCTTGACTTAGCCCTCCACCCTATGTGGAAGGCTGGAGAAGGCAAGCCCTAGGAGATTTCTTTCCAGGTAGGCTCTCCCTGGTTGCATGGGAAACCTGGGATCTTTAGAGAGCTTTTTCCAACTCGCAGATCTGAAGGAGGACTCTACAAACGTGATAGTGTTTGCCATCCCTTCTGCTGCGGGTACCGCGATGGGAGGCGGGAACTACATCCTGCATCCCTTCGATGTGCCTTCCCATCGCCCCATGCCTGCTCTTCCCCCCGGCACCGCCGGGAGAGTTGAGACTCTTCCTCTCCCCCTCAATTATTTTTATTTTATTTTTTTTCGGGGTGCCAATAAAGGCAGACTCCTTTAATCATCCCAGCTTTAAGAGGGAAAAGGGAGAGCGCCAGGGAGAGAGTGCAGTGAATTTAGAGACTCATCTTACCCCACCATGTTAATTATCTCTGCTGTAAAAAAGAGGTCAAGGAGAGGAACTCTACTAAATAGGCCGACGTTGGCATGAACAGCTCCTAAAGTGAAGAAGGTAAGACTGAACTTTACTGGAACTTTTTTTTTTCCCATCTCTTCAAAAAGCTCCTAGATTAAAGCTCTGATATCCTTTTTGTTGAAATCTCATGGATTCTGAAGCTCAAATGGCTGGAAGGAAGCCCAGATAATTTTTTTTTTATCCCAGTCACTGAGAGGCTCAAAGGTTTTAAGTCCTGCCCCCATGGTGAATTGCCGAGTATATGGGAATACAGAAGAACCCGGCACATAGGTGTTCTGGCCATTGTTATCGAGAGGGAGAAAAATAAAATAGCTCTCTATGTAGGTCAATGACCTGCTCTTTATTGTCAGTAAAAAATTAAGGATGACCTAAAATCTACTACTCAATAAAAAAAAAATAAAATAAAAAAAAAAGGCAAGGTAAAGTAGTCTCCCCCTAATCAAAGAGGAAATGTTTGTGTTACCTAAAGCTTGACCTCTTCAGTCTCCAACTTTAGCAAAGTCTTTGCGATTGAAAAGCAGTGGTCGAAACCTCAAAACCTGTCTGAAATGTCTATTAATTTTTGATCTTTCAAGGGAGTTGGCTTAGTTATTGTAGAAGCCCCCGTAGCGCCGGGTAGCGTAGTTAAGGGTCTCTCAGCATTTCCATTATAAAGCCCCAATATTCAAGGGCTTATAACTCAGCTGTTTCCACGTTGCGTCTGTCTGATCCCCGTGTCGCCGTTTGCTGGCTCACCTGCCATGCCCCTCCATCCTTCTGGGGGAAATAACATGTAAATCAGTGACAATGGCTCATTTTTAATATCTGTTTATATTTTTCCAAGCTGGGAAGCACCTGGCCAAAGACAGGGCACCTGGACCTCTGTGGGCCATGGGGTCCTCTCCACGCACCAGGCTTGTTTCTGTGCCCTATCACTGCAGGGGGGCAGATGAAGTTGGTGAAGCCTAAAATACCACCCCCGCCCCGAGGCGTTTGGGGAGTGAAGGTTTTAAGGTCAAAAGGGTGCTTGGGTGAAGGAATTAAAACTAGCTCCTTATTAATGATAAGGGTTGCTTGTAGCATCCTCCCTTACCCATCCCGCTCCTTCCAACCCTCATTGCACCAAGGATGCATTTGATTAATCCCTCAATTTTTGGATGAACCAAAATTTGATTAATACTAGATTTTCGGCTGTCTTGCAGAGACTCTTATTTATAAGCCAGGCTCGAGATGTTTATGTCTGCAAACCTTTCCCTCTCTGGCTGTTTCTCTTTTGCAGAGCTCTTTCCCTGACACGTGGCCTATGATACATTTGATCTGTAGTGGGAACCTTGCCTTCACCACCTACTCCTAGTTAAGCTTGCTGCCTGCTTTAAGGGGAGAGGATTGGAGCTGGGGTGGGTTTTCACTGAAGCTGGCAGATGATGAAATTCTCTATGGCCCTAAGCAGTTTCATCAGGATATCAAGGGGCTGAGCTCTTCATATATATAAAATAAAAAAAAAATAAAAAAAATCCGGATTCCTTGGGTCTAATGATTCAGGCATTTAAAGTCCTACTGGGACATACGTGCATGCATGAAAAGCTTGTTTTTCAAGGTAATGTTTATGGTTGCCTCTGTGTGATGCTGATGCTGATCCACAGTGAGAAGGGCATATGGCTGAGCCTTAACCCTGATATAAGCCAAGGTGGGTCGGTATGTGGCTTGCGTGGGGTGAGGAGGTGGGAGGATTGTTCCCATCCATTTGTTACAGCCCTAGGGCTGGGATTTTAGGAGAAGTGGGTGCCCTGATCGGCACTGATATTCCCTTGCAGACGGGGTTGGCATGTGCTGAGGAGTGCAGGAGGTCAGACTAACCTACATGCCCCATGACTAGATCCATCCTGAGCATCTCCCAGGGGAAAGCATGCTGGACCTGGGATTTGAGACATAGCGATTTTAGGATAAATCATCAGAAAAGAGGAGGAAGGAAAAGCATGTGGAGCTGGGCTGCTCCTGTCCACAGGAAGGAGATGTGGGCTGTGCAATGTGCCTGGCACCGGGATGTCCCTTTTTAAGCTGAGCATGCCGCAGCAGCTGATGCAGCCAGGAGATGTGGGAGCATGCGGGAAGCCTTGCCAGGGATTGTGGCACCTTTATTTTTTGCACCCTGCAGAGGCAAAGGCACACTGGGGACTGCATGCAGGGGATGCAGAGTGAGGTTACTGGCAGGGGGATGCTGACGGGGGTCCCTCTCCTTACCTTAGGGAGTCTTGGGTGGTGCAGAGGTGCAGCGGGGCCAGACCCTCGTCACTCAGCAGGTTGGGGTCAGCCTTGTGTTCCAGCAGCAGCTCGACGCAGTCGACGTGCCCCCCCAGGCAGGCTTCGTGCAGGGGTGCGCGCCCCCCCGGTGCCAGGTCGGGGTTGGCCCGTCGGCGGAGGAGGTGGCGCAGGCAGGCGGCATGGCCCCCACGGGCGGCGAGGCACAGTGGGGTGGTCAGCTCCTGCTTGTACTCCAGCGACCACAGCCCTGCCAGGAAAAGGGGGTGGGGGTGATGCCCGGGGTTGACCCGCTGGGTTTCCACCTCCTGTGCACTAGCCTTGCCAACAAACTAGACCAAGACGCTGCTTGTTCCATTTTTCTTTCAGCTCCCTGGTGGCATCAGGAGTTTCAGAGAGCCTGGTTATAGCTGGTGGCTGCCTCCAGCGCTATTGGCAGGAGGGGAAGCAAAACTCCCCTGGTGTGTGCGCATCCAGGAGCAGGATTTCACATGGCACAAGCTGGGTAAACCAATACCCTGCCCGCCACCAGCTGTACAGGGGACCCTCTGCGCACAACCTTGCTGGCAGGAGCTACAAGGCAGCTCACAAATACCCCACCTGCACCCAGGGGAGGAATATATGGTCTTTGCTGGGACTGGGTTGAGCCTGAGGGCACGCAAGCCAGGTGGGAGCGTGTTGGGAGGGTGATGCAGGGCTGGGCATGGGATGCATTGGGTTTGGGTTCAGCTAGAGCAAGGCATTGCGTTTCCTGGCAGCTCTGGGACCTCTAGGACCATTGATAGATGCACAGCGCTTGGTGAGCATCTGTGGTTGGGAGGCACCAGGTACCACCACCTTGTGAGGGTCTTCCTCCTCCCAGATAGGACCAGGCTGCTCTTCCTGAGCCCCTGCACGGGGAATTTGGGCTGCGAGCCCTCTTGCAGGCATGCCTAAACCGCAGCATGCCCCAACCTGAAAAAAATCATGTGGACACACTTTTTACACTTCTCTGCCCCTCTGGTGGGTTAGTATGTGCAGAAGAGAAGAAAATAATAAAAGAAAGTGCTGAATATTTATCGCTAGGGCTGCAGGGCACAGTCAGCTAACCAGGAACCAGCCACCTTGGGAACAGGCTCTATAAAAGCAGCGTTAGGTACCTAAATGCACTGCACCTCTCCTATTTAGGGTTAGTAAATACTGGGTTTTTAATTTTTCTGGACTAGCCTTTAAAGGAAAAGTACCTGAGAGTCCATAAGATGCTTGACTTTTCACTTGCCACTCCAGCTCATTTTTACTGATCTCAAAAACCAGGTTGACATCTTGATAGTATCGGTCAGTCAGGACCTCGAGGCTTCTCAGGTCTCCGGTGACCAGGGCTGTGTAATACTTGGTGGACGGAGCGTGAGCCGTCAGAGGATGCTCCAAATCCAATTTGGGGGAAATCTGTAGCTTTTCTGTTACAGGTCCTGGTAACTCGCCCATTCCAGTGCTTCCCGTGTGTGTGTAGGTCCTAGCTGGGAGGACAGACGAGCTTTTATAGTTCATTGTTTCCATCCTTCTGGGCTCATTGTCTAATTATAATCCAGTTAAGGTTCTATTGTCATTGTATTTATAACTTCGTCGGGTCAGGTGATAATGGGCACGCGATACAATGAGGGTCAAACGGTCACTGGGCTGCCTTGTGACAGCACCCCTTGGATTAAATTGCTGATTTAATTGCAGGCTGTAGCTTGGGACACAGGTGTTTAGGCTGGGAGGAAAATGGTGCCTAGGGTTTACAGGGTAAAAAAGAAGGAAAAAAAAATAATAAATTTAGTCAGCTCCTATCTGCCCAACCCCATAGAAACTTATTTGTGTACTCTGAATTTGGACAAAGTGAGTTTTTTCTCTCCCTAACACTGGTTTGTTTTATTTTTTTCTCTTTAAGGGACTCATACCGGTCTCCAGTCTTATGGTTGCTATATGGAAAGATCTGGGCATTGCACTAGTGGCCAACATGACGCAGCCTGGCATGCTGGCATGTCCCTGGATGGAGGGATCCAAAGCGCTTGGCAAAAGCCAGTGAGGTCCAAATCCTCCCGGGGCTTTGGCCAGGGGAGCTGCTCTCCCCACCGATGCCTTGTATAGGAGGGAGCGCCCAGCCTCTGCTGCCATTTAAGCACAGGGACGGACACCGGCGGAGCGTCTTGGCTCCTGCTGCCATGAGGCTCCTGGCTCCTTTCCTCAAGGTCACAGGAGAAGTTCACAGCAGGGACTAGAATAGTCCTTGGCATCCCACGACTTGGAAGCTCTGGGTGACACAACCTCCCAGCTCTCCCACCCCACCTCCCTGGGGAATAAACACAATCAAAATCAATCTCAGGAAGGTGTTAAACCATACCAAAGCAACCAGATGTGGAGGGACTGCTGCAATGCTTCGTGGTTCCCTCTGTTGTGGAGTCAGCCTAAGGCTGGAAGAAATGTTTGAGACCTTTTCTGTAGCTCACTGCACGTGGGGACTTTGCTGGGCTCCTGTGGGTGACCATGAATGTCTTTGTGCCAGCCCTGGGCCAACACGCCCATGCTGCAAGAGTCGTCTGAGTTTTCTCTGTGGGTTTCCTCAACATGGCTGTGGTGACATCCAGCCACCTGGCCTGGGAGACCATGGGATGAACGCAGAGCCACAAACTGATCACAGTGTGTCCGTCCAGGATGAGATCGCACTGAGCCGGGGGGGTCTGACTTAGGGTCTCTGTGTAAATTAATCCCTTGTGTAAAAGACCCCCTGCCTTGAGGTCCCTGTTCACCTGTAGCTGCAGTGGGAGCTAATTTGAGGTCAACCAAGGTGGTCTTCCTCATTTTCTTTCTTCCCCCTTGAACTCAAGGCTGAGCTTCCCACCTGGCCGTTCACAACTGCTCGGTTGGTTTCTAACTTCCAGATCCCTTTGCCTTTCTCTTTTCTTTTACCACTTGTTGCTATTCTGCTACCCCCAGCCTTTGAGCCCGTTCACCCTTCTGCTATGAACTGAACCACCTCCTCAAAGCATTGCTCTGGTATGAAAAATAGCCTCGGTATCCCCTGGGGTCCCTGAGCTGGAGTAGGAGAAGATTTGGAGGCCCAGGGAGTGGCACAGAGTGGGATCGTTTTCCCCAGGGACTTGTCCTGGGTCACGTTTCCGCAGCCCTGGCGCACTTTCCCTCTCTGCTCATTAGCAACCCTGTAATATTTCCACGGTGGCGTGGAGGGAGCTTGCCTTCACGTGCCCTTGTTCACATTGAGGGGATCATCTTCCCACAGCACGGACCACCTCCCGTGCTGGCAGCTGGGTATATTTAGCAGAGAGTCTAGACCTTCTCGGTCAGACGTGGGCTAATTTTGTTAGGGGTGTGTGCGTCTGGCATTAAACTGCCGTTGAGAGCGTGTTGAAATACCCTGTGACCCCTTCTCGTGAGCCTTTTAATCAGCGTTTATTTGCATATAACACTCACTTCTTGGGTCACGGTAATGACAGAATTAACAGCATCGCTGACGGAGGGGGTTAAAAATAGCCAGGGCCAGCAAGAGCAGAACGAAAAAGTCCTCTTGTAGCTGAACGACACATATAAACGCACACGCCTGAGCTCCTGCCAGCCAAGTCAAGTGCTTTTTCCACTGGTAAGTGGAAAGTGATGTCAGGATTAAAAGATATTTCAGTGTTTTTAAGGAGAACACTGCTGTACAGGCAGAGGCGATCTACTGCAGAGAGGAGCTGGCAGCCAGGGCACCTGTGGAGCATTCTGGGGCTGGCCGGGACCAAGGGAGTAGTCACCGGCTGGGTTTTGAAGGAAAATGGAGGGGGTTGGCTGCTTGTAAACTACTTGTCACCTTTGGGCAGTGATATTGGGTGGTGGAGAAAGGCTGGGACCCTGCAGCCCTACCCTCTCCTCTGCCACTGCCATGCTGCATGGCCTTGGGCACATCACCTGTCCTCCCAGCATCCTGGTCCCCATGCCTCGAGATCCTGAAGGTCCAAGGGCCTGATCCTGTGAGCAATTAAGCCTGGGGTCATCGTTACGTGTCCTCACTTCACTAAAGACATTTCTGCACGGACTCAGGCTCCAAACGCTGGTGAGGATGAGCACTTCATTAGCAGTAGCCTCGCACTCATTAATCTCTAACGCGGGGGGAGCATCTTAACCTTCTCCCTGCATACGACTGTTTGCAGAGTACACCTCATTTAACAAAACATTAAGCATTTTACTTCCTCAGATCAAGTGTATCTATTAATAATGACTTAAATTGTCTGCACTGGCTTCACATTACGAGGAAAACTCATTCCTGGCACATGAAAGAGCACGATACACAGAAGCAAAATGACTTCAGCGTGAGCTTGTTCCCCAAGTTAAGCTGCCACATAACAACTTAGTCCTTACACCAGGGAGATTTCAGCCCGTAATAACTTGCCCTGCTGCTTCAAAAAACCCATGAGGCTGCCTTAAAAAATCCAACGAGTCCAGATGTGCCCGTGCGAAGAGCTCCTGGCATCATCTCTGTGATTTACAGCTGTCCTCCAGCAGTGGGGAACGGCATTATCTTTTTTTCCAGGGAAATTTCCAGTGTGGTGAAGGAGCCCGAGGGCTGGCAGCCCACGGCACTGCCTACTCCAGCTGCTCTCAAGCACGGATTGCAATGCATGACTGATTTAAAGCTTGCACCCTCTCTTAACCCCCAAAATAATTAAAATGAGCTGGTGTGAGTGGCAGAGCTCCCTGTGATGGCTGTGTATCCCCCCAGCACCTTGCAGCTTGTGGGGAAGGGATGCTGCGCCCACAGCTGGGGGACCGAGAGGTGGGCAGGCAGGATGGCAAAGCCACTGTGCCACGAGATAAACCATCTGCTACCCAAGCCTACCTTGGAGGGACAGCGGCGCGAGGGTGGCTCTCCCGGGCGATGCTTGCTCATCCCCCCAGAGCACCGTCCCTGGCCGGGCAGCGCAGGGCAGGAGGTTTAATCTTCTCTCTCGGAGCCAGATGCCACCTTGCAAACAGCCAACCTGCTGCCGAAATGTCCCCATGTTTATATTTCCAGCGCTCCTGATCCATGTGACAGCGCTGCCCACTTACGTGGCTGGCGGCTGAGCGAGGGGGTCAGACCGCACCATTAACGCCCATGAAGTCGCACGTGTCTGTGCTGGGGGGCGGGGGGAGGGTCACGCTTTGCACCCCCCAAAAATCTTTTGCAGATGCTGTTGCACGAGCAGAGCCAGCTGGGCTGCTGCTGACGGACCAGCCCTCCTTTAAAAACTGCCGCCTGGTGAAATATAAACTCGTCCCCAGGCTACATTGATTTTGTCCAGTTTTTATTGGAAATTAGATAATATTTAAATAGTGCCGAAACATTTCCCTTTAACAGCTCTATATAATATGTGCTACACTGGTTTATAGTGGCCCTTCTTTATCAAAGGTAAATAATTCAATTCAATAAAAAAAAACCCCACACCACCTTTCCAGTTCTTGTAACTGAGCAGCGCTATCCTTCCCCCCCCCCCCTTTTTCCATCAAATATAGGAATAAAACCCCTATATCTCTTAGCTTAACTAAAAATACTAGGCTTCCCTTCTCCCCCCCCTCTGTGCTGCAGATTTGCAGCTGTGTTAATTATCCCCTGGGAATTCAATCCTGGTGCGCATCCTCTTTTAAAGGCAAAGGGGAGCCCTACCAGTTATTTAACCCCTCAGTAATGCGCTCGTGAAATGTCACCCCGAGTGCCAGCCTGGCAAACCCGCGCGGGCTGCCCCTCCGTCACATGGACCCCTTACAGTACGGGGCTGGGTGGTGGCGTTTACTAGTTAGCGAGGCAACTGGGTTATTTTTAGCAGTCACCCTTGAGATGGCTGGTTTGTGGGCTGTAAAGGTTGTGGGCTGGGTTTCCCCCTCTCCCCACCTTTATCCTAAAATATTAGAGCCCTTGTGCTAACGGCAGGCGCTGGGCTGTGGTGCCTCTGCTGCTCCGGGCTGCCGACATGAAGCTTTCAGCTCGATTTGCCTTTGATTTGGGGATGTGGAGGGCTTGAATTCCTCCCTGCATTAGTTTCCCCCTTTCTCTCATACCCCTTTCTCTTAGAAGGTGTCTGTCTGAACACGTACGGCAAGGCCAGCTGAATTTCTGGGTAGTGATGGTTTAAGGGTTGGGCTTGCTTTAAGCGTTGCCTGAACCCACCCAAGAGCAGTGCCAGGCATGGTCCCTCCCTCTGCAAAATCCCCATGCTAGTTTTGCCGTGTAACACTTTTTTTTGTTGTTGTTTTTTTCTGCCCGTCTCAAACTTTGATGCCCCATATTGTTAAGCACCTGCCTGCGTACAGCAGCTATAGAAACTACCAGCCCTAGTTACACCTGGGAGGACTCAGGAGTGGAGAAGCAGCCAGTGATGAAGGAGATGCTGAAAAGAAACCTGCACAACAAACCCTTTTCTGAAAAGCAGGGACGATTTGCTTTTGTGAAGGTTGTGTGCAATGGAGAAGGGCAGGAGAGCTGGGGGACTCGCCCAGGAGATGCCACCAACCTTGCCATCACCTCTCAGAACACAAACCTGAGAGGCATCTCTTGAGTGCTCAGGAAAAGTTTGCTCTTGTGAGTTTCAGAACTGTGGGGTTCAGCAGGGGATTGGGCTCCACTGGCTGTTTAATGGCACTAAAGCAGCGTTTGCATTTTCTGTTTGCCTGGGTCTGGTGAAAAAAAGAGGAGGAAAAGCGATGTGAAATAATGTCACCCTATATAACTGCGAGGGATGTAAGGACAGAACATATGCCTCGTTGACCAAAGCGGCTTGTAAGGCAGCACAAGGTGGCGATGGCTTTGTGCACCCCAAAAATGCTACCGGGTTGATGCAGGCATTTCTGCTGGTGAGCTGAGGCAGGGGAATGTTTAGCATCCCCACAGTGCTGGTTCAGTCTCACTTTCAGGTCGATGTTCTCCCACAGCTGCTGGGGTGCAGGGGTGCACGTTGGGTGACGCCCCACCTGTCAGGTGCCCTGTGCCCAGTGGGTCCCACCATGGCATCCCTGGAGGGGCTGTGATCCCAGGGAGGAGGAGAGAGGGTGCAATTTGAAAGGATGAGGAGGAAGGTGGAAGGAATTAGAGGCTTCTTGTAGGGTCTGTAGTGCAGGACCCACTCCTAGGAATGGAGACACCAGGGATGTGATGTGGTACACGTCAACACCACCGCTTGCGGGCTGGCCACCTAGATTGGGGCTCAGTAGTGATTATAGGGTGAGGATCCAGTGCTGGGTATGTCACGATTCACACCCCAGTCCTTTTCCCCAAACTCCTGAAAACTGAAGCAGGTTCACCCCATTCTCTGGCTGGGTCTCCAGCAGGGGCATCACTGCCGTGCAACAGGCTTGGCTTTGCCAAAATGCTACGGCAGGTAGAAGCAGAGGAGCTGGATGGCACCATGAGCTTCAACAAGCCCTTCGCTTGGTTTCATGCCATCCGGTGCTGTTTTGCTCCTTGGCAAAATTAGCTCTTGACACCTGGAAGTGTAATGGAGTTGTGGAAGGAAGGTATTTATGGATCGGAAGATGTGTTTCCCAAGTGCACCCTAACTAGAAAGTTATGGAGATAATTGCTTGCCCTCTGGGATGCAGAACAACAAACTCAACTATCCCTCGTTGGCTGTATCCATTTCTGGGGGATTGATTTATTCCTTACCAGTGGACACATCTGAACTTCACTTGTCAGTGTTAATTAGTGGGGACTCTGCCCGATTCATTACGGCTACGACCTCTCTTCGTCACAGCTGCACTTTAACGAGAGAGCCATCTGGTTTGCCTGCTTGGCTCTGCCTTCATTCCTGCCCCCCCTTCCCATCACTTGTGGGGTACGGGCTGGAAACGCCTCGGAAATTACAGGTTGCTGCTGCGGTGAGACGAGGCAGCCGGTTCTTGGGGCTCAGCTGCGGCACCTGGACCATCCGTCACGCCGGCAGCACCCGGCGGCGAGCTGTCAGCACATCACCGCCGCCGCCACATCCCCTGCCCTGCCTGAGCTGCGACGCCAAGGACTGTCCCTGCGGAACATGGAGGGTGGCTCAGGTGGGCAATGCCGGGGGCCGAGGCTTTGGGCTGCCCCTGACATCCCCCCGTGAGGGGTTTCATTAGCGGGCAGAGGGGTGTGCGTTGCTTGCCAGGGGGGGTGGCATGTCACCAGTGGGTCAGGGACATCCCAGAATTGGGAGCTTGAACTTGGTGATGGAGTGAGGATGACTTTGTAAGCCTAAATGAAATGTTGGCCCTGGGCAAGACCCCACGTGAAGGGCTTGGGGATGGAGCCATCTCCTAGGTGGGCTGGAGAAAATGATGTAAAGATGGGGCAGGTTTTTGGGCCATGAGGTGGCACCATGGTGTGCTCACACCCATGGCCCCTCCAACCCACCCTGACAGGATGGGGAGGGGTTGCTCCCAGCTGGGTGTTTTTAGGCTAACGTGGGTGGTGGTGTGGGGGGGGCCACCACCCCAGAGCAGGCTTCCATCAGGCTTTGGAATGACACGCTGAGACCTCAGATTTCAGGCTGGTCTGACTGATTTCAGCGTTTCTCCCTATCCCTCACCCCCTCCCAAAGGGTGCTGCCTGAGGGGCTTTTCGGGAGCTGTCTGGTTTGGGATGGAGCCATCGGAGTGCACCTTTAATTAGAACAATTATGGGTATAACTTAGCCAAACTTTGTGCTGAGCGGGGCTATTGGCTTTGCTGGCTGAAGGGCTCATTTGCATGATTTCCAATTTCCATCTCCTGCTAATCCTTCAGTCTATTCACTGCTCCAATTACTCCTAACAAGAAGACAGGGTTGCACCCAACTCTTAACCTCTCGTCAAGCTTTCACTAGGGCTTGGCCCATCACACTGTATCCAGCCTTAATGGCTGATACCTAGATTTTCCCTTGCTTTCCAAATATTCCTTCTTGGTGTTTTTCCTATTGTTTAAGCCCATTCTCTTTCCCCTCCATTTTGCTCTTGAGTTATTTGTACTTAGAAAGCAGAAGTCCCACTCCATTAAGCAGCCCTTGGGTGGGCAGGCACAGTGGCTTCTCCTTGCATGACTCAGGATACCAGGAGCTGGGACGAGTAACGATGTATTTGGAACTGAAAACCAGCACCTCTGGTCTTCTTCTGTAAGAGCTTATTGCCCTGAAATGTGGAGGAAATGCGCTGGAGGTGGCTGGAGCAGGCTGATTTGATCCCAGACCTGAACTGCTTTCATCTGGGAAAACCCCCAATAAGTCCAAGATCAACCATCTCCCACCAGACCATGTTGTGGCTCCAGGGCAGGACAGGGGCTGGATGGGGAGGGATAGAGACCCACAGCACAGAAGAGGAGGAGAGACTGCAGGCAGAGGAGGTCCTGCCCGCCCCATGTCTGTCCCTGTCCCACATGGCAGCTCCATTTGTGGCTGTTCATCACAGAGCCTTTCCTTCCTTTCACAAATGGGTCAATGGGGCAGCAAGGATCTTGCAGAGCTCCTCACAGCCCCTGGTCCCATGCACTTTGGACCTGCACGCTCACTGCTATCATCAAAATGGTTTTTGGTCCTAAGGTGCACTTTTGGAAGGAAACCTCTAGAAAAGCTTTGACACAGCTGAGGTGCTGTGACAGCCTGATGTGGATGCTGGGACCTCATCCTGGACACCTGCTAGAGAAAATGCTGGAGGAGAACCAGCTGAGGTCCTCAGGCTCTGTGACCCACTTGCCCCCTTGGCTGTGCTAATGGCCCATTGCAGCAGCTGACAAGTTTCTCCTGCTGTGAGAGCAGCAGGTGATCTGGGTTTCCCATTTGCAGGTCATCCACTGAGCCAGATAAAAGCCTCAGCCCCTAAGCTCCTCAGAGGTTGCTGGCTGGCTGTGGGCTTTGGGTGGTTTCTGGCCAATGATGGATAAAGCAGTATTTGCAGTCCTTTTTCTTCGCGGTGGCTACATACTGACTACATCTGTGCAGAAGCCCCGGCCCTTTGAGAGAGAAGAGGTGAGTTCCTTGTGTTTGCTTTTTTTTTCATTTTGCTGCTATCTGACTCTCCTCTGCGGCTCCTCCTTGTTCCGCTTCCTCGCTCTCTGTTGCTTATTTTGAGCTTTGGTGCTGCTGTGGGCTAAGCTGTGAGATGGCTTTTGCCTTCCCGGTGTCTGTGCTAACTGTTGCCTTGCCTTGCTGCTGGCTGGCTGTTCCCTGTTGGGGAAACTGAGGCAAGGGAGAGCCTAAAGTAAGGCATCTGGAAGAGGATATTAGGAAATGCCCTTTACTTTGCCGCTGGCTCATAGCTGCCTTCCTGAGAAGCAAACAGCATTAGTTCATGCTTCTCTTTCCCTCTGCTTCTGGCTGCCTCTGGTCGTCTTGTTAACGGTGACTTTCTCGTTGGTCTGAGCAACTTAAAGCATGAATGCTTTTGAGGAGAGGGGCATCCCACCTAGGGGAAACTGCGCAGTGTTGGCTTTGTTTGAAGTTGTGCTGAGGAGATTGGGGACGTGCTTAGCCTTTTGTTAGAAGGCTAAGAAAACGGAAAAGGGTGCAGAGTTTGTGTTTCCCATCCTTTTTGGAGGCCCAGGGGTGGGGCATGAGCCTCTCTCTGCTCCTGTGCTGGCACATCCTCTACTATTTTCCCTCCTCTACCAAGAAAGAGGATGCCAGCTGAGGGATGTAAGGCCAAAGGCCAACTGAGGCTGCATTTGGTGCTTTTGCAGGAGGCGATGGCTGCAAAAATGAGCTGGCGCTTGTTTGCTCTGCAAAAGAAATGGCCCCTCTTCTGCAGCATCCTCTCAGGGTAGCGGCCTTTCAGTGTGGAGCTCTGGAATCAGCCGGAGCCGTGTAGGCACTGTGCCTTTGATTGCACCACGCTTTAGCGGTGGGCTCTGGAGAGCATCGTTGGCCAGGAGCATCCCAGGGCAGGAAGCTGGGGGTCTGGCTGCAGAAACCCCCTTTCCTTTGAAGAAGGTAGCCCCATGGATGCTGTGCAAAGCTGAACAAGACCCCCTAAATGATTTGGGGATTTTATGCAGCTTGTTATCTTAGGTGTAGGGTATTTTTTTAAATCCCAGCAAGAAATAATCCTCTTTTTCTGGTTGGAATAGAAATGGCTTGATGCTATGAGGCAAAAAATAAAAGGAAGCTCTACCCGGTGCTGTGATGATTTGCAAGGCTAGTGAGAGACTACATAAGGCGTTTTCAAATAGACTCCAATATTTTCAGTGCTTAAGAGGGCCCGACTACGTGACACCTTTTTTGAAGCCCTGATTTACAATGGACCCAGGCTGAGTGCATTATAATTTGCTGTGCGAAGTTCCAAAGTCGCAGTACTTTCAATAATGAGGAGAGAAACCCTAATACGATGAGACCTTTTTTTGGTATTGTGTTTAATGAAAAGCTAAAAATGTGCTAATTTGTAAGTCCTGTTGTGGTAGTGGCATCGGAGGCTTTTGAAATGCATTACTGACTTAGGAAGTATCAAGAAAAAATGACATTTTGCTACTAGCAGAAAAGTCAATTATAATGTTTCCGCACTTTAGAAAATTGCTGATGCAGGATGGGAGTTAATAGAACAGTCAGCTTCACTTTGTATTACTGGATTTGGGGGGTTTTGCTGAAAAATGTTGGGTCATTTCTTTAATTCTAATGGCAACTTAAACAATGAGCAGCAACAGGCGCTGTGTGGTTGGGATTTGCCTCTGGCCAGGGTGTGCTGGAAGATGTATTCCCTTGGGTTGCTCCTACATGGAGTCAGACTGTTTGCCAGCCTGGCGTAATGCAGACTGCCCAGGATCCGGGCGAATTACCATAAATAAAGATCTAGCAGCATTTTGCAGTTGGGCTGATCTCTCCCTGATGGTGGAGGAGCATGTGCCAAAGTGCTGAGTCCAGTGCAATCTGTTCCCAGCGCTTTGCAAAAGAGCCCTGTTAATTTATTAAAAAACATTTAAACCAATAAACTGGAGAAAATAGCTGTCCTTACCCACTGGGCTCTCGATGGAGCTTTTTTCCATCTCCTGGAGAAGAAAACAGCAGTAAACTTTTTCCTAAGCTCCTGGGGAACAGAGGGGTAGGAGCTCTGGGAGGCTTGCTGTGGTTGCCAGAGAGCTTCAGTGCTGGTTGTAAAAATCCCAGTGCTGGAGGAACCGGCTTTCAGGAAGGCAGCAGCACTCCCAGTAACCCTATCTCTAAATCAGTCCAGGCTAGCAAGGCAAAACAGCTCCTGCAGAATTGGCAGGGATCAGAGAGAAGGGCTGGCACGGCTTTTAACAGGAGTTACAGCGTCTGATTAAAGGGCTTTGGCCACAGTGGCATAACCCGAGTGCCTGACATAGACCAGGGACCTAATAATACCCAAGGCACATGGTGCAAGCATGACTTCATGGCAGGCCCTGCCTTCTGCCTGGCGAGGGCTGGTTTTCCTCCCTCACCGCTGTGAGATTTCTTGCTTATCTTATTCCAGGCATTGTGGTAAACCACTTTTGTTTCTCGGCCTTACTGGTAGTGTTTAAATCGGTTGGCAGCCATCTCACCTGAGGCACTACACACCTGAAGCCCCAGTTAAGGCACTTTTTTTGCCTGGTGGCAAATTGGTAGCACATTCTTTCCAGCTGGAATAGGTCTGCCAGCTGCAGCTCGAGTGTCTGCTCTGGCCAGTTTGGCTGATGCCTTGCTGATGGGGATTGGGGGTTACTGGTATTTTAGGGAGGCAAAGGGGATGTGGGGAACTTGTGCAATGGGGAGGTGGACAAGAATGGCTCTCTGGTGCTTCCCCTGCCTTGGGTGGAAGCTGAGTGCAGGGGCTGTGCTTCTTGCCCACCACCCAGCGCCTTGCAAAGCTGGCACTGAAGCCTGGGCTCCTGCTCCAAGTGTGGTCTTGGGGGCTATATCTACAGCACATTAAAATCCACAGGGAAGGGTTATGCCAAGACTTTATTGCCTCTGGGAGAGTGAAGTCACACTTTGCTCCCTGTTTCCCAGCTGTTCCTCCCCAGGTGTTTCAAAGGAGGGTTCCCACTTGCTGTGGTTAAAGCAGAAGGATGGGGACTGAGCATGAACACTTTGAAAAAGTCATGTCACATGTAGTTCTCTTGGGTTTGGAGGAAGCAATTAAGCCAATTAATTTATTGGTAAATTATCTTATGATGAAGTACAAAATAACTGCAATGAAACGCTGACATTCACATTAATACCAAATTAGTTACTGTATTATGACTGTTCTTACAATGAATGCCCAGTAATTTAATAGTAATGGGGACATTTAAATAATTTAGCCGATAATTCTCTAGATCACTTACATATATAAATGAGCATGACAGCTTCTTTTTCTCAACTTTGCTGGTGCTGCTGGATTACCTCCCACCACCACGCCAGGAGGCAAAGCAGCCCAGCACCTCTCTCCAACATCCCCAAAACTTGCCTCCTGCTGGAAACTAAGTAGGGAACAGGGTGGGATTTTCCTCCCTCATCAGATTTTGGGATTGCTGTGGCTGGAAAGCAAAGCGCAATTGCCCTGTGGCTGGGTTTAGCAAAGCCACAATCTCCTCTCCCCACGTCTGTCCTGTGTCCGTCCCCGCCCCCCCCCCCCCCCCCCCCCCCCCCCCCGTCTCCCCCATGGTGAAAGATCTCTAGCGGTGCTCCTTGTGAGAGCACTCTTTAGCCTCACAGCAGGATGGGTGTTGGAGATCCAGCCAGGGCCACTTAATTGAACAGTTCAGCCATTGACACTGAAATTACTGTGTGTTGGCTCTGCTTGATGCAACAGCTTCATTTTCAAGTAGCTGCACTTTCTGTAATAATAATTATAAATAGCATTAAAATTGCTCCTCATTCTTCCCTCCCCATTCCCCTGCGAGGACTTTCTAAAGCAGAGCGAGGGCTTGGCAGCTACACAGGACAGAGTTTGTTGGCTTTATTGCCTCTCCACCTCCTGCACCCATGGAGCTGCTTGCATATACATCAGCCGTGGCTTCCAGATTCCCATGGGGCGGGGGGGGGGGGGGGCAGGGAAATGCGGTTCACACTGAAAGTAGCCACCATTGCAAGCTACACCTAAAAGATCCATGGCTCCAGTGCTTTCTCCCATAAACTGGTAAATACTGGAGGAAAAACATCAGGCTTCTGCCCTGCTGAGCACACCTGGGATGTTGAGAGGTTCACACATCCTTTCTGCACGGGGTCGGAGTCATGCCCTGGAGATGGATGTTGCCAGTCAGTGTGTTACTTTGCTATTGAGATTGCATTGAACCTGCTGAAATATTAGTTAATGGGCTTGCTTACATCCAGCCTAAATGCGGTCTTTTCATCACATCACGTCCTGCTGTCAAACCTGTTGTGGAGAGGAGTATTCCACTGTCGGCAAGATTGAGGACAGAATTATCCAAATTAGTTTTCTTGCAGATGAGAGCAGAGATGAGGATTTTAACACAAACCCTGCCATCTCTTTGGAGAGTCTGGCTTTCCTCACCTAGGATGCAGTTGAAGAGTACCTTTTTTAATTGGGATGTGCTGCCAAATTTGTGGAGCCAGCAGCCTGCCGCAAACAAGCGTCTGCACAGAAAGAATAAAGAAAGGAAAGCCAAAGTCTGTAGCTGTTCTCTTGCAAGTGATTAAATCCAGAGGCTGGCAACTCGCACTCGTAGGGTCCCTTGAGTGGGTCGTGACGAGGTTCCAGCAACTGGATTACTGCGGGGATGGCTGGGGGAAGGAATTTGTACACCAGAAATGTCCTGAGGTGTTGCACAGAGGAGATGTAGCAAGCATTTCCTCTTCTGTTGCTTGGATCCCTTTGGCAGGGCTGGAGATGCAGGGTTGGAAGGCTGAAGACCAGGGGAGCCCTGTATCAGACAGCAAAACGTAGCCAAAGATGACTGCAAAATCCCTGAGTTGGGCTGGTTCTGTCCCACATGCTGTGACGACATGGCAGCCCGTTCCCCCCTTGGGGGGGTAAATTCACTTTATTAACAAGAGCCACCCAGTTCCCTCTACTGTGCTCAGTGATACGATTTCTTGAATTGTTTTCTGTGCAGTTAGTTGCCTGTAGGAATCTTTCTGGGCTTTTGTTCAGACGTTGCTGTTTCCAGGAGTGTTTTTTGTGTTTTTTTTTTTTTCCCGTTGGATTTCTTCTTGGTGGGAGAGGCTCAGTACCAATCCCTTCTCAGCAAACTGTTAGAGCAGCTTTTCAGGCAGGTTTTTGGGTGGGCTTTTGTCTTTCTGCAGGGTTGCTGTCCTAAAGCATGTTGTGTACCCACTGTCTGGGTAAAAGTGCATTTTCGGCAAGTCACTTGCCACCACCTTTTTGATGAAATAACTGTTCAAGCAGGGGAAGTGAGGGCTTGGGATAGTACGAAGATGTGGAAATTTTTAAAATGTGATCATTCCCTTTTATGTACGCCTTGGTAAGATTGTACTAAGCAGCGAGCACTGCTGTACTCCAGAGTGAATTGTAACTGGCAGAGAACGTGATGTGCTGTCCCCAGCCTGCCCTCCCTCAAAGGCTGGTTGGCCTGGCCTGTGCTGGAGGAAACCTGAGCAGCTCCCTACAGCATCGCAGCCCTCCTGGTACCTCCCAGCCTCTCGGTAGTAAAGGTATGGGCAGGTCCTTTGACTCCCTGGGGATGGTGTGCCTCGTGTTCCAATTAAATAGGTATTGTGAGTTGCCTGTTGGCAAAGACCCTGGTGAATGAGACCTTGTACTTGACATAAAGGCGGTGTTGGCTCCATCAGCGCCACGTAGGATGTCCCAAAGCTTTAGGGTGTTCTGACCACTGCCTATAAAAACCTTGCCCCCACAAGTGATGATTTATGAACGGACAAGATTGATTGCCTGTTACCTGAATGCTATCAAATGCTGCCGTGGACTGTTCCCTGTGCTATTTGGACATCAAGTCTAATGCGCTCGCTGCATCAAAGCACAAGACCAGCGAATCTCTGCTTCCAAGTGTCTTGGGTCCTTGTGGGCAGAAGGCATTCCTGCTACAGAGCTTCGCACTTTGCTGCTCAAGCACACAGAAAGAGCTGCTGTGTCCCCACAGGCTCCATCTGTACCCTGCTTGATGTGTGGGGTCTGAATGGGATGGGGCAGGCGTTCACCAGTGGGCTGCTTGAACGGAGCTTGAAGGACTGGCTTTAGCAGAAGCTAAAGCAGGTCTAGGTAGACTGGGTTTAACGCAGCATGAAACAACCTCTTAGAAAGCTCAGCAGGCCTAATCCAGATTGTCATTGCAGCTGCTGTTCTGTCATACATGTTTTCTTAAGTAACGGATAACGCTGCCGTTTGTGCAAACAAGGTAACTTGGCATTGTTTTCTATAGCAAAATAGGTTCTCAGGGCATCCACTGACATGAGCACCACCTGACTGCTTTACTTTTGCCTTTGTTCTGCTTATTGTTTTCTTCAAACATCACATATAAAATTTGTCCATGATAAAGCATCAAAAGGTAAAACGGTGCTGATCCTCATGCAGCTATGTAAATATTCAGCTTGTGGTTGATTGCATTAAGTGTCTTATAATCCATCCCAATTAAAAAGCAGTCTTTATAGCTGTAATAGTTTTATTGAGAACTGTAACACATTAGACCTACAGATATATAAAGCAGTTAGTTTTATAAAGCATATAGGATATTAAAGTAATGAAAGACATTAATGTGACATCAATTTTTAAGGAGAGTTACTTGCTGAAATAAATGAGTATAGCCTAAAAGTTGATGGCATGTTACAGTCCTGAGTAATGAACCCTTCTGCCCCCTAAAATCTCTTCGAATAAATAATACTTGAGCAAGTCAGTGGTCGTTAACTCTTTATCCTGTGAGAGCTACATGTCACATTGATGTCTCATCTGATTGTTTTTTTTTTTAACTTTTTAAAAATTCATTCAGAAAGGAATTCTCTTTCCTGGAATACTTAAACTTGGGGTGTGTTATTCTGATGTGTCTGCTTTCCTGATGTCTTCCCCTCTTCAGTAAAGTAGAGCTGTGACTGGTATTGCCAGATGCAAAATTCTTGAGCAAGTTACTTTTTTCCTTTTCCTTTATTTGTTTTTCCTTTTGGTACTTTCTCCTTGTCTGCAAGTGCTCTGTTTCGTGCTTTACCCAGTGGTGTCTTGGCATACCAAGCCTGGAGAATCAAAAAGGATATGTACGTTTTATTAAAACTTAAAGAAAAAAAACCTTAAACTTTTTACTAGTACAATGGAGCATTCCTTAAAAACCAAACCAACAACAACAAAAAACCAACAACAAAACCCCTCCAAATCTCTTAAAATCCTGACTGGCTTGTGGAGAAGGAGAAATGAAATCCTCAGATCTCTTGAGTACATTATTATAACAAGAAGTGTAGCAATTGCTTGCTTGAACTGTGTCTCATTAACAGGGATTCTTAACTGGGCCATTTGTGTTGCTATAGTTATGGAAACGTTAGAACTTCTATGATCAACCCTATTTCCAGGGTATATAGCTCTTGTCAAAACTCCCTGTGGTCTGAAACTTGGCAATAGACAAAGCATCTACTTCTCATGGCTCTGCAAATCAATCCAGACAGTTTTTATTTCAATGAGAGAGCTTAAGAAGCAAAACAAACCCTGAACATTAAAAACCTGTTTATTGCTTTCAGATGCCTGTTCACAGTCCTGTGACTTGTAAATGATTTTGGTATAGTTGCTCTGCAAACCTGCCAAGCTCCTGGACTGTAATGTCAACAAGGCAGTTCTAGGCCATGTGAAAATAATGTAAAGTGAAGAAGGCAGTGCCTTAAAGTTAGTAGTTATGTAGGAATTAGTCTTTCCCAAGCTGTACGTACAGGAACCTTTATTAACAAAGTCCTGCCTACATCAGAGAATAAAATGCTACATGGCTGGTAAAATGCCTGCCGCCTTGACCATATTCATCCATGCGCTGACCCAGGAATGAATGTCTTTCCTCTGGCTACAGACCACTATTTCATGCCCCAGCTGTGTCTCCTCTGCCCTTTGATGGGGCCCCTGTCGTCTTTAACCTTCCTACCAATGCAGCATCCCGTGAAGGTCTGCTGTTGCCATGTGATCCACCCAAAACGCTGCTTGCAGCCTGAGCCTGGAAGGGCTGCCTCTAGGAATCTGCCTCGTCCAGTTTCCCAGTATGTGTTGCAGACAGGCAGCAGCAAGAGAACTAGTTGGGAGAAGAGGTATTGGAAGTGTATAGGGGAGAAAACGCCTTCACATTCCTCTCCTGGCACCCAATGGTCCTCCTTGGTGTCATGCTTCTTACAGGCTGCTTCTGGGTTGCAGAAAGGGGCTGATGACAGGCACCCTATTTGGTTCTCTTGTCTTACAGATTAAATACTGTCAGCAGGTAAATGAAGTCTGACAGCTGTCAAATGTCCAGCTGGCTTCTGGGCAGCCCCAACACAGTGATCTCTGCTCTAATTGCCTGACTGAGCTGAGCACTCCCCATCCAAGAACCCTGACTCCACTGATTAAAACATCATGCAGCCTCTCGCGGATCCACATCTGGATGGTGACATGGGAGGTGTTTGGGAGGCTCTCGGTGCAGTGGCCTGGGCAATTGAATTTTGCTGTCTTGGGCCAAACTATTCCTGTGTCGGGGAGAACAGTCCCAAATGGGATGGGGCAGGGAGAGGTCTGGAGATGGCTGCTTCTGGCCCTTCACGTGAGGGGGATAAGAAAGACAAGGTGGTGGTTGTGACTATTGACTTGGGGAGGTCTTGACTTCCCCAGCAGTAACTAGCAACCAAGCGATGTCTCTAGCCTTCCATGAGCCACAGACCGTGAGGCCACGGAAATCCTATTTTTCTCCCTGCGGTCTCCTCCTCCAGGTTTGTTGTCCTGGGTATAATGTTCCCCAGACCTTAAGTGGGAGGTGAAAAGAACAACAAACCCCTGCCAACAGCTTTCTGGGAGGTTGGTGGGGTGTAAAGCACTGTTTGGTGGGGGCGGGCTGTGGAGGTCATCCCACTGCCTGCTCAGAGTCACTGATAAAAGGACTCCGCTGCATGTGGCGGGAGGAGCTGAGTGACTTGCGATGTCCCCTCTTGTTCTCCTCCTGTTTCTTCATGCATATATTTCAATGCACAAAATTAACCTGCCTGTTGGCTTGCAGTAATGGCTGCTTTTGCCTCGTTAGCTAGTGGAACTGCGATGTGTGATTAATGAAGCCAGCTCCTCAGTTACGGCTACAAGTAGATTTATCGTTAGCGCACTAGCATCTGAACTGGGGATGTTCCTGATAGTGAGCGATGGATCAAAGTTATGATGGTTGCTTGTTGGAGGAAGCAATGGATGTCCATAGCCTGTAGTAGGGGTTTTCTTGCATGTAAGTATTTTGTACTAGTCACTGCCAGGCAGAACTTGGTGTGCTAGCTGGACTGCAGTCCTTTGCTCCTCTAGGATTACTGTTATTTTTGTGCAAGGATTTGTATCAATCACACTGGTGCAATAATTTGTAATTTCAAAAATGAGGATGTATAATTGGGGCAGAAATTTGAGTAAATTGAATGAAGAAATCACATTATTACAAATTTTGCATTATTTATATTCATTTTGGAACACTGGCAGAATATAAATGTCAAACAGGGAGATTCATGTTTCCAGTGAATAGAAATCAAAGATTCATCACAGCGCTAATATTCACTTTGAATGCTGCGTTTTAGCCGCCCCACTTCAAAAAGGACAAAGCAAAGCAACAGAAAAGGTCCAATGGTGGCAATGATTAGAGGCTCAGGAAGGGGAGACTTCTGTGCGAGACGAGATGAAGACACTGGAGTTTAATTAATGCATGAGGCCATTTTGACAATCCTCTTCCCCTGTGCCGTATTACAGGTGCTGGGGCAAGGTTCCATGACATGTAAGGGAAAAAAATTTAAAACGGATAAAAGGAAATACTTTAAGGGCTGTAATTAATGCAAAGAAATGATTGCCGCGGGACGCCGAGGACAGTATCATTTTAGCAGTGTTCAAAATGAAGCGCTGCCTGCACGCTTCGTGCTGTACAAAACAGGCACATTCATAGCAAGCAGAATAATATTTTCAAGTAAAACTTGCACTAAATACTAGCTCTCATGTTTCAGGGTACAAATGGATTACTACTTGGAGCTGGGAATGATAGTTTTTTTTTTTTTTCTTTGCTGCAACACTGAACCATTAGCCTTTCCCTGAGGAAAGATACTGGTTTAGATAGGAAGCATGAGGATAAAAAGAGTAATTTGCCAAATATCACAAATGCTGCCTGCGTTGAGTGAGCCAAATGGCTCTAGATGGAAATTGGAAAGTGTTCAACAGGGCTGGGAGAAATATGCACTATCATTAGGTTAGCAGTGGAAGAAGACTTGGACAAAGTTGTTAGAAACTGCATCCTGTTTATTTTGTGAGGTGCTGTGGGGATTCAGAACCAGAGGGGATTCAAAGAGCAGAAGGAGAAGGAAACCTTTCAGCCAG